>NC_134949.1:18120950-18458450 GCF_965638725.1 Aptenodytes patagonicus
ATTTTGCTGGTCAATGGAAGTAAATATAAACAAGAAATATGTATCAGAAAGAGATACTATCTTTTCTGTAATAATCTAAGGTTTGGAAAATATAGGAAGTAAAAGATTTTCCTTCTAAGGCCTCTAAATTTGAGAAAGCTCATGACTGATGATGAATGATTCCCAGAAAAGTGTCCTCTTATTAACTCATTGGCCCAGAGACATCTGGGGAGGAAAGAAAGATGTTCTTTATCCATCCTGTTAAAATTATACCTTTGTGTGGATAGTGCAAAATTAATGGGACCTGAGAGAGAGACAAAAACAGGAGGGAGGGTCAGAGAGCTGGAGAGACAAAAACAGAGAAAACTGGAGGAGATCAGCTCTGGAGTCCAGCAATGCATTCCAGACACCCTTTCTTTGGAGATGGCTGTTGGCTGGCTTACCTAATAGATATTTTGAATTCTATTCTCAGGCGACTAATTTATCTGACATATTCTATGAAGAACTTGTGGATCTACCTCACCTTTGAATTATTCTCTTGGGCTTGAGTGCTTAAAGGTAAGGCATGGTAATGTCACCTTTACGCCAGTTCTCTGTCTCACTTCTGCATCCAAAGTCGAGCACACATTCAGACAGCCTTACCTTGTATCTTACCTCGAACCCATGAAAATCCATTACTTTGGATCAGGCCCCTACAACAGTATAAAGCACTGAAGCGAGTAGAAATTGCAGGTATGATAACTGAGAAATCAGCTATTTAATCTGGTGTCTGAAAAAAAAGATTTAAATGCTCGACTTTCAGCACATTTGAAAATGTTATCCTTCTGCTTAAAAAGTTTGACTTAAAAAGATAACTTCTGTTCCCCAGTCCTGATTACAAGGATGAAAGAAGTATATATTGGTTAACTGTCTGTCACTATATTGTATTCTCTTGTGTTGTATTTACAAAGAAGCAAGAATTGTGTTGGTGCAGAAGAGATCAATAAGAAGTCTGTTATCAATCTACTAGCAAACTTTGAAGTTAGAAAAAAGGAGAACTATATTGCTTTCAAACATCCTTGACAGTTTAACAAAGATGTAGCAAAGACAGAGAAAGAGATGGGGAGGAGCTGTAATGACTGCCCTTGGTAGCAAAGAAAAGAAGAATGACTCAGGTGCTGAAGAGTTACATGAACCACATAGTTTCATCCTTCAGAGGGTGAAAAGTTCAGAGCTATTAGCTATTTTCTTGTACTGACAATGAACAAAAGAACAAAGCAAGAAACAGAATATCTGTCCAAACAGACTTTCCACATTTATTGGCCTAACAGCTTTACTTTCATCTAAGAAAGCACGAAATAATGGAACAAGGAGTCATGAAACATGCAATCTTTAACCTTGAAAAAGAGCTTTTTTAAGCCTTTAAGACAAAAACTCTTGATCTTTTTACATGTAAACCACATAAATAGCAAAACACATCACAGTGTAATATAAATTATATTTATATTAATTTATATAATCCATATTATCATGGATTCACGAGAGACAGGTCCTGCTTGACCAACCTGATCTCCTTCTATGACCAGGTGACCCGCCTAGTGGATGAGGGAAAGGCTGTGGATGTGGTCTACCTGGACTTCAGTAAGGCCTTTGACACCATCTCCCACAGCATTCTCCTGGAGAAACTGGCGGCTCACGGCTTAGACAGGTGTACTCTGTGCTGGGTCAAAAACTGGCTGGACGGCCGGGCCCAGAGAGTTGTGGTGAATGGAGTTACATCCAGTTGGCGGCCGGTCACGAGCGGTGTTTCCCCAGGGCTCAGTTTTGGGGCCGGTCTTGTTTAATATCTTTATCGATGATCTGGGTGAGGGGATCGAGTGCACCCTCAGTAAGTTTGCAGACGACACCAAGTTGGGCGGGAGTGTTGATCTGCTCGAGGGTAGGAAGGCTCTGCAGAGGGACCTGGACAGGCTGGATCGATGGGCCCAGGCCAACTGTATGAGGTTCAACAAGGCCAAGTGCCGGGTCCTGCACTTGGGCCACAACAACCCCATGCAGCGCTACAGGCTTGGGGAAGAGTGGCTGGAAAGCTGCCTGTCGGAAAAGGACCTGGGGGTGCTGGTTGACAGCCAGCTGAACATGGGCCAGCAGTGTGCCCAGGCGGCCAAGAAGGCCAATGGCATCCTGGCCTGTATCAGAAATAGTGTGGCCAGCAGGACTAGGGAAGTGATTGTGCCCCTGTACTCGGCCCTGGTGAGGCCGCACAGGCTCGAATCCTATGTTCAGTTTTGGGCCCCTTGCTACAAGAAGGACATCGAGGTGCTGGAGCGTGTCCAGAGAAGGGCAACGAGGCTGGTGCAGGGTCTGGAGAACAAGTCTTATGAGGAGCGGCTGAGGGAATTGGGGTTGTTTAGCCTGGAGAAAAGGAGGCTGAGGGGAGACCTCATCGCTCTCTACAACTCCCTGAAAGGAGGTTGTAGCGAGGTGGGTGTTGGTCTCTTCTCCCAAGTAACAAGCGATAGGACGAGAGGAAATGGCCTCAAGTTGCGCCAGGGGAGGTTTAGATTGGACATGAGGAAAAATTTCTTTACTGAAAGAGTGGTTAAACACTTGGAACAGGCTGCCCAGGGAAGTGGTTGAGTCCCCATCCCTGGAGGTATTTAAAAGACGAGTAGATGAGGCCCTTAGGGACATGGTTTAGTGGGCATGGTGGTGTTGGGTTGACGGTTGGACTCGATGATCTTAGAGGTCTTTTCCAACCTCAGTGATTCTATGATTCTATGATTCTATAAAGTAAAAGCGCACACATATTTGTTTTTCTCACATAAAATTTTCTCATGTAGCGCGAAACAGTTCCCTCCAAGGAGCGTATTTTGCAAGAGGCAGAGCTGACTTCACTGTTAGGATTTAATCCATTTTAACCCTTTAAAGAAAGGAGCAATCTAGTAACAATCTGATTAAAATAAGGAGGTAGCTAAGCGGGACATAGGAAGCTCCAAAGCATTTTATTGTCTTTTACACAGTGCCTCCATGGGGTATTATTAAGTGTTCTGGGATTGCATATGTGCTGTATGGTCTCTTTGCTGAAAACTGTTCTCCTGACCACAATATGATACTGAGATTAGCAGCATTGCAGGTCTTTTTCCTCAGGGAAAGCCTTTTGGCCCCACAATTTTAAGAGTTCCTGCATGTTTTTAATCAAAGATACAGCTTGTGTCTCTTGTGCTCTCCCCCTGGATCCATACGAACAAGTCTGAAGGAGTAAACTCAGCATCTATGGCAGTTTCCTTACTTTGAAAGAGCATGCAGTATGAGCTTTGCATTTCATTATGATTATGAATTGTTAATCTAACTCCATAAGCATGCAAAATATTAGACCTTGAAAAATGAGGTCGTATTTTTAGCCATAATATTTGCAGGCAGAGAGGTAAATATGTATGTTTGAGTGTGAGCGCATGTATTTTTCAGGTTTATCGCACCATTTGGGGGAGCTGTTTCTCTGTGGTTCTTGCCTGCTAGCAATGAAACTCCATTTTGGTCATTGGTGTCAGTAATAAAGAGTCAGAAGTACAGATGAGGTGAAAAAAGCTAGTGTGACTGAACAGATTAAATTGGAAACAATAAGGCCTAACCTTGGGGATATAGATCAGATAATTTGGGGGTGAGGGGAATAGATAAATGGTTAATTTCAACAGAGGAAGAATGAAGTCCTGAATAGCATTCAGAAGAAGGAAAGAGTCAAAGAGTTGGAGTTGTAGCTTGACTGCTGCTGCTCAAGGAGCTGTCCTGAAGGAGAAGAGGAGAAGTGTTATCAGGAAGATTACTGGATATATGCAAATCCAGAGCAACAGGAGGTCCTGAAGAGACATGTGTGTGTTTGGGTGTGGTGGGGATACACTGTGGAGTTGAGGCAGGAAAAGATGGATTTGGTGTGACAGATGTGTAAGTAAGGTACCCACTTTATATATGCATTTTTCCCTTTTTTTTCCCCCTAGGTCTGCAGTAATATCAGAAGGCTGCAAACTGTAGGCTGAGAAGAAAACAACCGCCTTATCTTTTTGTTAACCAAATGACTGATGCACTAAAAAAAACCCCAAAACCCCCAAAAAATCCACAAACAAAAAAACCCCCACCTCTTTTACCAAAAATAACCCAACAAAAAACCCAGAAGAATTAACACGAATGAGACTGTGGACCTATGAGTGGAAGCTTGTAGGGATAAATACAATTTAACGAGACAACCAATAATAAGTTCTGTGTCTCCATAAACATAAGCTGAATATGCATGAACTGGGCCTTTATATTAAAAGAGGGAGAAGAAATTAATTTGCCTGTAAAGGCTGATTAATAATTCTTTCGTCTCTCATACTGCTTCCTCTCCCCCAGCTTCTGCACAACTAATGCATAAGTACTCTTTTTTTACCATTCTATTTCCCATCTCTCGCTAAGGCCTTCAAAGTTGGTGCTGCAGACACTGAGTGAGAATGCAGGCCATTAATTTACTACCAAAGTATAGCAAACGGCACAGAGAGAATGTCTTCCTCCCCCTCATTGCACCTATGTGAAAGCAAAGGCATTTTGCTCACTACCAGAGGTCACATGGAAAAGAGCTGTGACCTGTATTTTCACTGGTAAACGGAATAAAAAAACCCAACAACAAAACCTCTTAGTATTTCCCTCACACTAGCTTAGAATCAAAGTTCCCTGATTATTTTGTGCCACAGTGAATCCCATAACAAATGGAAGATTACACAGCAGCCTGAGTTGCATGTGCTTAAGAAAAAAAACAACAACAAACCACACTGGCAAACTGCCATTAAATTATGTACTGAAATGAAGTGTATGATTGGTATTAAAATATACTTGCACAACTACCTTTTCTCCTTACAAATTCTCACTATACATTGTAAACTAGCTTGCCTGTGACCCACTGGCACCGTCTACATTAAAATTAAACCTCTTTTAGAAAATGTTTTACTTCATTTGCATCTATATTTTGCAATGTAAATTTTGCATTCAGGACTGCAAATGTCCAGTTGCCTTTAATATATGCTTATTTTTAAATCAGATATGTTCTATTTCATTTTATAATCTACTGCCACCATCTGCCCCTAGTTTACCTCTTAGGCATTAAGTTATTCTCTCACACTGATAGTTTTAAAGTTGCAGAAATTCAAATTAATTAGGGTGGAAAGAGTTAGCCAAACTTTGTTTTTATTTACTTTTCTTTTTAGGCACAATTTTAGCTTCTATAATTCCCTAAATCTTTATTTCCTTAGAGTGACTATTGTGGGAAGTTAATCCACAAGCTGCACCAGCTTCTTAGGATACATTTTAAAACACAGAACTAGATAATGGTTCTTACTGTTGTTCATTTCTGTTTCTCTGCCAACATAATGCAATGGCAAAGTAAGGTGACTTGATGACCAACTGATTGCTCCATCCCCAGTATGTTTAGCTGAGACAATCACTGTAGTTTTCCAAGGCATTTTTCAAGGAATTGAATAGAAAAACTGTATTCTGACACTGAATGATAGCTGAGTGAATATTTTTGTCAACAGTATTCACAGAACTACTGAAGAAATAGTAATGCATTCCATGTTTCAGTCTAAATTGAACCTTGAAAAAAGAAAATGGTAATCTGAGTCTAAAAGAAAAAAAAAAATATGGAGACCACAGAGAGTAATCTTAAGAGGTCTAAAAGAAGTGGAATTCTTTGGAAGGAAGAAAAAAATCCAAAAGTCTTATCTCTGCAATACTTACTCAGGCAGAAATTCCCTTAATATCAGTAAAATTTTTGAATTATAAAGCTATATAGGGCTGGACTGTGAATCTGTATGTTTCCTGTCATGTGCCAGTTAAATTATTCATGATGAATCATCTCTTGGTAATCCTTTTTTTTTTTTTTTTCCTTACTGTTGTCTAAACAGGCGATACTGGATGGCTATTAATTCAGCTAGTTATCACTTTCAGTAAAGAATTCCCTTCACAAATCTGACAAGGATGTCACCACTTTTTCAATCTCTCAAGTCAAATTAAAGACTCACTTGTTTTCCCTTTGCTTTGCATTTTTATCTCCTCGTAACAGACTGTGCCATACAATTAGTACAGACTTAAAAAAACCCCTGGAACTCTGTGGCAGGATGAGAGAACCATCATAGTTCTTTCTATTGTTGAAGGAACATCACCATTCAAAAGACAAAATGTTTTTAACGAAAGAAAGAGATTTTTTGATCAGACAAATACAATGCAGGTTTTCATAAAGTCCAGGCAGTTTATTTTTTTAGCAACTTGTTGCAGTGGTCTAGACTCAGTAATGACTCTTGAGTAAAAATAAACTTGGGCAAGAAGTTCAACTGCAGCATGGGTTTTTTTAGGAAATAAGACTAATCAAAAGTCAAAACTCAAGTACTGTACCTTCAGCAAAGCTTTTTCACCATAATGAGATATTTTAACAATTGTTAACACTCCTCAAGTTTCTCACTACTTATCACCAGAATTGTCCCACCTAGAAATATACTTTATGGTAATCAAGGAAATAAGGAGATGAGAAGATTTGGTAGAGCACAGTAGATATTTTGCTATCAGTACTTAATTTAGATGTGCTCATGATAGGTGCTATCAGTGAGTGAACGTAAGCATACGAATGTAATATCAGCACTGAAAATTTTGCCCATTTTTCAACTCTGGCTGTGAGAGTCCGCTGTCTGGGGCAGTTCATGGAGGCAGTGCTAGGAAGAGTCTGGGATGGTGATGCCCTCATTCCTGCTACTAGAACAAGCCTCTGGAGCCAAGACTGCAGAAGCCCATGGGACAAAAGGAAGACCACTGCAACGGAACAGTAGTTCCTTGTAGGTAAGCATCAGCTAGGACAGGAGAAGCTTGTGATCTCTTCTTGCGTCCTTGTTAATGTTCTTCTAATAAATCACTAGAGTGATTATACAAAATACTGATTGTGAAATGAATAAACTACAATAGACAAAGATGCCTAAACCATGATATAGGCATCTTAGTTGAGGTCTTCACATGCCATAGACACCTGTTTCCCTCTTCTCTGTGTTGGGTCAGAATTGGCAGTAGGAGTTCAGAAAAGGTTCATGACTCTCAGGAACTGGAAGATCTGGTCTCTCATTTCTGAATTGAATTCTCTAACTACTCAAAGTAATGAGCAACTCCTTCCCATACATTCATATTATAAAATGAAAAAATTATGAATGCTTTTGCTTTCTGTCCCAGTCCTGTCTGTGCATGTTAGGTGTCTTTCCCGTGTACATAGGAAAATAAGTCCTCTTCCAAGATGTGTGTGTTAATATGATTTGCTTCTAAATCCTGGTGGGTCTCAAGCGAAGACAGCTTTTCAGCTGAACAGGGAAAAGCCTTGCTACTGTTGGACACTTCAGTTCAAATGACTATTGCGCAAAGCAGGGAACGAAGTAACCTCCAAAATCCAATTGGGACTTGGCTGCCCAAACTCAACATGAGTACTATGCAACTATACAACTCCATCCTTTCTAGTGACTGGCTACACTCCCTCAACACATTTCCTATTGGTTTGCCTGATAACATTATTTTCATATACCAGATAGTGCGTTCATCTTTTTAGGAATATGGAATTTAAATAATAAATTGCAGTTTCAATTTTTTTTTTTTTTGAAACAGTATTGATTTTATTTTTTGTTTGTTATCTTTTGAAATACTGTGGTCCGCATCTATATTAATTTGGAAAACTTTGTTCTTGGCAAAAGGTCTAGAAAATGGAGTAGGCAATATCCCAGCAACCTATTTAAATTGGAGTACAAAGTGATTTTTATGTCTATCTTACTGCTTTTATAACTTTGGCACAAAGTTATTATTATAATGTCCTTGTTGCATACCGACAGCCCTTGTCAATACTACCTGTAAGGACAAAACAAAAGCATAAAGATAAAAGATAAAGCATCTTTTACATATGAAGAAGCCATCTGATTAGTTCCCGAGGCTACTAGTATAGATTACTTAGGGTTTTTTTCAATTGTAGTTGATATTGAGGAACAATTCCGCATGTGATCTCAAGCTATTTCTCCCTTTATATGGAATTCACAACAACCAGCCACACACTGTTCGTTATGAAGATTTGTCTGAGAATACTAGAATGACTGAAAAAAATGAAATCCTTTGGGAGAAACTGCTGTAACAAATATTGGGCACATACAGTTTATGTGAAATACTTCCAGTTTACAAGAATTCACACTCTCATCACCTTGTCATATCCCCTTTCCTGCAAACTATAAGCTCCATATGAGCATATCTACAAACTCTCATATTTACTATCTAGTTCTCCCATTTCACATGTCGGACTCCTTGTGTTGTCCACAGACTTTGCACATATATCTGCCCTGACATGGTTAGTGATGCTTAGTTGCATTTCCTTAACATGCTGTTGGAAAACCATATGCTCCCAAATGTTTTCTGATTTGTCATTGCATGAAATATTTTTATTTAAACTATTAAAGAGAGGAGAATCCTAAATAAAGCCTGGCAAAACTGGCACAACCTGTGGACTTGATCCTAACTTTCATTGATGCTCTTCCAATGAAAAGTTAGGCACAGTTTTTTTGCTTGGCTGTGTTAAAGTTTTCTGACTTCAGTTAGCTGCATGTGGTGATGGAAAGAACATATACTTAATATTCCTTCCTTGTTGACTAGATGATAGGTAGAAAAGAGAGACAAGCAAAAACTGGTTGAAACCTAGGCTTATCATCTTCTGCTTCCTATGTGGAAAAAAACAAGCTGCTTTAGCAGGGATATGATACAACTATCAAAGTGCAGTAGTAAATAGCATTCTTTGAAGCAGCTGTGCTGCAGATGCATTTCTTTCCCGAAGCTCCTCCTTATTTTATGTAGCAACACATTTATTCACACTCATGGCATTAAGTAAAATATTAATTTAGGTTTACAATAGAGAAGTTTCAAAGCATCTTCCATCATAATTGCATTTCTAGCAATACAAAAAGGTCTCCAAAACATTTCTAGCAAAATTTTCTGTAGTGCAGATTGACTACTGGTGGAAAGCATGAGTAAGAGCTCTTACACAGGTTTTGATTCATGAGTTACCCATTTTTTTAAAGGACTGCTAACCACATTTATTTAAAAGTTAAAATGCAGCAGAGAGGTGATGAGGTAGGAGCAAAGAAAACTAGATCTTAAATTTTAATAATTTCCTTTTCATGCTAACAATAATTTCAAAATAATCGGAAAGCCTACTGCAGTATGTGTCCATGTCAACAGAAAGGAGTTCCTGAAAAGCTCCATAGCAATCTCTGGTTTAACACATTCAGTGTTACGAATTTTCCACTTTCTAGAAGTCTGAACAGTGATCTTGCATCAAGAAACCAATTAAGCAAACAAAGAATATAAAAACAGATGGCAAACACAGGATAAGAGTGATATTAAACTTGATTCATCAACTTGTTCTTACTGTTAGCAGAAATGACCTTAAAAATTTATTTTAGTGTCTTGGATTAAAACCAATTAAGGAAGAACCTATATGAAACATAGAGCACTGCGAGAGTAAGATGTACAAACTGAACTAAGATTATATTTTTCCAGATAGATTTTTTTGGAAAAGGTGATCATAAAATTATTTCTAGGCAGTTAGATACACAATATGAGCTAACTACAAAAATTTCTGAATGATGCCCAACTTTTATGAAAACTATTTAATTTTAGCATTAGCATAGGAAAGCAAATGATCTCTGTCTAATGGTTTATATGTGAAGCACAAAGATCCAAAGACAATTTTTACTTAATACTGAAGGGGAAATTACCAGTTTTAATATTCTCCCAGTAAATGGCTTAGCTTCCACTTCATTTAGGGCCAGTATATAGTCACAAAAAATGAATTATCAGTTGGCTTTTGGTATTGGCATCAGTCTGAAAAAGCAATGAACAAAAATATTCCGTTTCAATGGTGTTTTGCTTTGGGTTTTTTTTGCTGAAATAAGAAACCACAAAAAATTCAGTTCTTATCTACATATAAAATGCCATGAGACATAAAAGATTCCAAGTCAGGTGTAAAAAGAAAGCTGAAGATAACTAAGGCTCGCCTTTCCATGAAGAGATAAACGGAGCTTTCCTCCTCTCCTTCTTCCTGAAAAGATAGTATTAAGAACATTCACTCAGGTTAAGGTTGTCATTTTCCTCCACAAATTACTGGATCTGAACCTGCATCTGGAAATTTTCTTGAACATCACCCATCTGGAGAGGAAAAAGGCTGGTTTCCTTCCATTCTGTGTTGGGAAAGAGTTCTACACCTTCATTGGAGCAGGGACTGGAAAACAGGTGTCTCACATCCTCATGTCCTTCAGTATCTACTGGGTGCTTATATACCCTCCAGGTCTGACAGCTGATGAATTTGATTGATCAGGAACTATAACAGATGACAGAAGAGAATTGGTCCAAAGTAGGGTCTGGTAGATGAGCCATCCAGATGGAGCTATCCAGAAAGTGATTAGGTCTTGTAGTAAACATCCTAAACTATCAAAAGATAGAGCCATTTCACTTGCATAGGACTATTAAAGTGTTTTATGAAAATTGGAATAGCTCCAGTGAAAGACAGCTCTGCTGCAGAAAACCTGAGATGCTAGTGTGTAAAAGCTTCACCTGTGAGTTAGGGGATCAAAGTTCAAATCTTTGGCCTGAAGCAGGAAGAAAGTGAATTTGAGGTCATTTATCTTACCTCTCAGGCAGGTACCTTAATCACAGGGACATGATGTATTCTAAAGAAGCATTGCCTCATGTTGGCGCTAATGGACTTAATTAATGTTTGCTTCACTGAAGGGGAGTTTCTGCAGCTTCATAAGCATTAAGTAGTGTCATCAATCCTTAGCTAAAGCAGACTTCAGTAGTTGCCTGGCTATAGCGTTATCTGACCTGTCTCCGGTTCCCTCTTCCTGAACAATGCTATGCATGCATTAATATTCACCTGGGTAAAAACACATTGTTTTCTCTCATGTGCCCAGGAATATGTCACTGGAACGGTAGATTACCCATGGTCAGAGATGAAGTATTGCACCCAACTTGATGATACACAGCCTAGAAGGGCTCTCTCTATGGCTACAGTCATAGAAGATCAATAAAGCCTTTTCCATTAGAGGGCAAGTATCAGTTGAATGACATAATCCTGGTTTCCTAGTTGTTCTAATAAGGGTCTCACAGAGACAAAATCTCCTAACATGACCCCAGAATGGCTAGCATGTCTAAGCTGTGTATTTCCTCTCTGTTAGGATCTTGCAGTGGTATCACAAACCTGCCATCCAAGTGTAAGGCAGGTACATGGCCAGATGAAAAACAACCTGTCAAATCTTAGTGCAGATATAAACACAGGTAGGGAGGGAAAACATTTTTGTGAACAGAAAATAGCTATGTCTTTGTCCTCTAACAAGAGCATCTAGCATCTTGCATCCCATAATTAAAATAATATATGATTTTGCAGCTCGCAGCTCACAAGCCAGGTTTGCAGTTACTTGCAGTAGTTAAATATTGTGAAAGAAAGACTAGCAGAGATGACAGGAAAAGGAATTTTCTGTCTAAGATGAACTTTAAAAATATTAATAGTCTTGTTAGGTGGTATTTGTGGTACTAGCTGCTAAGGTTTGATCATTTTGCTTTTTTATATTTTGTAGTACTACATCTTCATTTAGAAAGTGACAGGCAGTGATAGAAGAATGAAAGAGATCTTTCATGATTTGGAGAACTGCAGGCTTTTCTTATGAAAGATGCAAGTATTTTCAAAAACAGCTTTTGTTTTTTTAGTCATTTACAAAACCATATGAGAATAAATTTATAGTGCTAGTGTCAAGGTTTAATATTCTTGATTGTACCAACACAAAGTAAAGGACTGCTCAGCCTGCTTTGTTTGTATCAGTAATAAAAAAGTGCCAATTTAACCTAGAAATTCTTTAAAAGAATTCTAATTAATATAAATACAGAAGTGAAATATTTAGACTCAGGTACTTTAATCAAGTTTACAAGGTAGCTAAACTCTTGTAATTTTTTCTTGTAACTCTTGTAAATTTTTTCTTATGTTCTGTTGAATACTCACAGAAATGAATCACAGAAAGGACAATACATTTCTATCTTTGCCTCAAATTGTAAAATGAAGATTTTAATTTCATCATTTTTCAAATTCCATTTTTTGTTACCAATTTCAGAGATTAAGATCATAAGTGAAATACCTAATAATTACCTATACAAATTTATATAGGAAAAGAATTTCTTTATTCATTTTAAAAATACAGTAATTTTAATAATGGATTTGTAATTAGAAATGCATATTTTACAATTGAGCTACATATAATTGTTCAACTCAAATATCCATAGATAAGAAGATTAGCAGGAGCACTATGAGATGTTCAGTCTGTTCTTGGTTCATACAAAAAATCAGTTAATACCTGCAATATTTATCTTACATTTGTGTATTATGTTTGATGATCTTGCAAGAATAGCACCACTGAGATTTGTCAAACGTTTATGCTAGTAATTTATTTCTTTGTGGCATTGGAGAAATAGGATTGAAATGAAGAGGTTTTGTTCACTATTTACACTTAACCTTACATATGACTTGCATATTAATTTCACTTATCATAAATGGAACTTCTATTACATTAATTCTAGATAATCTAGATAATAAAAAAAGGATCAATATTTTTAGCACATTATCATAAATTACCGGTCAAGCAGATGGAATTTAGATGCATGATGTGAAGGTGAATATGCTTTCGTAAAAAAAAAGATGTGATAAACAACAAAATGAAACTTTGGGAAATTTATGTAATGTTTGAGAGGGTACCTAAGAAATGAAGAGCTGTGTGATCTTCTTCACATTGTAGTATGAATTATCTCTGAAGAGTGGAGATCTGTGCACAGCTGTTGGAGGAAGAGCTGTACTGGCTCTACCAGCATAATCTGCTGGGTGCATATGACCTGCGTTTCACATTTCATAACAGTTTGTAATTTCAAAGTTTGTAATCTAAGACCATGTCTCTGAAAGCAGTTCTGCCTATGTTTAATTTTAAGCATTTGATCAGTGTCTTTGGATTTAGCAAGTCAACTCATATATATGAAAGGAAACACGTGCTTGCAGAGTCAGGGCCCAAGATCATGAAATGACAGGGCCTGTATGCTTCTTCATTCCTATACATACGCCATTAAATGTCTGATACTAGACTTACCGCTATCTTCTCCTTTATATTGCAGATTCAAAAACAGCTACCTGAAGTTTTATCAAGATGAGGATTTTTAAAATCATTTTAGATGTCAAAATGTTTACTTCAGCTTGTTTAACAAGCGTATTTGGAAAATAAAATATATGTCTTTTTAAATTCCAAAGAACACTTGTCATTTTTAGCATGTGTTCATGCATACAGATGACGGTAAGTGATATGACATTTGAAATGAGGCGTCAATAACAATATGAAGGAATCTGAAAAGACTGATTTTTTAAAATCTGTAAAAAGAAACCTAGGTAACACAAAAGCATTTGACCACAAATTGTTGAGTTACTGAATTTCTTTACATGTTTAAGTGTAATAACAGCTGCTGTTACATAAAGAAAATAAATGTTGAGATGGAAGTCTTTTTACAGACTCATTACAAATTTTTTTATGCTAATTAATATCACTTTGATTCTGTACATCTGCAAAAATACTGCTTTTTTATTATATAAGCTGTATCTCTAACATGTTTCTTTGATTTACTTCTATTCCTATTCATAAATGTCATTTAAAGGACATGAAAAATTAAAGCAACATTTTCACACAGAATAAAGTCTCAGGTCAATGTATACTTGTAACAGATCTCTTCCTGATGTTCTTTGAAAAATGCAAAAATATATTTTATAGTTACAATTAAACAGTGATGATTAACAAATTAATTACTAGCTTATTAAAACTTTCTAAATGTCACTGTAAAGGAGATTGGGACCTTATCTTTTAAGTAAAAAAAAAATGAACTAAAACACATTCTTCATTGCTCTAAATATAAATTGTTCATTTCCCTCTACAAGTGTGCACCTAAAGCATGTAACCCTATCTTTTATTTCCAGGGCTCGGATGAGTCATTCTTTAAACTCCTTGTTTGTATATACCCATCATTTTGTAAGCTGCCTGAGTAGGTTTGTAATTCCCTGCACTACCAGAGCTATTTTACCAAGAAAATACTGATAGCTGTTAATGGTTTTAGGTATTTCTTGAAGTCTCAATTTAATTAAAAAAACCCTAATATGATAATTTGAATGTAATCATTATAGTTACATTTGTGAATAGTTAATAACAACATATTTGTTAATTTCACTGCCTTAATATAATAAATAGTGATAAATTAATAAATAAATACTTTTTATGGCAAGGAATATAGTGCTCAGGTTCTCTGTTAGTATGAAGCCTTCTGGCATTCTGTTTGTCTCAATGCAATAAAAAATTCAGACTTTTTAGTACTATATGTTTGCAGTTTATTATTGCAAGAATGTAAAATTACTTAGGCATGGTGGACTTTAAACCTAGTTCCAGGTGAAGTTAGGGTTCAGGTTTCAATTTGAGTCAGACAAGACAAAGGTTTAACTATATCAGTTATAAAGTAATGTTTTAAATTATAAACCATAAATCAAAGACATAATAACATTGGATAGGTTAATCTGACCAGGTTTCCATAATCTTGAACATAAAAATTTTTGTTAAATGACCTATTTTCATAAACACTGGCCTCTTTGAATATTAAATATTACCATGAAGGGAAGTTAGTTTTGAGTTCAAAAGTCCTTTAAAATTAAAAGATCTATGAAGTAATGCAAGCTTGTACAAGTTGCGAATCTAGAGGATTTTTGAGGCACTAATTCAAGTAATTTGTAAATTTCAATGAATGAGAGTGAATTTGTTTCTTGAAGGTACATGTATATTTCAGTTCCATTAATTTCCATGTTACATCTCCCTTCCATTTACCTTCTGTAACAATTCTTTGAATCAGCATAACTATAGGATTTTTACTAAAATAATTTCTTTCTTGAGATGAGATATTAATACTTTAGTGGCTTGTCCTTTACTTACCGTCAACAGAATTTTTAGCTATATATTTAAAATAAGTTGAATCTATACAATGTTTTACATATGTCTTTCAGGAAGTATCAAGATTCTAATCTGATTGAGAATTCTGTTTGTTTTTTTTTTAATTCTTACATTTTCACTTCTGATTAATACTATGTGGTTATATATGCAATAGACTGGCATCTATAATCAGATCCATTATAAGGCTTCTTAGTAAAATCCATATACTCGCACATTGCAGTTTTTCAGGCTACAAGTTGTCCTCAGTAAATCTTTTCTACTGAGCTGTGGAAGACAAATATTTTGAATTCTCAATTGTAAAAAAAAAAAAAAAAAGAAAAATAATTATGAGCTTTACTTCACTGTAGCCAAATTGTTCTATACTATATTGTTCTAAAATGTTTTCTCCATCTGTTCATACAGTCTTATCTAGTCCTAAGTAAGGTTTCCAGTAAAGAAAGACACACACAGAGTAATCTTAAATTATGATTTAGAAGATTTAGCCCTTTTCATTAAAGTTCTACAGTGAGGTCAGAGCAACATCATTAGGTGCATTTTGGCCCTTTTTGTGGCAACATGTACAATATGACTGGCCCTTGTAAGAGGAATGATAGCGAATTGAGAGACTGCATAATTTTCCAGAACTCAAGGTAATTTCTCTGCTAAGTCCTTTTAATTAAATAAATCAGTGTACAGCAAAACAATCACAAAAAAAACCCCAAAACAAACCAAAACAAAAAAAACCCAACAAATATAAATTATAACTCTGTATACATAGATTATCTTACCCTAAATACCTGCAACTATTGCTAGTCTCTAGTCATCTGTTGCATTGCAAAGCTGGACAATCCAGTGGAAACAGTGTTAAGAAAAACCTTATGTAACAGTTAAACATTTAACTCCATTCTCTCTCTGTAATACAGCTTCTCACTTTAGCTGATACTTTTCAAGATAGTAATTAAGTTTTGTCTGGTACATATTCTTCCTTAAAACACGTAGAGAGATGATGACTCATTATTCTAATCTTTTAAGTTAGTGGTGTTTATTTTATTTTAAATACTTTTCATAAAACAATGAAAATAAGGACTGTGCTATTCTAGCATTTGCAAAAAGAACTACAGCAACAAAATATGCTTTGAGATCTTCACAAAGATAAGCATGAAAGTAAAAAAAGATCACTGGTCATCTTTTTTAAGGGGGTAGGGGATTAGTTCTTCTGCTGACATTGCTGTGTAATACATTATAAAAAAAAAGTTAGGATTCATTCCCAGGACTCATAAACAATCCCTTGGGAAAGCAGTTTTCTTCTTTTTTTTTTTTTTTTAAATAGACCAGACCACATGCAGTAGCATGTATTTTCTAAAAACCAGTTCCAAGGAGAAAAAACCAGCTAAATGCTTTTCCTTCTCCATTTATAGAAATACAGATCATACCACAGGAAAAAGCAAAAACACACCTAAGCTCCCTGTCTATCCATCTATTCTATATTTCCAAACTGGACATCTCATTATATCCAGAACACATTTATTGGTTTTAGCATAGGTAAGTAGAAACAATTCATCAGAGTACAGCTTTGCTGTCTTATCCTTAGGCTGTGACTATGAGAAAATATATTTGTGTAAATAAAAATAAAGAAAAATAGACTTCTGGAGAGTTATCTATCACACTACCATAGGTGTATCTGTACTAACAGCATTTTCTTCTAACTATAATACCTTTAAAATATTTGAAACCTTGAAATACTGTAATGTAAATGCACTGCATATTCAGTTCCTAAAGAAATGCTGAAAATGTAATTGCTTTTATATAACTGCAATTCAAGATTGAAAATGTTTTTAAAGCACCACAGTAGGAAGAAATTGTTGAATTGTTGTAGGAGAAGAACTGGAAAGGAAGTAAAATAAACAACAAGTTTAGAAGGAAAAGATTGTGGCAGCACATGGCATTGTTAGTCAATAAGGTGGCAGGGTGAATAAGAAAGACTTCTCAAAGCTTATTCAGGAGGAAAGAAGTATTAATTGGTCCAAGGGAGTGTTTATGAGGGAAGATCTAAGTAAAGCATATCTAAATAACAGCACAGTATTTGATATAGGAAAGGTTCCTGTGAAATTAGTGGACCTTATGCTGAAAAGTAAAAGGGAAGGCAATAAATATCAGTGAACTCTGGAAGAACAAAGACACCATGGGTTAGATTTTGTTACTCTTCACTGTGCTCCAAAATTCATTATTGCACAAACAGATCCATTCAGTAAATTGGTATAAAGCATCAGTGGAGCTTTCTGTATGGAGAGAAATCTTTTATTTCAAAAACAATTAAATATTAAATTAATACCTTAGCTTATAGGAAAAAGAATTAGATGTTTTGAAGTGTTGACATTTTAACGTTCTGAAATGAAAAAACTATTACTGTTGCTTTTTACTTCCCATCTTCCTGAAATATATTTAAAATATAAATTTAAAATTCTCTAATGATTTTTTCACCAACACTCATAAAACATTATCAGAATTATTAGGCACCTTATAAGTCTATCTTTCATTCATTTTTCTATGATGATTCAGGTACATTTGAAAAAAAAAAAAACTAATGGCTTTATGGCTTTTTGATAACTTCAAAATTAAAATCACATTGAGTTTTCTAAAGTTTTCATAAATCATAGAATTGAAAAGTAATAGCTCATTATATCTTTATTACAATAAATAACTTCATTATTTGTGAAATGTTAGACTAACCTAGACAACAATACTTTCTGCCAGAGGCAACCAAGTAGGGCCATGTAGGTCCTATGTTAAATAAGGGTAGAGAGGCATTTTCCATGTTAAATAAGAGTAGAGAGGCATTTAGTCTTCCAATAGCTACCAAAATATAGAAAAACAGATTAGACACCTAGCCTTACTAAGTCTAAAATTCAAGTTTATTGAATTCTAATGTCTAGGATAAAATATTATACTTATTTTAATTTAGGAGTGATTAGTTTTCTGAGTTACTCATACATAAATTGAAACTGGTTTACATTTAATCACAATTATTTCTATTGTTGCTTTTCCATAGGTTATTACTGTAGACAAAACATATACCTACTGAGATCCATGTCACAGGCAGCAAAACATAAAACTTTATCCAGCTCCTGAAACTCTAGCTGAACCTGCTGACCACACTAAGAAAAACCCACTAAGTTCTTTGGCAATATTTCTAGCAGAAGCCCACAGAACTATAAAATATTTAATACAAGTGAAAATCTGCTCTAGTCACATCATGAATTACAACTGATTCAAACTGCAAAGTCATGGATGGACATCTTTTCATAAAGTACCCTTAATAAAATATCAGTCAATTCACCTAAATATTAAATAAATAAGTAACCCCACATCTCTCTGATCAATACTGTTGATGCTAAATTGGAGATGAACATCTGAAGTGACTGAACTTTGGTATGGAAGAGAGTTTGCTGTACTGATTTCTCTTCCTTTTTCTGTTTATACAAATCAAGTTTAATGGTGTTTGACTAGAATTGTGGTCTTATCCAGTTTGTGCTGCATCACAAATACGTATATGTTATTCAGCACTAAATTAGTTTTCTTTGTTACTATTCTAAATGGTCTAAGTACTCACCATTTAATCATGAGGTTTAATTTTCATCCTAGTATCCATTATTCAGTTGACTGGGTCCAGGAAAAGGTAGATGTCATCAGCAGAGTTATATACAGGGACTGTACACTTCTAAAAATACAAAGTAAGATAAAATAGTGTCAAAACTCATGGGTAAAAAATAAATTCTACAGAAAGTGAGAGCGAAATTTTTACTAGCTGATGTTTATTTTTTGTTAGTATTTGAGGATTTATTGACCTTTTTATCTTTGGTAGAGAATAGCAGGCAAGAGCAGCAGCATAGAAAGTTTCACAGTTTAATAAAAGGATAGTGGCTGGAGGCAGAGCTTTCAGTTGTGTGGCCTAAAGGTCAGTAGGGATGAATAAGGAAAATTACCTAAGATAGGAAGGAAACAACACTTCCCAGAGGGGATCCTAACAGGCAAGGTTTTATTCCTGATTGTCTCTGCTCCAGTCTTATTAACTAAATACTTTCATTTGGTAAGTAAAAATCAAAATACTTTTGTTCTGGTACCTTCGTTGTCAGGGCAGAGAAGTTAACAAATACATCCTGCTTATGTTTTTTAAGCTCCTTAAATTGATCTGGGAAATTTCTAAGGGATCAATCACACTGGTACTTTAAAACATTTTCAAATCAGAATTGTTAAAAAAAACCCTGAATCATGCTATTTTTATATCTTTGTAGCATATTTTAATGTCACTTTAGAACGAAGAATATTTTCTCAATTTCACAGATGGGGAACCGGCAAAGTAAGTGCCTGTGTGTTTTACTCAATATTCACTTAAAGACCAAGCTGAGAAAAAAAAAAATTCTTACTGTCCTGAGCTCCATTGTAACACCTTCTTTATGCAGGTAGGGGGTGGATAGGATGAAGAGAAGTCATGTGATGCTGATATCAAGCATCGTGGGAACATTCAGCCATTGACACTGTACTCCAGCTCTCCAAGCTGGCAGCCAGTATGAATGGTGCAATTGTATCAGTTCAGTAGTCCTTTCTCCTTATCTTTGGTACCCATGGTAAGTGCTGGACACAGAATGGGGAGAGGACGACAGCCCTTCTACAACTTTTAGAGCTATAACAGACAGTGTGCAAGGCACTACTTTAAACAATTTGTTGAAGGTATTTACATCTGAGCGAGAATAATTAACGTCTTATATGATATACAGTTCAATGAATGACTGAGAACCAACTTGAGTTGAAATAACCACTTTATCAAATTAAACATTGACTTACTCTGCAAGTAACTTCACTGTGGTTTGCAAGGTTAAGTCATTGATGAAACTGGCCCACAATTATTACTGTTTTAATGTCAGAAAATAAAAACATGGCAAGCTGCTGTGGTGATGGAACACACATGGATACTCTGAAGGACTCTTCTATACCTGGAAATTGCCATAATAGCCAGTCTCTTCCAGTGACTCAGCTGTTTTTAAATATCCAGGAGCAAAACCTATCGAATTTCAGAATTTTGCTCCTTAATTTTCTGTAATGCATTAGGTAACATGAACATGTGCAAGCTTTTTGAGCTGTGAAGCACTATTTTTAGGTTAATTTTTGAGTGCCTTCCAATAATGTTTTATTTCAAATTTAGACATTTTTGAACATACATATTTCTTATTCATGTTTGCCAGTTTTATTTCCACTCCCTTTAATATTTTCTTTAATAAGCAAGAAGTGCCTTTTTTTACAGATCCTTAGAAGGAAGACAGGTTAATTTTAAACTCATTTAGTGGATTTTGGTTCCTTTGAGTTTCTCCTTGTGGAGGGATGATGGGAGAAAAATCCTGCCAAACAATACAAACATTCACATTCATCCACTTCAAGTCAAGAAAGGAGATATTGGAGTACTTCAGAATGGACATTCCATGAAAGAACTATTAACTAAAAATTTGTAACTGGGAACATAAAGAAATTATTCTTTTCAGGTGTAGAAGAGTCAATAGATCTTAAGTAATAAATGTTCACAACAACTTCAAAAGCTGTACAGTCATATGCATGAAAGATGTGCTTCTTGACCTGTTCAGGGTGCTTTTGATATGTCCTTTCCTTGAAGCACCACAGACTGCCTCTTTCTGGTCTACTTTTAGCATTTTGTTTATCGGTTTTACATATTTTTCAACATGAATTTTAAATATGATACTTAGCTACACTGAAATAATTTCTATCTTCCTTTTTATTTTTTTATTCCAGCTTCCCACATAAGGCTCATTATTTAAATATTTTCACCATCAAATTGTGTTTACAGTAGTTTTTTGTAAGTTTAGTTTTTTCTTGAAATGCATGTCTTCTACGTACATCTTCACACTTTTCTGCTCTTCATTCTGAATCCCTCCCAGATTGTTAGACATTATTTAGATATAAGTAAGACTGCCTCATTGCTATCACACCATTTGCTGAAAGAGTTATTTTTTGTGTCTCTATAATGCTTTTTTAATGAAAACAGTTTGTGTGTTCATAGTGCTTTAACCTGAGGGATCTGGATTTTCCACCTTGTGATATGTCCAGTTTGTGTAGTCCTATAGAGAGTTATACTCCTATTGGCAGAACTCTCAGGGTCATAGCAGCAAATATTCCCGCTACATCAAGCTCAGAGAATAGGGAAGGACATGCAGTTTAAACAGAACTCAAGCCTTGTTTTGCTTTCCGCACTTGCCCTTTCTCAAATATTTTCTGTTTTCTCTTTGTCAGGTTTTTTTTTTTTTTAGTTTTGAGGGTTCAACCAGAAATACTTCTATTTTCCCAGAATTGAAGCTAAAATTGTCCTCCCCCTAATCTTAATGGAATACTATTTCCTGCTCAATTATAAATGCAGCTTCTATGAACTCTATATTGTATTAGGATAGTCACACAGTAAATGAGTATCTTATGCTCAGCATTGTTTCAGTAAGTTTCAAACAAATGAACACCAAGATGCCATTCAAGGAAAGTGTTACATTTAAAATACATAAGCAAAATTTCATGTTCTGTAAGAAGAATGGCAAAATACTTCAGATAATGATTATACCCACATTATGGAATGAGGATAAGATTGACGATATGTAGTATTTTTAAAGAAATAAAAAAACTTTTAAAAAGAGTATTTCTTTGTAAATGTGCCATGTCCACCCACTCTCACTGTTTAGACCAATGTGAGATGACTAAATAATCAGGACCTGGAACCTAGCCAGAAATGTAAGTGATATATACCTATTTTCATCTGAGGAAAAGTGCTATCACTTCTTATAGTTGTTTTATTGACAGAAATGAAAATGCACATTGGTGCAGTATGAAATAAGTGTCTTCATTATCTATGATACATGAACATACCATGTCACTGAAATACCAACAAACTGTTCAGTCTTTCAACAGCTTTACGTGCCTTCTCATGAATGTTTCCTTAGTCCACTCATTACTCACTTTTTATGTAATCCCTTCTATGACTGTCTGTGTCAAAACAAATCAGTATTTTTTTAGATATTAGTGTTTCATTCTGTGATCAACATACAATAAATTACACACACATGTGTTTTATGCTGATCTTTGGAGCAGCAACTAGCATTCTGATTTCAGATTATTATATTTTTTCCTCACTGTTCCTGTGGCTAATTATTCAGGACCCTCAGTGGAGTGAAGGTAAATTTTCCAGTGTCAACTTTGCCTCTGTACAACTTCCTACAATATTTTCTTAATACTGTTATGAAAAGATATTAAATACTAAGTGGTTAATCAAATTATATTAAGCAGATGAAAGCAGGTATTTACGACTGAATTGTTAAGAATCAGATTTACACATGACAGTTTTCATAAATGAGTGAATCTACATAAAGTTTCCAATTTTACGTGAAACTACATATTGCATGCAATTTGTTACGCATCTTAATCCATTGTTCAGTTATGCAATTTTGATACCTTTAAAATAAAAAAAAAAAAAGAGAATTAGTATTCAAGCTGTTAGTGTGCTTTTTATTGTATGGAAAAAGCCACCTTAATCAAAACTCTACTCGATAAAGAAGTCAACATCATTAGCAATTGTATTCATCATCTTGTCCATTTAGAGCTAGTTTGTTTGGATTTACAGGAATGGTCTCTGGCTGCTTATTGCACAAGTGTTTTTGAACTAGTAATTTATTTTATTAATTTGGATGCTTGTCACCTGCAGAACATCAGCTTCTGTAACATAGTGCTTTATTTCTATCATAACTACATTTTTTTCTTCCCCTTCCTTTTTGTGCAGATTTGCTCCTGGTACTGAATTGCTATGTGATGCCAGTTATAGACTGCTTCAACTTCTTCCCTATAATTGCATTAATCCCTGTATTTTTTAACCATTTTTTTCTGATCCTGTTATCTCCCTTCTGAAGAAGTCCAACCCTCTCCAGCCCTGCTTCATTGAGTTCAGCTTCATGCCCTACATGAGTGGCTTTCTGTGTCACTCTTTACTAGTGTTGCAATATCTTTTGGTTGTCTGTCCTGTTCAGTCAATTGTCAACTTCTTTTTTTCTTTCTTTATTCCGTGTCTCTGATTTTGCGCCTTCATTTACTTCCAGCTTCCTCTATTATACTTTGCATTACCCATTTCTGGCTCGCTACTCTGGTTTACTTTACCTAGATGGCCTTGTGGTCTTTCAAAATCACTGTGCAGACTTCTTCCCCCCCCGCCCCCTTTCCTTGCTCTTCAGCTCCTTGTCTAGTGATGTTTGGGATTATTCTTTTCTTAAATCTTCATACTTCTCACACGTTATTTGTAATTCTCTCTAAGAACCTGCCATTGGTTAATAAAATTTGAAGCATTTTACTGTTTGCTTTATTATTTCCCACTATGGCTATATGATTCTGAACATTAATATATGCCATTAGGTATTACTGTGATTTTATTTTCCCTAATATTGTTTTTCTCTACTCATTATAAAAGTCCTATGATGATGTACTTAAGAGTGTTTCAAAAGTGATCAAGCAGTCATCAAGACATTTAGCTAAAGAATAGAAAGGAAACATTCAGGGTTTATAGTATTTTCTGCTGTTGAATAGGGTAATAGGGTGCTAGGTCCTTTTCCACCATAGACTCAGTGAATCCTATCATGAATACGAGGAATCAGTGAATGAAAGGAGCAGATACAAGAAGAGCTGTGTCCTGGTTTCAGCAGGGACAGAGTTAATTTCCTTCCTAGTAGCTGGTACAGTGCTGTGTTTTGGATTTAGGGTGAGAACAATGTTGATAACACAACGATGTTTTAGTTGTTGCTAGGTAGTGTTTACACTAGTCAAGGACTTTTCAGCTTCCCATGCTCTACCGACTGAGAAGGCTGGAGGTGCACAAGAAGCTGGGAGGGGGCATGACCAGGACAGCTGACCCAAACTGGCCAAAGGGACATTCCATACCATGTGACGTCATGCTCAGTATATAAAGCTGGGGGAAGAAGAAGGAAGGGGGGGGGGACGTTCGGAGTGACGGTGTTTGTCTTCCCAAGTAACCGTTACACGTGATGGAGCCCTGCTTTCCTGGAGATGGCTGAACACCTGCCTGCCAGTGGGAAGGCGTGAATGAATTCCTTGTTTTGCTTTGCTTGCGTGTGCAGCTTTTTCTTTACCTATTAAACTGTCTTTATCTCAACCCACAAGTTTTTCTCACTTTTACCCTTCTGATTCTCTCCCCCATCCCACCAGGGGGGAGTGAGCGAGCGGCTGTGTGGTGCTCAGTTGCCGACTGAGGTTAAACCACGACAGTCTGAGACAGTAAAAGTAAAGAGAAACCACACCACATTGACAATGTCCCCAGTCTGTGAATGGTTGGAGGTTAGAAGAATATGTAGAAAAAATATGAAATTTGTTTGCCCTGTTCCTATAGTCTTTCCTGGGCATCTTCTTGCATTCACCATAGGAGACAGAAAACTGGGGTAGAGGTACCTTTGGTCTAACCCAGTATGGTTTCTTTTATGCTCTTGTATTCTCTTTCTCACAGCCTCCAGAAAAAGTGCTGAGAAAGAGAACAATGAATTTTCTATTTCCCTCCTCAAGCAAAAACAATATTTTAAGGAGGAATTTTGAAGCTTCTTACAGTTCAAGGCTGACTAGACAAAACTGTAAAAGAGTCATATGACAAAATCTAGAAATAGTCTGAATTTGCAGACAGTAAGAGAACTATGGGATTCCTGACACTGACGGAATTAGATTTGTATCTTTTGTTTAATGACTTTGAGCTGCACCCTTGTTTTCTTGTCATGTCTGCATGTGAATACCTGAAATAATACCTGCCCAGAAGCAGGACATGGTGAATGACTGAATTATGTATGTGGAGAGGGGAGTCAGAAGTCCCACACAGACTTCAGAAATTCTGAGTATATGCAGAAACAAGTTTAGACACCTGGGAATTTAAGATCTAAAGAAGTTGTATTCACACAGCAGTCACAGTGCTAGATACCATTACCAAGAGGACAAGTACCCTCACTGTGGACTCAGAATCATCTTAAAACCCTCCTACAGCATAGTACCATGGCACGACTTTACAAGGACTTGGAGCTTGTCCACAAATTTACATGAGAACACTGCAGATTGATTGCAAGAAATATACTATTTTGCATAAATTAAAAATTACACTTCTAAGAATACTGGAATATGTGAATGTGATTTTGCTGGGCTTGCCAGTCTTGCTTGTCCATGTTGCAACAGCACAGCGTTGAGCATCACAAAGTACAAAAAGGGTAAGATACAGTACATTTGTTTTGCAGTAGACATTTAGAGTGCTTGAGGCGATTGGTCCTTGACCAAGTTATTTATAGTCCATAAGCAGGAAATTAAAATTTAAGAAAAATAGGAAGTAATTTTATGTAACTATGTGCAGTTCACGTTCAGTCTATACATAAGGACTTATCAACACACAAATATTATATTCCTAAAAATACAGTTAAAACAAGGAAACTGCCTCTATCCTTGTCACTCTCAGACGCATGTCTTTTTTCTGATATAGCAATTTGTATAACTGCTGTGTTTATATAACTGTATCCAAATAAAGGGCATTATCAATATATCAGACTTGGTAAAAATGTCAAACCTATCCCCAGTTTAGATCCATAAACTCAGCAGCACAGAAGATATGAAGATCTAAGAAGGATTTAAATTCAAAGAGGAAAAACAACTATTTAACAACAAGAAAGAAACATTTTATTGCAAGAAGCCTTGCATTCCATATAAGCACTCTGACCAGGTTCTGGATTAGATCCACCTTATCACCACTATTCACTTTCCCCCAATGGCAATAGGAGAGCTCCCAGACTAACTTACTTAATCCCTTGCAAATTTTTGTAATTTTTTAAATTTGAAATGACTTAAATCTTCACCAGAAGGAATGCCCAAGAAAATGGCTCAAGCAAAACACTGTTAAACAGGCTCCCAGCATTACACCTGTTTTATGTAATCCCAACTATCAGGAGGCTGAGGGGTCTTCGCTCTTATGGGCTCCAAACTGGAATGTTCCCAAATGAAATAAAAACAAATGGATGAATAAAAAATATTTTTAGTTTTTGGGACATAACAAAATGAATGTCTGGTCCTCCTTTGCTAATATGCTAAGTAACAGTTCTGGTTTTCTGGATTTTATTTGTAAGCAATATATGATGTCTTTGGATAGCAGTAGTATTGTGGAGCTTGACCTTAGGTTTGAGACTATACCTTTGTTTTTCACAATTGTTTGTTTTCATGGCTGGGTATGTTGTTAATTTCCTGTCCTTAAAAAGAATTGCATTAGACCATGAACATCTGAGTGAAGAGCAAAAGCTCACAACTCTGTAGCCTGCCCCAGACTGTTTTTGTGAAGTATTCTGTGCAAATGAAAGAAAAAGGACTGGAAACAGAAAGAGGCAATGGGATACAAGTGCAGTAAACAAAACTGTTCTGGCTACAGAAAATCCAAGCACCTCTGAACTACAGTAATCTTCAAACCTATGAGCACCAGAGAAATTAACCTTTCCTGTCTGGACTCGTGCTCTGGAGGCAAGTCAGAGTAGAACTCATTTTAAAAGAAAAAAATGGTTCTCATCACTAGTGAATCTCTATTTTAAAAAGAGCTTGTGAACAAAAAGCAGTTTACATTTGACTACAACAATTGCTAGAAGTCCTGGCTGGGTTTTATTCTGCAATGCAGTGACCCATTCCAGACTGTCAGTCAAAAAGGAAGATGGACTTCCTAATTTTAGGATTGGACAACTCATGACTGAGAGTACACAACAAGAATCATAGAATCATAGAATCATTAAGGTTGGAAGAGACCTCTAAGATCATCGAGTCCAACCATCAACCCAACACCACCATGCCCACTAAACCATGTCCCTAAGTGCCTCATCTACACGTCTTTTAAATACTTCCAGGGATGGGGACTCAACCACTTCCCTGGGCAGCCTGTTCCAATGTTTCACCACTCTTTCAGTAAAGAAATTTTTCCTCATGTCCAATCTAAACCTCCCCTGGCGCAACTTGAGGCTATTTCCTCCTGTCCTATCGCTAGTTACTTGGGAGAAGAGACCAACACCCACCTCGCTACAACCTCCTTTCAGGTAGTTGTAGAGAGCAATACAACTCCCCTCAGCCTCCTTTTCTCCAGGCTAAAGAGAGCGCAGAATACACCTGTCTAAGCCATGAGCTGCCAGCTTCTCGAGGAGAATGCTGTGGGAGACAGTGTCAAAGGCCTTACTGAAGTCCAGGTAGACCACATCCACAGCCTTTCCCTCATCCACTAGGTGGGTCACCTGGTCATAGAAGGGGATCAGGTTGGTCAAGCAGGACCTGCCTCTCATGAACCCGTGCTGGCTGGGCCTGATGCCCTGGTTGTCCCGCTCATGCCTTGTGAGCGCCCTCAAGATGAGCCGCTCCAGAATCTTCCCTGGCACCGAGGTCAGGCTGACAGGCCTGTAGTTCCCCAGATCCTCCTCCGGCCCTTCTTGTAGATGGGTGTCACATTGGCAAGCCTCCAGTCGTCTGGGACCTCCCCCGTTAATAGGACTGCTGATAGATGATGGAGAGTGGCTTGGCGAGCTCCTCCACCAGCTCCTTCAGCACTCTCGGGTGGATCCCATCTGGCCCCATAGACTTGTGAGCATCCAGGTGGCGTAGCAGGTCGTTGACTGCTTCCTCGTGGATTACGGGGGGTTCATCCTGCTCGCTGTCCCCGTCTTCCAGCTCAGGGGGCTGAGTACCCTGAGGATAACTGGTCTGCCTGTTAAAGACTGAGGCAAAGGTGGCATTAAGTACCTCAGCCTTTTCCTCATCCTCGGTGACAATGTTCCCCCCCGCATCCAATAAAGGATGGAGATTCTCCTTGGCTCTCTTCTTGTCATTAGTATACTTGTAAAAACTTTTTTTGTTGTCTTTAACGACAGCGGCCAGATTGCGTTCTAGCTGGGCTTTTGCCTTTCTCATTTCCTCTGCATGACCTAATGAGATCCTTGTTCTCTTCTTGAGTCGCCTGCCCCTTCTTCCACAAGCGGTAAACTCTCCTTTTTTTCCTGAGTCCCAGCAAGAGCTCCCCGTTCAGCCAGGCCGGTCGTCTTCCCCGCCCGTTCTTCTTATGGCGTGCGGGGACAGCCTGCTCCTGCACCTTTAAGACTTCCTTCTTGAAGAACGTCCAGCCTTCCTGGACCCCTTTGCCCTTCAGGACCGTCTCCCAAGGGACTCTCTCAACCAGCGTCCTGAACAGGCCAAAGTCCGCCCTCCGGAAGTCCATGGTTGCGGTTTTGCTGGCCCCCCTCCTCACTTCACTGAGAATCGAGAATTCTACCATTTCATGGCCGCTAAGCCCAAGACGACCTCCGACCACCACATCTCCCACCAGTCCTTCTCTGCTTGTAAACAGCAGGTTGAGCGAGGCACCTCCCCTGGTAGGCTCCCTTACCAGCTGGGTCAGGAAGTTGTCTTCCACACACTCCAGGAACCTCCTAGACTGCTTCCTCTCTGCCATGTTGTATTTCCAGCAGATGTCCGGGAAGTTGAAGTCCCCCACGAGAACAAGGGCTAGCGATTGAGAGACTTGTGCCAGCCGCTTGCAGAATGCTTCATCCGCCCCTTCATCCTGGTTGGGTGGTCTATAACAGACTCCCAGCAGGTTATCTGCCTCGCTGGCCTAAGAAGGTAAGGATAAAAGCCACTATGATACACTGCCAATTTTATCTAAACCAAATTTTAGAAGACAAGAAAATTTAGATGCATCTCTGTTGCTTCCTTGTGTTGCATTTCCTGACTTAACTAGTCACAATGGTAAGGACTAGAAAAGGTATATAGGAAGCAGTTAGATAGAGGCCTATATCCCACATCCTCTCTCTGATGGGAGACAGGAGTGGGTGCTTTAGAAAGAAATGAAATTTGCAGAATGACCCTTCCACTGGTAATCCCCTGACAGTTTTTTTGAAATCTTCAGGTTGATTTCCTGAGCCAAGGTTATGTCTTTGGATTTAATAATCTTAGGAAATTGTTTTGAATTTGACCAATTATTTTCAAACCTATTCACATTTTTATATTTACAGCATCCCCTGGAAATTAATTCCATAGTTTTATTCTGTTCCCCATGAAAACATACTTATCTTTTTACCCTAGTCAGAGACATCTGGTCATTTCATTTGATGTTCCCTGGTTCATGTCTCGTGATAAAGACCAAAGAAAAATCACTTTTTCTAGGCCACTCGTATGGGAAACCCAGCTTCAGTTTCCTCTTCCAAATGGTGTTGAGTACAGGTGTGAGAAGAAGCTTCTCACTCTCTATATGGGGTCCTTCTCAGTTGGTCTCCACACTTCAGATCCTAGCTGGAGAAGGGACATGGATGACTGCTGGGCCAAGTAACCAAGCAATAAAAATGATGTATCTATGCAAGCAGGGATGTACCAGCAGCTCAGTAACTAGAGACAGCTGAGGAAAAAACAAAACCAAAAAAAAACAAACAAAAAAACAACCACCACTAAAAATGAACAAAAAAACCCACAGCAAATTCCTGACCTGGTTCTGAGAGATTCCCTTATGCCCTTCAGCAAGCTCCTGTCCCTGACACTTCTCTCTTAGGGACCTTTTTATTCTTGGGTTGTTTATTCATGAACCCAGAAGTGTCTCACTCACAGCTCTGTAGTCCCACCCCCAGAGGCAGGTGATATTTCTGAATAGAAGAAGCAATTTTCTGGCAAAAAAAGAGTCAATGCAAAATACTACTTGGCTAACAAAAGAATGAACAGATTTTTGGTGACTGGTCTGGAACTTCACATCTAGCTATTCAGCACTTCACTAATCATCTTGAAAGAGTGAACAAAGAGAATCACTGAACACCGAAAACCAGATTTCATTTACCTTAAAGGTATCAAGATTATTTGTAAACTAAACATTTTAATATTACTAAAAATAAGAATTAACAAAGCAACTAGGAACGGAGGTGTTTTGACCTTGAGTACAGACTAGCCAAACAGATTATCTTGGAACTGCTGAATGCATTTCTTATCTTAGACTTTGGAGGTATTGCTCCTAGGGAGCTTGAGAGAAGTACAGGCACGGTGTCTTGACCTGGTTTTGGCTGGGATAGAGTTAATTTCCTTCCTAGTAGCTGGTACAGTGTTTTGGATTTAGGGTGAGAATAATGTTGATAACACACCGATGTTTTAGTTGTTGCTAAGTAGTGCTTACACTAGTCAAGGACTTTTCAGCTTCCCATGTTCTGCCGACTGAGAAGGCTGGAGGTGCACAAGAAGCTGGGAGGGGGCACAGCCAGGACAGCTGACCCAAACTGGCCAAAGGGATATTCCATACCATGTGACATCATGCTCAGTACATAAACTGGGGAAAGCTGGCCAGGGGGGGCCACTGCTTGGGGACTGGCTGGGCATCAGTCGGCGGGTGGTGAGAAATTGCATTGTGCATCACTTGTGTATTATTATTAATATTTTATTTCAATTATTAAACTGTTTTTATCTCAATCCACGAGTTTTCTCACTTCTACTCTTCCAATTCTTTCCCCCATCCCACGGTGGGGGGGAGGGGAGTAAGCGAGCGGCTGTGTGGTGTTCAGTTGCCAACTGAGGTTAAACCACAACGTGTCTCTATTCCTTGATATATTGTATCCAATCACTTTTTATTTCACAGTTCATTATCAAGAAATGTTAACTTCTGTAAGAATGAATCTAAGTTTCCATGGAAGCTTGCTTACACCCCCTCATTCCCAAATTTGTGTAAGACTAAGATAATTCAGATGAAGAATTACATGCATGATATTGTAGTCCCTGTATATTTTGGCTGGAGATTTCAAAGAAAATTGAAATAAAAAGAAACAATCAGATGCCTAAAAGCAAAGGGATGAGTCTGCTGGTCTGTCTGAGACTGGTACTATCAGTTAGCTTTGCTGGTTAAATAGTTAGGGGTAAATGTCAACAGTTGAGTAAAAAACTTAATTCAGTAAGCAATCCCATTGATTTTAATAAAAATACCTGAGGATGTAAGTATTACTATACACAAGAAATTCTGGAATCAGAACATCAGTTGCTAAATACAATTCCCATATAAGCAAACAACACGCAAATTTCCTAAATAAGTTTGGTTTATAGCTTTTACAGACTTAGTATGCTTTCATCATCTGAATACATGATTTCAAAGAGCTCTCTATGATTAATACAAGACAGAATTTTAGAAGTTTTTTTTCAGTTTGGAGGCCCTATATCAGCCTGTATAACATTTCTAGGATATGTATAAGAGAGGAAAGATAAGGAAGTAATATCAGATACTATGTTGGTATCCAAGTAAATTAGCACGAGGTAAAGTGTCAGAGCCTGACCACTGTTGCCAAGTTTTTAAAAGTCTATCTTTAATTATTGGCATAATACCACTATAAAGTGATGGAGTGGTCCTCATCTTTTTCCCAGTAGAAATAGATATATTTACTCCTAGCCAAAAATAAGGTGAGAATAGCTAATATAGGACTGGAGCTCTTCTATTCAGCCTTATCCTACATCTGCAAAGCAAACCTGACCTCTAAACAACAAATTGAGTTTTCCTATTTTCAAATGAAAAGCCTTAGATAATTTTTCAGCAGTACATGCTCTATACCACTATCATTCAATGGAAACATGAGATGCTAGCAGTATTCTTTTATTGACTCAAGTGTATGTAATGATTCTGTCAGAATTCTCTTCAGCACAGTCATTATGGCAACAGACTGGACGTTGACAGAGTCAGAAAGTGCATCTCCTCCTTTTGAACTAAGACAGCATGAGACAGAGCAGGTGTTATCTTATGGGTATGTATTCCTTAAATATTTCATGCGATGCGTAATGCATCATACTAGCAATGAAGGAGGTACTGCTTTGTCTGCAGAGAACAATATGTAGAATTAAAGCAACCAGTGTGAGGATAATTTCTTTATTGTTTGCAAGATAATGACAAGAGGAGCAGCAGCTGGTGAATTGGGCCTTCCTTTATCTCTCAGTATGCTGGAATGAGGAGAATGCAGATTTTGGTTTGAATTCTGCACACAAGCAAAAGATAACATCCAGTGTACAAACGCAGCATCAGAAGTGGGCATTCATACCACTATAACCTCTGGCGACCCTTCAAAAGCACATAACAGATACTGTAGACAAACAGCTGCGCAACTTCTCTCTGTGCTCAGATAGTCATCTCAGTCAATAATGCAAATATAACACATCACGCAGAGAGTTGCCATGGGGAAGTGGAAACATTCCAGGGTTAAGCACCTTCTCTTCCAAGACGGCCCAAGTTAAAATGCTGGGTTTGACACCAATTTTCTGTAGGACTTCAGGCTATTCACTTACTTCCTCTGCTCTGACTATAATATCCATGAAAGAAGGGAGAATACTGACTCACCTACCTCAAAGGCAAACTAAAGATTAATTAGTTTGTGCTTGTATAGAGCTTTGAAAATGTCAAGGCTATATAACTATTGTTAAATAAATGGCAAAGAGTCAAATTGGACAAGTACAGAGCAGGACTGCAAGAGGTTTATCTTTCTATCTTAGCCATTATCTTTAACAGTATCCAGAAAAGATTTCTTATGGTATAGGTGGTTAGAAGAAAAGTATAGATCTGTTTCACAGAAGTATTTCTTCAATGAATGGAAAATGAAATGAGAGAGCAAGGACAAACTGTAACATTTCTGAGCTTTTAGATTCAGCAGGGCAATATGTTAGTGCTCTATCTCATTTGGTTTGTCTTTTATTGACGTAATATCCAAAGACTCCAGCATAATACATATGGAAACGTCCTGTCCACCTGAAAGGGGGGGGGGGGGAAATACCCCTTCCTCGAAGACTAGGACCACAGGGCTGAATGCAGTTAATCTGTTTCCATTCTACTTCTTTATACAATGCTGAACATCACCATTGTAAGCCCTGATTTACTCAGAGAAGACTGCAGAAATCAATGTCCCATGAAAACAGTTTGAATGTGATGTATTTTTTTTTCAGAGCAGGGAGACTCCTTAGAATCAATGTCAGAAGATCCAGTTCTCCACCCCTCTGCCATCCAAAGTAGTGCACAAAAATGCCCTAAATTTCCACATTCTCTCTTGTAAAAATTCTCTTAATTTTCCCATTCAGTTTACCACACCACCAGCAGTCATGTTGATCTATTTTTCACTTCCCACTGTCCATATTTACAGACATCAGATGATTTAAATTTGCTGGCACATAATCACTAGTCATTTTAAAGCTGCTCTTTCCTGCCAGTGCCAATTGCCCATTTCTTAATATTCTAGGACTTAGAAATACAAAAATCACTGTATTGGGGCTCTCAAATCATTTCATCCTGCATCAGTAGGATGATACAAACCAGCTGGAGACAAATGGATCTTACTTTTATTGTGTTTATCTGTTTTTAAAAGTACAAGCACATTTGCCCAAGACTAAATATTGCCATGCAAAGTTACAATGCTACACAAAAATTTTAAAGAAAAACAGGAAGGGTGAAAGTGGGTTCAGAAACTGAGGATACTGTAAAAGCTACATTTGGAGTGTTACTTGTGGGATTTTATTTGAGGAAGGGAACAAAAGAATTGTGAAAGAATACAAGTTCTTCAAAAATAAAAATCAAACAATACTTTTCCCTTTACAGTTGTTGGTTGTGCAGAACTATGACCTCTGTACCAGTGTGATGAATTATGAGCTGAATTCAGGTCATATTCCACATATTCCATTATGTGGAAGAGGGACTTCAGAGGGGCACCATCTCTTTCATATAAGCCAGACAAAAGTCTCACATTTCAGAGTTATCTGTACATAAACACACCCCTACACACAAACAGAGCCAGTCTGTAGATTTACAGTGTAAGCAGACAATTCCACTTGATTAATTAGTTTCACCTGAGAGGGAACTTACAAAAAGATAAACTTATTTTTGCTAAACATTCAATCTACCATTCATTATAAACTCACACAGCCTTTGCAGACTGATATTCAAGTTCTCTGTATCTACAGGTTTTCAAAGTTAAATCCTCACCAAGGGCAAAAATCAACAGCAACGCATCTAAGACTGGCAGGAGAGCTGAATGATAGCATAGCAAAAGTGTGGAAGTAATAACTCTGCAGAATAGAGCAGAGAGCATCACATGCACCAGATTTCACACAGCCATCACTCTAAACACTACACCCACTGACACTCATCCCGTGATTATCTTCTCAGGTTATATTCCTCCTGAGCATCCTGAATATTTGATTTATTTGCACTAATAATTTATCCACCCATGTGTGATCTCTTAGCTATTTAATTGATTGCCTTTAATTGATCTAGCCATCTGTGATATCTTAGTCATTTAATTGATTGTTTTTATTGATCTAAACATCTTGCAGCTTTGTTGCCACCTAGCTGGATCAAGAGTCACTGGCTGCTATCATTTATGCCCCTTAATTCTTAGTACACATCTATGCACTGTCACCTGTCTTCTGAGGCAGAAGGGGCAGAGGAGAAAAACAAACACCTGAAGTCCCATCTTGCTCTGACCTATCATGGCCAGGTGCTGGTTGGCACAGAGCCCACTGATTTCAGTGACACTTTTCCTAGCTAGTTGAGCATCATGGCACTCATTCTCTTCCTGGAACACAAGCTTTATTCAAACAAAACATGAACAACAAAATAAAATTAAAAGAAAAGGATTATGCATAACAACAAGATTTGCAGCATGCCAGCAGGGCTGTAAATCTCTTGTTTATCCAGATCTGCAGTGCAGGTGACTTCCGTACCAGAAGACCTTTGTTAAGGAAGCTTCGTCCCAGCAGTCAAGTACTACTGACAAGCAAAGCGTCATTACTGATTTTAGCTTTCACACAACAGAGGCGCCACTACCAATAGGGTGTGTGATAATGGTATTCTGAATCATGAATGGCATAAAGGGTATCCTTTTCACCTAGTAAACCTTTGGGCACAGAACTAAAAGCATAGGAGAGTATACCTGATATAGCAAATTATATGTAAAAGTGTAATTTTATGTAAAAATTATGTAAAATATATGTAAATTATATGAGAATCTTATTCTGGCTGGGACACTTAGATATAATCTATAAGAAGTGACAGCTCTGGTGAAGGCAGACAAGGAATTTGTAGGACTTAGAAAAGGACCTGATGATTTCCTTTAATAAGAAAGTATTTAATGTACTTTACACAGGATCCTAGACATTTCTGTATATTGCCCAATTACAGCAGTTCCTACTCCAACAGTTAGTGAAGTAATAGAGATAGAGAAGAGAAGGAATTAGGTATTAGCAATCTTTCACCTGCTCTGCTTAGTGCTTGGAGCCCCAAATCAGGAGGACCTCCAGGTAAACAAATAGGGCAAGGAGACAAGCAATGCAGAACACAAAGAGAGGAAAAGTAGAAATGGGTTCACAGAGATGGAAAGTAATCCCCAATGAGGAAAGGAAGAACACAGGAGGGAAGGGAAAGAAATGGGTGCAGACTTAAGGCTAAGGTGAGTCAGTAAAACCAGAGTGGAGAATTCAAATGCAAGGAAAATTGGAAAGATAAATAATAGAAAATTTATAATGAAAGTAGCAAAGATAGAGCAGACCACAACACACGTAAGAATTATTATCTTGCATCTGACTCTTGATTCACAAATTCTGTAGCACAACTCTGACACTGACCTTCACTGAAAACCTCACTGGAAGGAGGAAAGCCAGAGGAGAGAAAAAAAAGTTCTTATCTCCCTAGATGCTAGCTGTGCTTGCAAACTCTGCATCTCAGCTAAGAGCCTTTTCTGTTTTCACATTTGTCCTCTTCGTATACCATTACTGTCCTGGCCTTCAGGTATCCTGCATTCTACAGACTAACCACATATTGTTTGACAAAATGATCCCTCCTTTAAGTCCAACTTTCTGTGTGTGTGTCAGTATTTTCTAACTAGAAAATCTGCAACTAAAACTTTCTAATATACCTGTTTCAGAACATTTACTTTTCCTGTTTTTCTCTCTGTATTTCTCTTTTTCTCTTTGTTCTGGTGCATAGCCAGACTGAAATGTGTTTATCTTGACCACACAAATGTACCACCACCACAAACATTCAAAGCATAAAGTGTGCTTTCTGACAGTGCTCTAACAAGTGCATAACAATATTTAAGAACATGAGGTAAAACTAATTAAAAATGAGAATAAGATCAAAAAAACTCTAAGAAAATGAGGTACTTCACACTACACAGTTTTCTCTGTAGTGAGATAGAAGAAAGAAGCTACCTGATCAGTATTCAATATTAGTCACATCATGTCATATATTTTCTCCACCAGAAGATAATAAAATTCAACACAGAGGTAAGAGCCAATTAAGAAAAAATAATTCATTCCATAGATAAAACAGAGATCTGTCTATACTTTCCATCCTGGATCTGTGCAGTCATAAACTACATAAGCTGCAGAATATACCTACTTCAGTGTATTTCATCCTTTACAACAATAAGCTCTGTTACAACTCCTTCTTGTCCTAGCAGCTCTGTCCTTCTGCATGGGACTCCATTTCTGACTTGGCTGTCAAGTGTCATGGGACATTGCTGCAAAGGCATGCGGGATAGATGGTGGCAGATTGGACAACATGTCCAACACTACTCAAGAGGTTTACTTTGGTTTTTTTTCTAAAAACATGAACCAAACCAGTTAGTTTCTTCTTCTACCACTGGAGGTAAACCTCCCTGCAAGAACCTGGCAGTCACAGTGTCCTGGTTTCGGCAGGGATAGAGTTAATTTCCTTCCTAGTAGCTGGTACAGTGCTGTGTTTTGGATTTAGGATGAAAACAAAGTTGATAACGCACCGATGTTTTAGTTGTTGCTAGGTAATCCTTACACTAGCCAAGGACTTTTCAGCTTCCCATGCTCTACCGACTGAGAAGGCTGCAAGTGCACAAGAAGCTGGGAGGGGGCACAGCCAAACTGGCCCAAGGGACATTCCATACCATGTGACGTCATGCTCAGTACATAAACTGGGGAAAGCTGGCCGGGGGGGCCGCTGCTCGGGGACTGGCTGGGCATCGGTCGGCGGGTGGTGAGCAATTGTACTGTGCATCACTTGCTTTGTGTATTATTATTATTATTGTTATTATTATATTATTATTATCATTATCATTTTATTTCGATTATTAAACTGTTTTTATCTCAACCCACGACTTTTTCTCACTTGTGCTCTTCCAATTCTCTCCCCCATCCCACCGGGGCAGGGGGGGGAGTGAGCGAGCAGCTGCGTGGTGCTCAGTTGCCGACTGAGGTTAAACCACGACACACAGTTGCCTTGAAAATTCCCCGTGCTACTGGTGGTGTAGCTTCTTTGCTACATGTCCTGCACTGCAGTACTTCGTGAGATCTGCTCTTGCCAAAGGTATACTGAGCTGTTGAGCAACAAACTGCTCCTCAAGTGCCTAGTTTGCATGATCCCAGAGTGCTTCAAGACCCACCTGCACATCCAAGCTTGGCCATGATGGGTCTGCCACCAAGGCTTACTTGGTGGGGGTCTTCAAGAGTGTGTACCATCGCTGCCAAGAAAGTGACCATTATGACCAAGAACGTCTGTCTGACGTGCCTTATCCAAAGGGAAAGAATTTCAAAAGCTATGGTATGGTTTCCTAATGACTAGAAAAGTACACTACAGCTAGATTCACACTGGGATGTCCTAAGCAGGTATATGGGACCAAGTCCTTTCCCTCTAGCAGACCCTGAATCTTGTCTCAAGGTTGCCTGGGCTCAGGGTTGATGTAAATTTGGCAGTTTTGAGTTTGGATGTGAATACAAGCTCATACTCACACTCAACAGACAATAGCTTATTATAGCCATTGGTGTTGACAGATCACTGGTGATGCAACATTTGAAACACAGCAGTCCTGGATGTGACTCCTGGCCAATGCAAAACACATTTTCCTCTGTTAATGATTTGTTAATAAATAATTCTAGTACCTCTCTCCTGGCAATGTTCACAGAAAAAAACCCAACCAAACTCACAAATATTTATATTTTACCGTCTGTCTTTCTTGGTTGCATCACTTTCCCTCAGGCAGAAACAAAATAATTGTTTGAAACATAGCCATTCGCTTACCTCTATTTCACACAGCTTTAGCCGCTGTTTTCTCACCCACAAATTGTTCTCTGTCTCTCAATTTCTAGATTTCATCTCCATTTTAAACACCATAAAATGTTATTTGGTGGTGAATCAGAGCTCATTATTTTAATTACAAATATGTGGGTCAATGAATATTGGAGAAAAACACTTTAAGAGCGGGGAAGATGTTTGACACAGTCACACCGCTACCAGTCTAACAAAATCTAGTTTGTGCCATAGAAAATGTTACATTTGAAGGAAAGCTTTTGAGGAGACCAGTAACTCCTGCAATTGAGAGGTCAAGGTTTTCAGGGAAGAATGATCTTGGAGACAGACAGCAAAGTAAACTGCTCTGTAGACTTAATCAACCCTCCGCATTCTGCCTGTTGTCTTCAGGGACAATTTATCAGACTCATATAAATGTCATCTGTTTTTCCTTCAGGGAGAAGATCAAGTTTAGTGAGAATTAAATCCTCAACAAAGCTTTAACTTGTTTGTTACAAATAAACTTGTGATTCTGTCCTTCATTCTTATTCAGCAGATCTATCTGCTGAGCTCAAATCCATGTCTCCCAAAAGGAATTTTTTTCATTTTGTGTGATCAGTCAAATTTCTTGATGAGATTTACATTTCTATAAGGAAACACAATGATGTATTTAAATATGTTTTTGAATAAAAATACCTAAACTTGGCTTTTCTTATAACACTCCAATTTCCAAAGCTATTGCCTAGAAACTGAATGTCAGCTCAGAGATTAATGATACATAAATTGCAGAATAAAAATAATAATAATTTTTAAAAAATCCTCTTTAGAGACGTATGATTTAAATTCACCAGCCACCTCAATCAGAAATTTGATTTCTATTTTTTTTTACTTTACTCCCACTTAGTCCATAATGTACATATCCCAGGCAGGTCTGCTATACTTCATCCTTCTTTTCTCCCTCTCCTCTTCTCTGCCTGTGTTGTGACTTAGGCTGTCAAGCTCTTAAAGCCACATACTTTATTAGTCTGTATTTCAAATAATACAATTCCTTCTTTTTCCTGCCCCTTAGGCTTTATAAGATGAAAGCAGGAGTGAATATTACTTTAAAGAAGGGAAATCATACACATTTGCAGCCATGTAGTGGGAATGTTACAGTGGAAGCCTTGGATTGATTAGGTTGTTTCTAAGCTTTTGTGTGACTTTGATTGATTGAATTTGCCCGTGGCGCTCCTAGTGGTAATGATATCATTTAAGCATCAAGTAACTTAAGGATAGACTGAGCATGTTAACTTTGAATTTCCTAGTTTTCACCATCTTCCATTTTCCACAGTTTGTATTCAAGAATACTGCAATATGCATTGTGTGGCATTTACTGCAGCTGTCATTTACTTACTTTTCATGTTTGAATTTTGCTGCATACTTTTGTGGAAACGTGTGTATGCTATTTCCATGTTGCGTATGTCATAGGCATGCCAAGGCACTAAAATGGTACTGGCACTCTTTAGAGTAGACAGGCCTCTGTGCCTCCCCTCCGCAGAAGAAATTATCAGGCAGCAGACAGCCATGGCTACTTGTGAGGAAATGGGATAAGGAGAGATCTCGCAGTCTCTGGAAAAACAGTTGAACAGTCTGCAGGACTTGTCACAGCTTTACAATATGGTGTCTTGTCATTTGACAATGTCACACAAGTCACTCTCAGTAGCAGAGTATTTCCCCTCTTCAGACAGCACCTCTCACACTTCCATATGGCATGTTCTTTGCTCCTTCTGGGGAATCTAGCAGGTGGACAGAAGGGCAGGAACCTGTTTCCTCCTTTCCTTTCGGTGAACTGTCCCACAGTACAGTGCATTTGCTTTGCTCTTGTCCTGCATTCTTTCCTTTTGCCTGTAAGGTCTCATCTCCTTAGTCATCCCAGTTCCCTCACATCGTTAAGAGACAGTAACCTTTTACTTCTGTGATACTATGCTGGTTTTATTTCTATTTGTAGCGCTCCTTTTATAACTGTCTTCACTTGCAACCCACACACAGACATCTCCTTTCTTGTATTCAGCATGGTGCAAATAATAATTTCCTGTCACACATTTCCCATTCAAATGAAATTTTTTTTTCAGTTTTGGAAAAAAGTATATAAATATCTTCATTTTTATTTTAAAATCTAAAGGACAAAGTTATTTTTAAGTATGCCTAACAAATACATTATAATTGGGACTGAGGACAGTTGACGTGAATTTTTCTGTCACTGAAGAAGAGCATAAGAAGTGTAAATAACTAGTTTTCTGAGGCCTTAAGAAAAAAGAACTGAGTTTAAACATGACTTTCACACCCATTTTTTGTACCCTTTGCCTTTAAAACACTCACAACACACTTCATGTTTAGAGTCTTCTGCTTTCCTTGGTTTCAGAGGGAGGCAGAAGCGATTGCAACTCCCCAGCAAAAAAGACACTAGTTCTTATTTTGGTTTTCTGTTTTGTATTTTATCAAGCATTACAGGAGTTTATGGCAAATTAACTCGATAGAAGATATGCTATCACACTATGAGGACATATAAAGGCCAAAGCAATTTAATACCAGAGGCTACAGAGACAAGTTGTTAAAAGGCCATGGGACCTGAACTGCATTGCAGAAAGAGTACATTTTAAGGAGTATTAGAGCTTGGTAAGGAATTTGGCTTACATTCATCTTCCTAAAATTCAAATTTAAATTTACATTACCAGCTTAGCAGCTCTCTGGCTACAACTTAAATGCCCAAAACAAAGATTAAATTGCTAACAAGGATACTTTGGATTTTAGATTACTCTTTGAAATAACAGAAAATACTGGAATGTAAAAATTATGAGAATACTCAGAGTCTTGGGGAACTATTAAGAAAAAGGATAAAATACAAAACCATTTAAATGATGACCAGAGAAGACCAAGATCTTTTGATGGGAAAATGCCCCTTCCTGACTTTTTATTAACCGTGTAAAACAAATGACCATATCTTACCCAGGCTATCTGCATCACTAACAGAAAAAAAAAAAAAAAAAAAAAAAATCTCTAAGGATTTTTTAGTATAAGATGTTAACTTTTTAATGTATCATCTGCTTTTAATGGCAGAACCCTCTTATGTTTTATCCTGGAACTGACTGTTCCAGAGGTAGGTGCATAACACTCGATATCGCAAATCACATAAAATAACCATGACAGTCCAGTTTTTTACTCTCCTGTCTCAAAGTTACAAAAGAACCAAAGAGGGCTCTGTTTCCTCTCCATACATATATGAGAGAGAGGCATCAAAGCAGCATGAATGATATACTAAAACATGTCTTAGAGGCGTGGAAAAAATACCTAGATTATTTAATGTGAAACTCACCAAAACACACAAATTTGGAAGTTTCTGTGTGTTAAAGAGAAAGGAGACAGCATTTGATGTTTCAGAGGTAAAGCATTTTCCACAGAGGTTTAATGAGAAATCTTTGTGACTGAACTGTTTTGTAGGATATGTTTAGCAGATACAATTCCAGAATTACAATTCTTGATTTTACATCAACAGCAGCTGATTATATGTCATTAGCTTTAATTATAGACGCGAAGATTTTCTTGATTTCGGGACTGGTGATACAAAGTCATGAGCACTCTTAACTCCAAAGTGGAACTTCAAGATTATGTTACGAGAGTACTCAGCTCCTCCAGAGCCAATGTCTTTGCCATTCACATGTTATTTAGGTACAGTCTTTGTAAATCAGCATCATAAGGAGAGTTTTTTATGAGGCTATTCAAAAATAAATCCTAGGATACAGAGAGTGGCTACAATTTCCATCGATTTCCATGAAAGAAGTACTACATACTATTTGGAAGCAGAGTTTTAGAGAATGCGAAAAAGCAGAAACAGTTATATTGGAAGCTACAGGAGAGTTAACACTGTAAATTCTTATAGCTCCTTCATCATAACCATGGCCTATTATCTAAATATATAATAAAAACTTATTAAAAAACTTATCTTGTGTATTATATGTCCGAAAACTATTTTGGAGAATATTTTTGTTACCAGGTTAATGTGTCCTTGTAGTCTATGAAACAAGTGTTTCTTCTGTGTGTCTATTAAGATACTTATGAATCTACGGTTTCATATGCATTCATAGATCTACACGACTGACTGGCAAAACAAGTGTGGTATGCCATGGATTTTAGCTCCAAAACAGAGGCCTGTTCTCCTAATACAAAATTCCTCCCAGGCTGCAGATGTGTACGCCAGGTTTAATCCACAAGTTAATTAAAATGACTGACTTAGAAGCCTTCTGAGAAAAATTTAAAAAAACGGAAAGGACAAGTCAAATCTGCCACTGCTGCTTGGGGCAGCAATAATTGCACTCTTGCCTTAGGTAACTGTTTTCTGCATATTAGGAGTACTTGAGTTGAGAAGTTGCAAATGCGCATGATCTTCATGGCCATTATTCCCAACAAGATATTTTCAAATTGGCACATTTATCTATAACACAGTTTCCTTAAAGTAATAATAAAAATTTTCTTATTTTAAAATTGCAGTAACTATTTACCTGAACCATTTGAAAGAATCTTTTATTTCTGCTGCTGTTTAAAACAGCATTTTACTGCTAACAATATAACAATGATATTGCCAGCTAGGTCTGACAGCCAGCCCTCTTGCACAGCAGGCGTTCTGCCTGATTATGTAAAATTAGTTTTCTTGCCAATAGGAACTACATGAAAGATTCCAGAATGATTTTGCTATCAGTTAGAAGTGATGAAATATCTGGTTTCTTGCATCAACTGTTTTTTTTTGCAGCAGAATTTTGATTTTTTTAAGAACTGAAGGAGAAAATTTATAATTCAACATTTCAACTAATAGACGATTATACTGTCCAAGTAAAAGTAAATGAGATATATGAAATTATATGTCTTTAAAGAAAAAAGAAAAAAGAAGCAAAATAACAACAGTGTGACACTTTTGATAAAAACTGGTGAAAAACAATCCCCCAAAGCTTTACTATGTGTAGGCTATGGGGAAATTTTGAAAAACAACAATAAAAAACCCACCAAACCACAAACCACAAGCTCTGCTTGTACTAAAGCATATCCATGTACTTTGTAGAGCATACAAAATAAACCTCTATACATTTGCTGCAAAGAGAACCTAAACTGAACAGTACTGGCAGACTCACCTTCCTGGAGTTCTTGAAAAAGGAGAGACAACAATATTGTGCACATGAGTAAACATTTCAAATACAGGTAATCATTACGTGTTTGAAGTGACATCATTGGCTATTTCAGAATACAACCAGGAAGAATTTAACTACATTACTGAGAAATAAATCTTTTTTGCATGTAGATTTCCTGACTGTATTCTTATGGTAGAAATCTGAGCAAGTTGCAAATGATTCTGAAACATAATTCTTTTTTTTTGGTGAAAAAAGCAGTACTTACACAAGTATCATTATCTTCCAGTAACTGTGAAAAGGATGCTAGATAATTTAGGAAGCTATTTTGTTTTTATTTTCACTCTAGAGATGCTTCTAATCTTTCACTGTTAGCCATATCTGCTCTGTACCTGGTGAAATTGATAAGAAGCACTGTTGGGCAGGCAGATAAGTACATGCTGTATGAAAATAGACTAAAAACACATTAGAATTTCAAAGATATTTGTCTTATATGTACATTTAAAAGTAAAGCCATAACCATCCCCTTAGGTTCTTATGAGATTTACCATTACATTTAAGTCAAATCTTAAATTGTAACACTAGACTTGCAAAAAATGCTTTATGTCCACAAGAGCAGGTTTTGATCTCTGCAAAATTAGGTAAAACCGGAATAATCCCAAAGATTTAACTGAATCAGAATTTAGCCCATAGGATTTATTACAAATTAGAAAAACATCTATAAATCCCTTGTCATGGCTGTTGCTTTAAAGGAGAAGATAAGGGATGTAAACATAGATAAGAACAATATTCATGGAAGAAAAAACCTTCACAACTTTTCCACTGTTGAGTTTATGTTTTAAATTATGAATTCTTATTAACTTTGTTATGGCTGTGAAAACCATGTATAGTCTTATTTCTCATAAAAATTATTCAACTTTTTTAAACTCTTCAGATTCAGTATTTCATGTGCATGATACATTGCAAGTTAAATCTGACTGTAGCATTCCACTTTATAAAGCTGTGTATCAACCAGATTTATATTTTAAGCTCAGGAGTTTGGCTTTCGGTTTGTTATATTCAAGAAGCAAGATTTCATTGTCTTTTGCCCACATTGAAGGCCCACATCCTCAAAATTAGAAGCCGGTGTTAGAAGTTTTGTCCCCAAAATATCTAGCTACCTTAGTTTTTCAGTTGCCCTATAACTCAGTGACAGGCCTTGCCTTCCACTCAGTGCTAATTCAAAGGTTTAACTGATTCTGAAAAAAAAACACATAAAATGGAGGTGTTGGACACTGTAAATCACAGATAGCTTTCAAAAACTTTTTAAATAAAAATGCTGCAAGTTTCAGCAGCTTTACAAAACTTTTTTACCATCTAATCTGGATTGTTTTGAAGGAAAAAAAAATAATAAATTTAATAAATACAGCTCAAGTAATATTTTTTTAATGACTTCAAAACCAAAAAATTGTGTTTCGCATAACCAGGAAATAAATGGTTATTCTTGATCTATCTCATACTTTCCCCCTAAAACTTGTGCATACATTTTAGGACATGGTTGGGAGTGGAATTAAGTTGCCTAAAAATCCATCAGTGTTTTAGATGCCTAGGGCATCACACCTGGCCTCTGGATTCCTCTACAAAAGGACATGTTTTCTCTATAATTCCCGTGTCCTACCTGTGAGCCCCAAGCAAGTGATTCAGATACTTGTCACTAGAAAACCTATCGAGGTACCCGAGTAGCTCGAGGGCAGCCTTCCAGGTTTCGGAATGCATGAAAAGACATCTGAGTTGTGCTTCTTATTTCTAGAGCACAACACTAAGATGTGCTGAGGGTTCCCATATGCACCTTTTCTGGGAATCATTCTGCACAGTAACTGTCTTCCTGGGCTTGTCTCTTCCTTCGGACAAGAGAGGGAGAACAAGGCATCAAAGGAGTTTGGAGTAAGGAATTGTGCATCTATTGCAAGTTACATCCCCAACTCAAAGTCTGCCTGTGTGAGTATGTACCAAACAGCAGTAAGAAAGCAGTAGATGGGGGACTGAAAAAGATATCTGGCCTCATGCCTGAGAGTTCAACAAGTGGGGTATGCAGCAATCAAACATTCAGTTAATATGTTTACCTACTGAATCCACCAGAAGGTTCTGATTCTGAGTTCTTCCTGGTTGCACCGAGGGTGGATGGGGCACATGCCAGACTCAAGCCTAGTGCCATGAAACACAGGAACTGGAAATGTACAATGGAAGCAGAAGTGCACTGAGCCTTCCCAGTAAGACCCTCACTAGGTAGGAAACATCAGAGCCATCATGATGATGCTTCATACCATGTTTTTGTTCAAAAAGAAAAACCCAGTTCTTGGCTGTTCCAGCCTCTTCACCAGACTTTACTGAAAATGTTGCGGTCCACGGCAAGAGTAAGAAATCATCTGGGACAAATGACTGATAAAACATACATGAGAGCAAAAGCCATTGGGAACTGTCATCATAGGGAGGTGGGAGCACCAAAACTGTTAGGTGGATGACTCAAGAGCTGAAAAAGGCAGGAGCTCTACTCAGTAAGGAGCTTTGCTGTAAAAAATGAAAGTCTGCTATATCTGAATCCCATCCTCAGGATCCCAATGAAAATACACACACAAACAAAGATCCATGTTTAAAAGAGGAACCTCCGACATCTTTAGGAAACACAGGGATAAATATTTTTCATGTCTTGCTGTATACTAAATGCCCATGTAGAGAAATATGATTTAGCAGGGGTTCAGCCTCATCTCAGTTCCGTACAGAGAGCATAAAGTACCAACCACGATTGTCACAAAGAAAAAGTATATCCATACTGACTATGCAGAGGGCAGGAAGAACCAAATGGCAATGGGTCTTTGCCAGCCAATAAAGAAAGTTTTCTTTCTTCTTTCTCATTCTACTTCATTTGTTTGTTTGTTTGTTTTCTGAACTGTAGCTATTCTGCACAGTGGCCTGTGCAATGTACGAGCATCAATTTAAAATGCCTTCACTCCCTCCACACCCTCAGGTGCCAAGGCAATGGAACAACACTTTGAAGAGGAAATGCTGCCAATGGGACATACAGGCAATGCTGGATGAGCCCAGATGACTCTCAAAATTGCAGGAAACAAAGGGTAAAAGGGAAAGGAAGGACTGAGCTCAGAGTAGACTGAAGAACTAATTTTAAGAGACAAGGGGATTATCACACAAAGAGCAGCTGTTGCAGGTGGAATTGCTTGTAACTGAAATGGAGGCATGCATGTTGACCTTGTATATAAAATATGAGGTCAGCTACATACACCTTAAGTGCTAGGTATTTGTAAAGGCACCACCTTAATGAATCCTGCCAGCAGCTTGGAAGAGACCAGGCTCGGGGGTGCCTTGGCCATGTTAAAACACTGTTGAAAAGCACAGACATCTTACTAATTCTTTGTTTTCCTGTCACAGGTCATATTTATGAGACCACCCCAAATTTGTATAGTCAAGATGCCTTTAGTCATCAGGGGAAGGAGGGAGGAAAGAATGAAAGGAGAAAGAGGAAATTAAACCAACACTAAGTAAAGCCATTGCCTGATTCTGGGGCATGTAGACAGTAATAAATCTCACATGCATTTTTATGGAACAAGTTGTTTGTTTTTTTTCTCAATAGGGTACACAAGGAAGGCATAAAGAGCATTGAAGCTTAGGGGACCTTTACTATTTAATTCAGTCTATAGGACTGCATGCATACCTTGACATTCATTGTGCTTTACATAAACTACCCCAAAGACTTTGTCTCTCAATTTTTGTGTCAGTATAGCAAATGTCTGGGGATTTTTTTCATTTAGTCTTCCCCCTGCCTGCTGGAAATAAACACTTATTTATTTATTTTAGTGTGAGTAAAGAGTCATTCAGTTGGGAAGTTGACTAAGAGGAATTTTTGAAACTGCTTTTCAACCTAAATGCTCAATTATATTATACATTATATAATTTAATAATCATACTCTTTCGAGGATCTATATGCGTGCTCTATCTATGTGTAAAATGAGTTCTAGAAACTTCTAATACTTCTACCAAACACCAGAAACTCACAAAAAATATTTAGCATAAGATTTTTTTTTTCTTTTCTTCTCTCATAAAAACATAATTTCTTTGTTTAATGCTATATAGCAAACAGAAATTAAATCCCTGCAGCACTCTTCTGTTTTCCCTTAATATTTTTTTATTCTAGGTTAACTTGGGCAGGGGATGAGGCAAAGGGATGAAATAATTTATATATAAAAAAAAATAGATTAAACAAGAAAAAGACTTCTCTTTTGCTCTTGTGTTTAGGGCATAAATTCTTATATCACTCTCTTTCATGCTTTAATCCTCTGTGGGCTAAAACAACAATGCTGTTAAATGTATTGCACACAGAATTTTGAGGGGTTTTTTTGGTTTTAGTGTTGGGGTTTTTTTGGTACTTGTTGTTATTGAATTGATTATCTGATGGTGTGCTCAATCACATTATGGACATGCAAGCTGATTTTTCATCAGCCAGCCATTAATAAAATCCCTATAGCATGCATTGACCTGTGGGCAATGATTTCAGTCTGCTATAAAACATCTCTAAATTTGTCCACCACCTTGAAGCCAGAAAAGTGTAATTTCCAGGTGAAAATGATGTTTTGCAATGTATGCTTACTGCATTTTGCAAAGTGTAAATTCATAACCATTCAATTCAAGCCAGTCACCTTTGTCTTTAATTCATAACATAAAGAGAGAGTCTCACAACAAAATCTCTTGCTAGATTAAAAAAAGCATATATTTATTTTGTTTGTTTGAAAATGCAACTATATTAAGACTAAGCAGGTAGGCATGTCATTTTGAATTTCAATATTTTCATTAAAGTGCAAAAAAAAAAGGGATAAAATTACACTAACCAAGTAACAAGCTAAAATATGTAGTGTTACATTGCAAAGCAAGCCCGCCTGTCATATCTGGCAGAAGGGTCTTGGCATCCATTCTGCTTTCGTCTGCATTTCTCATCCCATCATCAATGAAGCTTACAACAACCACTGAAATCACAGAGTAGAAGCATTTGTAAATCTGAATTCATAGGTAAACTGCATCCAAAATCTTTACAAATTGAAAAACATGTATAAAGCATTTACAGATATACTTTGGTACCCAGATGCAACTATGACAGATACCTGAGAAATTGTGTTAGTGAATTAACATTAAAATGTCAAACTGATGGTAGAACCATATTTTTAGACAAAGGTGAAATATCTCTGTGGTCTGAACAGTAATGGAGTCTGACCACATGTTATAAAACAAAGCTTTATTAAGGCAGCAGGAAAGATGAGCAACAATGCACCCATATGGCAACTCACCCAATCACCGGTAGCAAGCATCGAATCATAAGTGATGCCAAGGGTACGGTGGACTGCCAGGGACGCGTGGTGTCCAGGTCATCTGGCAGCAACAGCCAATCGTGCAAATGCCTTTTGAATGGGGGTAAGAGTCATGCCACCCCTTGGCTCCAGCAGCGGTGGTGCGATTGGAGAGAAGCATACCCTACATGAATAATGTGGGTGGCATCCTGCCTATGCTGATGGTGTCAAGCAGGGGGTAGGGTGTTGGCAGTCTGTCTACGCTGCTGATACTGGTCAAGGGGTAGGGTGTCAGTCTCCCAGTTCAGTAGTTTTGCATCTAGTAAATACAAATTTTTCAAAAGGCAAACACTGAAACCACTGAATATGTAACAAAAATGCTACACTATCCCAGCACATAGTATGAACTGGTATTACCTGAGCTGTCAGGGTGGTTTCATAGTATACAGAATCCTGTGTTATGGATATTTATAGAAACATTATGGCCTTAATTCGGCAAGAGACTTAAGTCTATATCTTGTATCAAACTGTGAGAGGCTTCCCAAACTATGACGATTCATGTTTGTAAAAATGCCACCTGCTTAAATGCTCTGCTGAACAAGGTTTCACAAAAAAAAAAAAACACAAGAACTAATTATCACAGCAGTAAAACTCACTGGTCCTGAATCTCCATGCAAGGTCCTCAGCAGCTGATAACCAGGATCTTAATGCCCACTATGTAGTAAAATACACCCTACTCACTGTTTATCACTTCTGTGTACCTCTTTTAGAAAATACTTCTATGTATTTTATTAATGTCTTTTACTAAAGCATGCAATCTATTTTTACATCTTCTTAGATGTCTTTTTGCAATGATTGAAATTCCTGATAGCTGCCTTCCTTTCCAGTCAGTATCTGGTGTTTAGTATGCCTTTCCTGGGAAACATCAATGAAAAGATAATGAGAATACAATATGGCAAACCTTCAGGCTTCTTGGATGACCCTCACATGTTTAAGAGCAAATCCTGGCAAAAGTAAAGGAAACCAACCAGATGACCCTTGATCTTTCTCCAGGACAGCTATATTGAAGCTTGTGTATCTTGGTGATGCAACTTGATCTTTGATAACATTTAGCTGTGAAGTACTGTTGACAGGACTGTGAGACCTGGCAAAATGCCTTTCACAAATTGGTATTGTTCTTTGTTCTCAAGTCAACACTGTAGGACACTGCTAGTCAACCTCTCCTATCTCAAGCAAATTGAAATGGGGAGTCCCACAGGGTTCAATCCTGTAACTTATTCTGTTCCAACCTTTTTTTGTCAATAGCTGTAGATCTGTGGATCTGGGGAAATTCTGAGGTTGTACATCTTTTTGTTTGACCGAGACAGTGTTTTCTTTTTTCAGGCTCTTTTCAGTCTGGCAGAGGTTGAGGCCTGGATGCTACCCAGTTGGCTGAAGTTCAATCCAGATAAGGCATCTGTTATAGCAACTAGTGGAGGAAAACACTTTGTTTCACTGGCAATGTACTAAGCTTCTCAATCAGATCAGGGTTTGTGTCCAATCAGTGTCAAAGTACCCCAGTGCTATGGCAAAGCCTTGCAGAATCACCACACCTTCCACATTATTGCTTTGACTCTGTGATCTATTCACTCCTTATTTTTAATGCTTGACTTCCTTCTACTGGTAGTCTGATTGAACTCCTGGGAGTCCTTCGGTGCCTCCAGTGGGGACTGGATCAGGTTCAGTCCAGAGAGCCCCTTCTTTCAGTTTGATTTAGCTGGTACCTCTTGCATAAGGCTGGGGAGAGAGACAATGTTCCACTTGGGCTCTGTAATGTTTGCAGGGTACTAAGGCATGAAACTGCTAACCACACTCTAAAAGCCAAAGTTATCTTAAAAACAAATTCCAAGCTTGACTTCCTATCATTTTGGAGGTGGTTATCTCATGGGAAAAAATCATCAGAGAGGTAAAAGCCAGGCACTCTCTGGAACTGACTTGGAACAGAAGCATATTCACCTATGACCATGTCTACACCTAGACAGAGTTCCAAATGACATCTCTTTGCTCTGACCTTCTGCTGATGGTGAACCGTAATACCCCGCGCATTTAGCTGAAGGCTCACTTCTTTCAGTGTTCTCTCTTTCTTTAAAGCTTCATACACAGATGAGGACATGGAATCTTGCCTTTTCATTATAAAATATTACTGGCACAATTTCATACATATAAAAGTGCACCTAACTGCCACATATAATAAAAAGTCTTCAAAAATATTATTTTTCAGATGTTTTAAGACAACCTATAAAAAAGATGGATTGTCATAATTACTGTATTAAGTTATGAAGATACTTATAACCTTTTTTAAAGAAAGGAAAATCCTGTGCTTTCACTTTTGGTAACAGTATTGGTCCTTTTTCTCCCTTATCCTGTACATCACACAGTCACAGAAGACTTAATTCAGCTCACAAAACATTAGGTATTCAGTGCGATTTGAGACATTGTAAGGTACTGAAACATCTACATGAGACTGGCGGATATGATTGAAATCTGGGAGTTGTATTTGCTTCTTGAAAGCTGAAGGCCAGAATCACTACTATGACATTGAAAAAATATAGGACAAAAATTCAAATAATTTAAAAGTTAGGCAAATGGATAACCTTTATATCAAAAAAGTAACATTTTGATACTATTTCTTTGAGTGTTTTGAAACTTCTAATCGTAATGTATTTTAAAGTGGGGCACTTTTAGTGGTGATGTTAATTAAACCCAGTTACTGATGAAAAACTGCTCAGTTTTTTATGTGTCCTGAAATAAGATTAATCTCTTCTGACTTAGATGTTTACAGTGTAAATTTCAACATCCAAGACAGGTCTTTAAATACAGTGAATGGAGAGAAATTAAGCACTTCTTGAATGAGAGTCTTCAGACTTGTTTTAAGCATCTTTTTAGGATAAGGAGAATCACTCTTTATGTCATACTGTGATACCATTGTCTCTTTCCAGCTTTCTTCCCCAAAATTCCCCTTGGTCCTATCAAATGAGTAACCAATGCTGGAGGATTGGCTATGGCTGTCCTGAATGTGAATTTGAAATTCTGACAAATCAGAGATTGAGATATTATTCAATGCTGTACTCATAATCAGAGTAGAAGAGCAAGTATTCTCAAAGGAGAGGGAAAAATCAAAACACAAAGATCCAGAGATCAATGCTACATATTTTTTGGACACATCAACATGTGACCCTTCCTTCTACCTGTATCCCTTGCAAAATTTCTGACATTGCCTTTTCATGCTGCCCTTGTACTTTGATTTACTTTTCTTTTTTTTCTTTAACTTCTTTTAACACAAATTGCTTTTTTGAAGAATTCACCAATGGTCTCACCTAAAGGTTTGTTCAGTTTCAAGATGTTGTCTTTTCTTAACCAACAAAAATACTTGGAATGGATTTATGTTGTGTGTTTAACTGGATGAGAGCCCTTGGGTAGAAACTGTAGATAGTTTTCCCATGTATGTGTATCACATCTTATGCTGTCAACACCATACCAAAAATATTCTAATGCTGATGTAATGATAGTGGTTTACAAAATGTTCATCTTTAATGTTACATAAAGACAAAACTGCTGCAACTGTGTGAAATTATGATTCATCAAATCTTCCAGAAAAAGAAAAATACTGTACTGTCATTTTCATTCCAGTCTATGACTATATTGGCAACAAGATAAAAAATTGAGAAAGACATACATGCTACCTCTCCTTCTTTCTTCCAAGCTGTCAGGATGAAGAGATCACTGCAGAACTATCAAGACTTGTCAGTTTGATTTGTTTGGGAGAAGAAGATGCTTACTAAATACTACAGGTGGCAAGAGATCGTAGGGAAGATCGTTGCAATGTCAGAAGTGTGCCTTTTGCTCTTAGTCCTTATTTTTGTCTTTTTTTTTGTTTGTTTCACTTACTGTTGAGTGCTACTAAACCTCCCAGCTGTTCTATTACATGATGTACTGTGCTAACAAACAATACTGTTGAAAAGCTGTGGTTTTTTAAGCAACCAACTTCAAGTGTGACTGCAGCTCACAATATGTGGTAAGCATAGTGAGGTTCTTAAAAGCACTAAAGGTGATTAATTGCCACCTCCTTCTTCAGCACATTACTCAAAAGTAGTCTTACAAATAGTCCAGGCAGGCTAATATCTAGCTTCTGCTCTTGTGGATACAGCATTGGTGACAGTGTTTGACTTGGCAAGCTCAATAGTGTTTGCCGTCACAGTAGTATCCTGCGCCAATAGCATGTTGCACTCCAAATAGTGCAGTCTGCATCAACTGGTTAAAGGACTACAGTGCTGTTGTTCTTAGCCTGACTTTGCCAATTACTTCTATGAATTGCTTACAGCAACATTTTTCTGGTGGGATATAGATTCTATTTTCAAATTTCATTTATGCTTAGATTCACAAAAGCTCCTAGGTACCCAAAGCAGTACTTTCACAGAATTTAAGCAACCCAGTCCAGCCACAACACCTCCTCTCAGGTGCTTGGAAATTTATAGATGCCATTATTTTCACTACCTTTGGAAACCAAATGTGTACTCCTGTACACATATGGGCACTTATATCATGGTTGGGCATTGCAGTTTCCTGTTTATTTCTCTCGTAAACCTATTTCATATATTACCTATTTCCGTAACTAATTTTTATAGCAATAAACTTACCACAAAAGTAATCACACCCACACCTTAAAGCATGTCACTGTAGTAACATATGTAGTATTTCTGAGAACAGAGAGAGAAAGCAAGCAAAGATAGGCATGACTGTAGATAAAGGAAGCACTAACTAGGAAGATGAGACTTGGATTGTGATCCTTGTTCCTAAAACAACTTCTCCATTTTCTCTAAAACCAGCACCGAACAACATTCAGAGTAGGGACAGGTGTCCCTTAATCTCATGTCTGACAAAAGTCCTCAAAAGTAATCATGATGCTTCTGCTTTCCCATCATCCAAACCTTGATTTCTGTCATGTGTCCTTTGTGAGAGAGCTTCTCCAGGAGTCTTTACCAACCCAACTGCAGTAGGAGTGAGAAAATGCGAGATTGAGTACCAAACTATTCAGCAGCATCCCATGTCAGTGTGTCTTCTCAGAAAACATTTAGTTATTCACAGGGTTTGGTGGTATGCAAGTCATGATTTTGAAGATCTTGACAGTGTCTAAATTTTGGACTTCAGAATATACACACAGGTGAACATGAGCACAAATTTCATACAGGCATCGAAACTGCTTAAAAGTTTTCAAAAAATGGTGCCCTGAGTTTAAATACATCTTCTATATGAAAAACAAAATGTCCCCCTTCTAAGGCATGCAGATACTGCACTCATTAAATTGTTTAGAGCATATCGATGTCTGCCTGTTCAACTATAGAATAGGTATGGTAGCAGCAAAAATCGATTTTTACTCCTTGTTTTCTCCTCATTTCCTATACTGGGCTCTGGAGCGCTCTCTGTAGGTTATAAAGCAACATAAGCAAGAGATTTTAAGTAATAAAACAATGGAAGAAATACCTAAATTAATTAATTAATTATTTTCATTTGGGAGCAGCACAGAGTTGCTGCACCTTGAGTTAGCTCACAAACACACAGAATAAATCTGAGTATTCAGGATGGATGGATCCAGATTTTCAGCTTACAATTCTCTCATGTAAAAGAGAGATGAAAAACTAGACTCTATAAACCAGGAAAGGTATGGCTAACATCTTTTTCTAGAATGCTGTCCTCTCTCCCCAGTAACTGCTACGATCTCTAGTTAACAGCTTAAATAACACAAACAGGATATCAGAACATGAGCAACCCTCTCTGTACCAAGCACCTGAATTGTCATGGTGCAATGCTGCAGCCCCACTTCTCATCTCACTGTATATTCTTACTTCTCTCTTTTCTACAAGGCAAATATCTGGGGGGTGGAACCTCTGGTCCACTGGTCTTGCTCACAAGCTTGGTGTAATACAGTTCAGTATCAGAAAGAAGGAATTTCTGTATTGTTCTGTTATCCTGTCACTCCCTCTTTGCTGACAGCACTCAGCCCTTCCAGTCAGTAACTGCATTACATACCCCACCTTGAATAAGAATAAAAAAGGAACTCAACTCTAAAAATTAAACTATTCTCTTATCAAGACAATCGTTTCAAAGGTGTTAAAATTTATGCACACCCTGTGAACAAAATCTGGCTTCTCTATGTAACTCTGGCCTTCCCCGAATTTATAGGACATTCAGCTTCATTTCTCACATCTTCACATTTAGTTAAACTCTTATATTGTGACCAAATAGGCCTCAGATGAGACAATATTCTGTTACTTAATTGTTCCTGAAAATTCTTTTATTCTCCTTGGGGATGATATAATAAATGATAGAACTAAAGTGATGTTCCTATCTTGGCAATCAAAAACACAATAAATTAGTATCCATGAAGAAACTTGACACTTCAAAATATAGAATAAAATCTTGGTCTGCGAATCATCAAGGATTTCATTCTTTTCATTCAATGGGCCTGAAAAAATAAGTATTTACATTAGATGTAAGGGCTTTAATGCTTCAATGTTCTATTTGTCAACTTACTCAAAATGCATTGATCAATGTAAAGACTTAAATCACTGCACAGAAAATAGATATTAGAGTATTTTATAGCATCTGCTATTTTTTTATTTCCATAAATGATCTACTGATTATTGCTATATATCCTATGCACATGTTTAAACTGATGATGCTTTAATTTACTTCAGCTTGTGTTAACATAAATGAGAAGGTATTATAAGATGCCTTTAATTGAGTTCAAATTGGTTGACTGGACATAAAATGATGTTAAATGAAATTTTATTTTACAGCTAAGTAGTTTATTATTTGGCTGTAAACCAAATTGGCTCGAATTGTTAAAAGTTAAACATCAAAACAAGTGAAGATGAAAATGGAAAGCAAGTTAACTGCTTCTGGTGTGTGAATTCACATTTTTAGCTTCTGTTTGTACTGTACTTGTTGATAATATCAGTACAATGAACTCAAGAAAAATATCTTAGATGAGAAATTAGATTTATGACCACAATAATAGAGTTATTTTAGGTGTAGTGAACCTTTCTACCTTTACTGAAGTAGAGGCTTCTTTAAGAGTAAATATATTAACGTCTACATAACATGGAACATTGTGATCTGAACTCTTGGTATTGTTTCTTACATGGTAACTATTACAGATTATGGAGGAGAGGAAGAAAATGTGTGAAAAACTGTTTCATCTAACTACCTTATGGGTATAGCATTAGGATATATTTGCAGTTAGTACATAAAACCACACCCTATCAGATTGTTCTGACATCATCTGTGTTGACAATATTTTAAAATGCAACTGTTATAGCTAGTTGTTCTCTGCTTTGCACTTTCTGTGGTGCTTACACCTGCACAAATTAAGGGTGAGAAGTAGATGATAACCTTAGGAAGGCATGGGACTGTGGAGGGAAAGCTGCCTTTTCTTGTCCTTGGTCGAACTGTCCTTTCTTTCTATAATGTGGGAGGACAAGGAAGGCCACATCACTGCTAAAAAGTAGCTCTTGCATTCCCTAGGGGCACACTCTGACACTTACCAGAAGAGTTTCCCACATTCACTACTCTGAAGTATCCTCTCGAGTAGATACCCTGGAGATTCCACCGTTTTTTAAAAAAAATAAGGTTCTTTGTGAAAGTTGGGATTTTATTCCAAACTGAAAATTTAGAAATGTAAAAATAATCTGAAAATAATGTTCTCTCTCTTTACAGTGGTAGCATTATGGGCATTGTTAGATTCAACTGGTTTTAGATGTTAGAAGGTTACCCAATTGCTGGCTTTATAATATTAATATAATTAGAATAAAAGGTATTTTGATAGTGTGAACTATTAGGTTACTGGTTTATTAACATTAGACAACTTTAAATTGCACTATACAATGCAATTCAGTACAAATTCACTAAACAACTTATAAAAAGGGGATCCAAATTTTTTTCAGTAGTAGGCAGTCTTATCAGAATCTACCCTGCTATGCAAACCTCAGTCCAAATATATTTCTATCCATAGTACACAGAAATGCCAGCAGCCTGTTTCTTGTAAGACCTCTGAGCAGGTAAACCTTGGTATGCCATGCATTTCGAACATATACTCTAAACTGTATTAAGATGACCTTACCTACCACAATGAAAACCACTATACCTCTGTCTCCACCTACTCCACTGGTCTTTGCCAGCACCTCATGAGAGGAAGTCAGACAGAGAGGATGGTTATGAATGCATCCTAGAAGACTACAGCATCATGTACTTTAAGGAAAAAAGATTTATAAGTAGCCTAAATATAGATTACATATTAAATTCAGAGCAAATTCAGACTGCCTCTGAGGGTAATAGGGATGCCAGACTTTGAATTTAAGGATCGTTCTGGATTAAAGTCACTCCCAGGACTGGGCAACTTTGTTAAAATGTATGAGTAATGCATGTGATGAACATTCTTTAAAATACATAAACACATTTCTATTGTATTCTAAGAACTGTATTTGGAATGCACTTCCTATGTATATTAGAAACTCCAGTTTTTCAGAATGATACTTGAAGAAACTGAAACATTTTTTAGCTTAGGAAAATTTTGCAGTGCTGTGTGTGGATATTTTCTTATTGCAAGCCCATTTTATAAATCTGTGAAAGGGTTAAAACGGATGTATTTCTGATAGCATATAAGGAATTGGTTTTTATTAAACTGCAATTTCATTCAGTAGGAGTGTTTTGTTATTAGAACACACATTGTAACCCTTTTCATAACAATTAATATGCAAAAAATGATACAATAAGTTACAAAATAATGAAAATGCTGTTCCAGGCTGTAGAAATAATAGTTGCAAATTTTCAATTTTTTATTGTAATAGCTCTGCTCATGATACTGAAATATGAGCTGTATTGCTCTTTCTTCTATAATAACTCTATAATTTCAGATGTTTATAAACCAGTCATAAAAAGTCTGCTTCTGGTTGCCTTGGGTAGTGCAAAACTGAATTTAGGAAAGGAAAGAAAAGAAAAACTTATTAGAACTCATTTGGTTGCCTTTGATATTAAAGCTTTTTCCTAACACAATTAATAATCCTCACTGCTGGAGGAATGACTGGATAAAATACTACCTGTAAGTCTGTATGTACAGGATCTAGCCTTGAAGTTTGGTGTAGGTTATAAATACAGTCTATAGTGCCAGATGAATCAATTTTGAAGTTTTTTTGGTCTTACTGTCTGTGATTTGAGAATATAGACATTATCTGAACTAAAATAATTTGTGCTTTTGGCCTGAGAAGTTAAACATTTCTGATATTTAAATAGAAATTCTAAACTGATAATATTTCCTTATTTACAAGAAGTCTATGAAAGTCCATTTAGCTGGCAAGTGGAATCACAATTGTAGGAATTATTTTCTTTGTCCACAATTGGAAGTCTTTTAGGATTCATTCTTCAGAATTTTGTCTAAGATTTTGTATTGTTTTGTTTTTTTTCCCTAGGTGCTTATACTATACATGCTATACTATACAAGCTTCACTTTTCCTGTGTTTCTTACTGCCTTGCTTTGTGAAGAAATCATGATCAGCTATCTTAAATTTGATGCCAAATTCTGCTGCATTTGTTTGTACTTGGTAACTTTAAAAAAAACCAATTGTTTATTTTTTGGCTTGAACCAGGATCTGGCATCTTCAAAGTTAAAAATGAAAACCATTTATTTTTTTAAATAATATTTTATATTATTAAATATATATATTTATATATATAATATACATAATAATTTAATAATATTTATTTTAAAATAATATATTTACCAGCCTGGAGGTTTTTTTCTGAATTCATCATTCTACCTTGTTTTAAGATTTTCATATTAAACTAAACTCCTATACACCTACAGTGAAATGTAAAGTAGAGGGTTCCCATATTCACAGAAAATACAGAACATTCCCTTATCCATTCACACAAATAGTTTTCTGTGATTTAAATTACTGTTTTTCAAATTCAGTTAAATAATTAGCAATAAAATACAAATAATAAAAGTTTTACTGAAAATATTTTTTTTTTCTACAGAAATAATTTAAGGAAAAATATGTATGTCAAAATTTGAGGTTGAATAACTTCACAACCAGTTATATTTCCAGACTTAATGATTGCTTGGTGAAAAAATAATTATTTGAATTATAGGTTTGAGAGTTTTTTGAAAATATGTATAAAATCTTACTGTACTTAAGCAAAGCCATTGATTTTATAGGATAATAAACAAAAAGAAGCAAACAGATATAAAGAGTTTTCAGCAACACAGGAGTTACAAGTTAAGCTATATTTTTAACCTTTGAGTAGAAGTAAAGATCTAGACAAACCAGTCTGACCACTGTGACAGTTGGCAGCTTTGGTCCAATACTTCTCATAAGCAAATGTTTCATCCCCTGTATCACATACATGGAAATCCATCTGGGACTCAAAAGCAAAGTTGTCTGGCAAATGACCAACTCCATGCAAAGAATATTACTGCTATATTACAAAACAGAATGTATTTCTAAGTAAAAGGGTGCAGCAATTCAGGCTGACATTTATATACCAACAAATCATTCAGTATAGTCACTACAATGTGTACTTAGTCTTTTTTAAGTTTAGTAAGTCCATTGCTGTGCTTTTCAAACCTAAGTGATCCAAAAAATCTCGACATTTAGGAACAGATGCCCACACATAAACTTTTTTTTTTTTTTTTGGCCTGGTCATTTTTTCTAAATATGGTTGCAAACTTCAATTTCAAATTTAGATTTTGCTTCATCAGTTCCATTCTGTGCTATTAAAACTTAACTTTGGACTTTAACAATACTTAAAACTGTCAACTTCCTCTGTGTTTAATGTCATGATCTTGCAGTTCCTTTTTCTCCACATAGCAAAGAACCAATGAAGCTAGTATCAACCTTTGGTTTCTGCTCTAAGCCTCACTATACCTAAAAGTTTATTATGGTTTCCAAAATAATAGACACACATGGCACAATTAAATTTTATTGAATTACATTAAATTGACATATTTCCTACTCTATAACTTAAAAAAAACCCACTTTACATACTGGTAATAGCTCATTTATAATCACAGTAAGCAAACAGAATTCTAGAGGTTAAGCCTTCAGAGATCAAGAAATCATTACACTGTCCATTTTCAAGGTCAGCTTCTGATCACCTGCTTTGTACTCACCATGACAAAGGGTAGTTCTCTATTCAAAGATTTTTATGTGATGGAGCACAGGGTTGGTAGGGGCTTCTGGTTTCTCAGGCCAGTTTTTTATTATTCATATAATGTTTTTTCATTAGCATACTAGATTTCATTTTATAAGATGTAAGGGTGTTTGGTCTTGAGATGCTATCAGTATGTTGCTCTGAAAACTATTACTCTGATGCTTAGAAATTTTAATAAAAGAGAATCACACACTGTATAGCTTTGCAATGTCTGTGATAGGCGAATATTTGACAGGAACCAGGAATTAGAGGATATTGTGACTTTGTGAAGTATTGTAATTTGTATGGGAAAACCTTCCTTGAGTAAAATGTCCCAGATTTTCTAGTGTACAATACTAAAAAAAACAGAGGTAAAAGAGAGGTGAATTTGAATCCTGAAGACGCCCTCTGTGCAGTCCCTAGCCACACACACCCATTTGAATGGGATTTCAGTATATATAGCTGTTATAAAACCAGATCATTAGATAACTTTATATGCATCCCAGCCTGGTATTTACTACTTCAGACATTTGAGAAGCTGTATGGATGGAATGCAGCCAGATGTATATTTAAGCAGATTTATCTCCTGCCCATTTGTGATGGGATCCTTCTTCTGGTATTCTTCAGCAAAAGGGATCTAAATCCACAAGGAGAGAGATGCAATTGTCCAAAAATCCCACGGGAATGAAGGGAAATGACATTGGTATATTATTCTGTCTTGACCAGTAGAGTGCAAAAAAATCCACAGTAATTTTTATTACAGCTGAGGAGTTTTCTTGTTGACAAAGAAACAAATTTATCATCTTCTTTTCAAACTTTAGCAAGTTGCTCACCCCATAAAATGATTCTTCACTTTATAGGAAGGAAGGGGACATTATTTACAAACTACCATATAACGTGTATGGAAATTGAGGTGTATCAAATCAATTCAGCTCCTTCCTCATTTATTACCTATATAAGTTTAGGTATGATTTTTTTCCTGCCCCAAATGATTTTAATTTGGATATCATCATGGTGTATGTTGCAACTTGCTGAACAATTTAATACTTAAAATTATATAGATATTAAAATGCTCCTTCAAGCCATGAATAATAAGTAAACATTTCGTGCAGCTTAGAACATAAATGTAAATCTAGCATTTCATTATACCTTTAACTAAGAAGTTGTTTCTATTTTTCACGCTAATATGTTCCACTATTTCAGTTAAAAAACAGAAAAATTATCATGCCCAATTTTTCCAGTTAATTAGCAAACAGAAATCTTGATGAACAGCAGGTATTTTTATGTTACCCATGAATAGTTCTATCTACCATGCATGCTTATTTCTATTATCTCCCCAAAAATCTATGAGCAGAAAGCAGCTGCATGCTGGGTTATTGACAGGATTAAAGGAAGCACACAGATAAAAGAAAACAATGTGCTTGGGGAAATAACTCTTTTTGCCCATAAAATATAAATCACATATTCATAACTGGAATGTGCTTTGGGATTTCTGTTCTTCCTACACTACATAAATATCTGCAGTGCTACTGCATTTCTTGAACAGAAGAAAAAAGTCTTTTTAAAAGAAGTGTAAGAATATACTCTTGATTTTTCTTTTACTTTGCCTATGCTATGTGTTACAATATCACTGAGATACTGTACTTGCCTCCCAAAGCAAGTTCTGTAATATCAGATTTCATGAACTTCTCAAAGTATCATCAAAGAGGCAGTAGTGCATCTTGCCAGAGACAGAGGCACACAGAGCCAGGGTAAGGCTGTGCAGACCCCTCCAGAAAAAACACCTAAGTTATTTGTTTCATTTCTCGTACAAGTATTTAATCATTTGTTTGTTGACATTTATAACAGCTCTCATTAAAATCAAAATTATCTTCCCTGAGCGTCTAGTAATGGAACTATCACTCAGGCTAATATTGACTCAGTAACTTCATGGAAGTCATTTGAAACAATCACTGGGTAAACTGTGAAACAAACAGCCCTAACAGCAGCTTCTGGATCCAGGACTACCTTTTTCTGGGTGCCTTCTGTAATCTGTGAAAAAAGTCGTCACTATTTTTACTTTCTCTCTTTTACTGGGCAAGTTATGCATTCTTTTCTGCAGAGCTCAATAGCTCTGAAGACAGCTGCTGCCTCACCATGCTGGGGGCGTGGGCAGCCCGCTGGGGAGGGCACTGGAGAGTGTTGGTTTCAATTCTTTCAAACAGAAGGGGGAAATGAACTTGTATCTCACCTATTTCGGGGTAATGTTTCAACTGGTAAAGCATAATGTACAAGCTCTGCAAAGCTATCACTGCCACTCACTGCCTGCTGTGTTTTAGAAGAGTGGGTCCGTCTGAGCTTTCAGAAAAAAGGCTCAGCTGCTTTCCTTTGAAAGAGGGATCAGAAGGAGATGCGACCATTAGACAAGTAAGCCATAAAGATGGACAACAGCTAAGACTCCATCCTGTTGTCAGTATGTCCCAGCTGGATGGCTATAAGTAGATCCCCTTTCAGCAGCCTGATTTCTCTGGGGGCTGTTCTGTCACCTATAACATTTTCTGTGTATTGTGTATGGGTCCTGTGATTCCAACACAGAGCTCTGCATTTCAGACAGCTCATATGGAAACAGTAGGCATTTTAATCCCTGATATTGTGGCACTTAAATCCCTATTTAGAAGTAACTCGGGTACCTAACTTTAAGCACCCCTCCCTTATTTTTCTTTCTTTTGGTGTCTTCTTTCAAATGTCCATTTTTAGTGTAAGTTTTGACAGTGGGAACACGCTACAGTTCCACATTGTTAGAAACATATCAGTATCTTCATAAAAAATAAAATATGACTTTGAGTCGTTTATAACATAGTTGTAAAAAATGAGCTTCAGTAGAAACATAATATATATATGGCCTGCTTGGCCCAAGGGGAAAGCAATGTTCAGTAAAGTAGCATGTATTTTTTCCTTCACAGAATGTGTTTAGGTATAGGTGGCAAGCTCTTTGAGGTCATCAAAAATGGAAGAGTACCGGGTACCAGAATACCTAATAAGACTATGTTCTGGTTTTGTCTGGGATAGAGTTAATTTTCTTCACAGTAGCTAGTATGGGGCCATGTTTTGGATTTGTGCTGAAACAGTGTTGATAATACAGGGATGTTTTCTTTGTTGCTGAGCAGTGCTTACACAGAGTCAAGGCCTTTTTTGTTTCTCACACCACCCCACCAGCGAGTAGGCTGGGGGTGCACAAGGAGTTGGGAGGGGACACAGCTGGGACAGCTGACCCCAACTGACCAAAGGGATATTCCATACCATATGACATCATGCTCAACATATAAAGCTGGGGGAAGAAGAAGGAAGGGGGGGACGTTTGGAGTGATGGCGTTTGTCTTCCCAAGTAACTGTTATGCGTGATGGAGCCCTGCTTTCCTGGAGGTGGCTGAACACCTGCCTGCTGGTGGGAAGTAGTAAATGAATTCCTTATTTTGCTTTGCTTGTGTGCACGGCTTTTTCTTTACCTATTAAACTGTCTTTATCACAACACACGAGTTTTCTCACTTTTACTCTTCCGATTCTCTCCCCCATCCCATTTGAGCGAGCGGCTGTGTGGTGCTTAGTTGCTGGCTGGGGTTAAACCACGACAGTCTATCCACCATAGTTTACTCATACCTTCAACTTTGACTTAAAATACTTCAGGTCATTTTCCTAACAAAGTTACCCAGTAATGCAAAATAATCCCGATTTATTGTTGGACTCTGTAATGGGTGAATCTAGTGAACTGTTCACTGAGATCAACAAATATACCTGACCTTGAACTGATTTTATATAAGGAATCCAAAGCAGAAAAATAACTAGATGAAAACAAAATGTAGTATGTCCCCATATCAGACTTACAGAGATTTTCATACTGAACTGGCATTACTTTTACATGTGATTTGGAAAGTAGACTGACAAGATGAATTCCTGTTTAATTCCTGGTTTGGTAGAAATGGATCCCTGTCTTAACCCTGGGAGAATTCTCCCATGAGAAAATGAAAAAGAAAGCAGTAGGTTGTTTTTCTCAGACTCCCCAGAAGGTTTGGTGTGTGATGATATTTGCAACATAAACCCTTGTGAAAGTTCTGGGCATTACTGATGAATTTAGAATTCTGCAGGGCAAGGGATTCAGGCAAGCCAGAAAGTCTAAATTATGTTACAACATACCCTATCCTTTACAACAGACTAAAAAAAACAGGAGAATACAAAGATGAGTTAAGTCTACCTTTGTCTTGTCTTCCTTGTAGCTGCATACTGTCCTCATTTTGAGAACATAGTCTTACTCAATGTGCTTTAATAACGTAAGAAATTACATGAAGAACTGCTTCTTGTTTTATACACTGAAAAAAATCCTATCAGCTCAGATTGATAAAAACAATTAGGCAATTAATATTATTCCACGTACATCTCAATCCTAATCAGGTCTAAAAGAATCGTGTACACCCTGCATCATGCTTTGACTTTTAGTAATTTGGGCTTATGGCAAATGCTAGGAAAGCCCACATGTTCAGCTGTGCAGTTGGCTGTTTCTCCCTACTTCTGATTTTGCAGAAGTCTTTCTACACATATCCAACACAATCCTGCTTCTGTCCTAAAAGAAGAAACTTGGCTGAGATGATTCCATTCTTATTGGCTTAATGTTATCTCCCTGGTTCTCACCAGCACCAGCCTCTTACTATGTCCCCTCTCGTATTTTTCACATTAAGAAATCTCCCAAGGAGCACTGTAAGGTACTGGCCAGAGGGGATTAAGCAGGAGCAGGCAGAATAGAAATGTCTGTATGAAAGCCTTTTGTGACAGCCTGTTATTCCTGGGCTTATTCTACGAGAGTAGAGATGGAGTCTAAAACACAATACAAATAATTGATCTGAAGACATCTCTGGCATGTGAAACTTGAGTTTTTCACTGAATTGGTCACTTCCCATGCTCATAGAGAAATACCAAAATTCTAATACAAGGGCATCCAACATTAACATGAGATAATCTTTCTACTCTCCTGTCTTTTGTGTAGTGATATCAAAGAAGCCTGAGACTACAAAAAGTTGTGACATCAATATTCAGGGTATAACTTCTGTTACAAGAGTCAATAAATAATTCAGGATTACATTTGGAACTCAATTCTTAGCACACCATGCTGTGCCTGTCACACTCTCTTTTGGTGGTGGTGGTGTGGCAGTAGGGAATCCTGGTAGCACTTTTTTGAAGCTTTGCAGGAGTCATGACAGTGCTGCTGTGTGGTGAAGCAGGAGGCTTTAACTCTACTCTTAGGACTCTGAAAAAAATGTCATTTCTTTACACAATTTAATCAATTAGCATTGGTCAGAAAATGAGGAAAAACTCATGCTGGAAATTGAAAGAAATGAATTATTAATCATCTCAGAAAATGGGGAGTCAGGGTACAATGGCCTGAAGGTAACTTAAGGCTAGACCCTGGAATAAGTTTGCACCAATGTGCGTAGGTCAGATGTGATAGATGATCTGAGCAAATTAACGCAATATTGCTACGTGCAGTGAACTTGTTAAATATAACAGTAGGAAGAATGACAAAATTACTGGTCTTTCAAATTCAGATATTCAGATTAAATCCACACTTTCTTCATGACTCCATAAGAACTCTAACTGTTGAAGCCTTCCAGTACGTAAAGAGAGAGAGGGCGTTGTTGGAATACAGCAGGGTAAGAAGTATATTTTATGTCCTGAAACACATACTAGAACTTTCCTAGAATGAGGACAGATATCACATTGCTTGGGAATCTTATGAAAGGCTAAAAATTGAAACATTTATTAGAAAGGACATTCCAGAAAAATTGTGACTGATGATTCAGAGCACTTTGAGAATATCTATGGGGAAGTGCTACATAAAGCAAGCCCCAGAGAATTTAAATAAATTGACTGGAAAAACAAGACAAGAAAAAAAAAAGGAAGAATTGGACATTCTCTACAGAACTCTGTATAACAGTAGGTAAGGGTAGAAAGATGCCAATGGCTACTGGATTTTAAGATTCTATTTCAATATGTCTAGATCTCTTCACAGATAGAGCTTTGTAAACCAAAAGAAATAGCACTGAAAGCAATGATGACATGTGTTATAAAATTATGTGAGCTGGAAGATAATTGTGTCTAATATTTTCATCCTGGTACAGAAGAACCGCTAACAAAGGTTTCTGAGCCAGTTCCAGCAGATGAAATATAGACATGTAGGATACTATGGCCCCACTACATTGTGGAACCAAAGAACTGACACTTTTCTTCGATGAGAAAGTGCTTACGAGTGGAATTTATGTTGAGAAGTAACTGTGGACATGGTGGACTGTAAAAACTAAGCACCATGTTTACTCAAGATGGTGTATGTCTACAGAAGTACAATAATTCTGAGTCTGCAGATAACTAAGGTGAAAGGTGAGAATTTCATTTGGTTAAGCAGCATGGGAGAAGAGAGAGAAATTTAGTTGTTTTCTAGGTCTCGGACTCCTAAGTACTTCTTTGAGTACCTAAGTGGAAGATATTTTGAAATAATGACAACAAAGTACTAACTTTTCCGATTCCTAGCAGGACTCCATAAAGTCTTTCATATTTTCTCATATTGGGTGTCCATGGCAAGGTTTTGGTAGTGGGGGGAATGCAGGGGTTGTCTCTGTGAGAAGAGATCAGGGGCTGTCCTGTGCCAGACACAGCCTGACCAACTGCAGGCCACAGCTGAGCCCATCAGCAAAGTTGGTGGTGCCTCTGTGAAAACATACTTAAGAAAGGGAAAAAAATGAGGGACAAGCAGAGGAGAAGAAAAAACCAAAAGAGTGAGGAACAGTAGAGGGAACATCAGGGTCAGAGGAGGTGCTCCAGGTGTTGGAGCAGGTATTTCCTGCAGCACATGGAGGACTTCACACTGGAGCAGATGGATATTTCCAAAGGAACTGTGGCCCATGGAAAACGCACACTGGAGCTGATTTTCCCTGACAGGACTGCAGCCTATGGAAAAGCCCATGCTGGAGCACAGGAAAGTGTGAGGAGGAAGGAGGAGCAGAGAGAAACAGCTCCATACTGACTGTAACCCCACAACCCAGACCCCTGCATGGCTTGGGGCGGGGCAAAGGAGTCTGGAGTGAGTGAAGCTGAGCCTAGGAAAAGGGGAAGGAAAGGTGGGGGGTTTTTTAACGTTTGTCTTTTTGTTTCTTACTACCCAATTCTACAATTAAATATCCATTTTAATTGGCAATAAATTAAGTCAGTTTTCCCCAAGTTGAGTCTATTTTGCCTGCTACAGTAACTGGCAAACAATTTCCCTGTCATCATTTCCACCCATGAGCTTTATCGTTCTTGTGGGTTTTTTTTCTATTTTCACCCCTCATCCCTCTGAGGGAAGGAAGGAGGGAGGGAGCAGCTAGGTGGCAGTTTGGCTATTAACCCAGACAACCCACCACATCTCCAGACAAATTCAAATCTATACTTGTTAGCATTGCCTAACCACATAGTTACCTCAACACTACAAAAATAATGTTTTTGTGATATGCGTTTTTGTTTGCGAATTTGATTGCAGTAGAGGATTTTTGCTGACTTTAAATGATAACATATTACCTAGAGTCACATATTTACTTTGCAAGTTTTTAAAAACAAACAAATATTTCATGCATTCTGTCAAAAATCTAAGCAACTCCATCTCTATATGAAATGCGATATGACTGTAGCTGTTGACAGAATGGAACTAACCTCTGCAGCACTTTGCAGCAACTTGTTGCTTTGTTCCTCCAGTACATTCATCTGGAAATTCTCCAAGATGTCAACCACTTCTGTGGTGACTGGGGATCTGTCATTGGAAAATATTCAACATACTGCAGACACAAACTATTTTCCTTGCCAGAAATGCCAGCTCTAGCTGATGTATCAACAACTATACTTTGTCATAAAAAAAGTTTTGAAAAAAGAAATCAAAATATAGATTAAACTGTAGTGGGGGCTACATGCTTGTTGCATAGTATATCTTGGGTTTTAAGAAAAAGATACCAAAGTAAACAGTGTTCTCCATTTCACTGACATTTATGGACAGAAGGCACACATCTTCAGGTGTCTGGATAACTGGCATTAATGTTGTGCAAATAATTGTGGAGTTTCTTTCTTTAGTTTAGTAAATAGATTTATACTTATATACATATATGTACTAACAGTATTACTTAAATTAGAAATATGGAACTTCTGTGGTAAATCATATAAATCATACTTCTTATACATGTAAATCATATTTCTTATTCAAAATAAACATTTTGTTTGGCCAACAGCTAATTACTTGTATTTAAAAGCAATCAGATGGTTTCATTGCAGTGTGGGCAGGGAAAGACATGAGTGCATTAGAACCAGCTACCCAAACTAGGAAGGAGAGGGCAGCTGAGGCTATGCCATGTCTAGCTATACGATTCAGATGTTCCCATGGAAGGTAAGGGACATGGATTAAAATCACCCACTTGTTTTATTAAAAACAAAGATTTAAAACAACACTATTTTTGCTCTTTCTCAACCCAGTGAGTGTGCTAGCTACTAGTCTATAGAGCATCCTCAAGCAGGGCTTTTTTTGGTCCTTGCTGCAAAGAGGTCCTGCTTTAAAGAAAATATTCCAATTCCTACTTAGTCAAACTAAATCTGATTATATAATGCAGCAGTAAGGGTATAGAAAAAAAAACCTTTATGTTGGAAAACTGGATTATTCAAGTGTATTCAGTGTTTAAGAAGCAGTTGGACAATGCCCTTAATAATATGCTTTAACTTTTGGTCAGTCCTGCAGTGGTCAGGTGCCCCTTCCAACTGAAATTATTCGATTCTATTCTATTCTACTCTACCCTAACCTACTCTACTCTATTCCTGAAGCTGAATTCCTTCTGTACTTCAGATGATACACACTGTAACTACCACATCAGGTCTGTTTTATTAACAGTACCAAAATTCCAGTGTAAATCTAGTTCACCTTTATAACAAAGCTTTTTCTACTTGTCATTTTCAAAATGTCCTGACTAATTGAATATTTCTAAAATTACATAATTTCTTTTTCAGGCAAAATCATTTGCAGAATTTCACTGAGATTTCTGGTGAGTTTCAGGCTGACCAAAATTTAATTTCTTGGAAAGTGGACTATTAATCAAAAAACATTCATATAACCATGCTGATAATGAAGACCTTAACTGACATATATTCTCAAAAACTCCTGAAGACAATAGCCTTCAAGCCTCACAAAATATTACCCTGTCTATTTTTTACTGCCAGTTACTTTTTTTTTTTAGAAGTCACCTTCCATATTTTTAATTGTTTTTAAAAATTGTTTACCAGCGCACAGCTGTCTTCATTTCATGTTGCTGGAATAATGTGTCATAGGCATGCTGATGCTAAATGAACTGATGGTTTCATACATCCAGTTGTCACTATCAGTAAGTCACAAATTGCCAACTGTTACCACATCATAAAAACCCAGAGAGATATGCTATGCTAAGTACAGTCAAATAGCTCTGGTATCTAAGATACCACTGCGTGGTAACTTTTGGCAGACAGTAACTGTTTAAGAGCTCTCAAAAATCCCAATAATTATTACTTAGCCTGCCATCACAATTGATATCCCTGCTGGCAGGGAAAAGAAGCCAAAAACAAAGTAGGCATGGAATCCAAACTAACTCCACATTCTTCAAGTATAAAGTCAACTCAAACTGGAAAACATTGGAGGTTTTCCCTGCTGCTGTCTGTTTTCTGTATAAACACAAGTTCTCACTTTTTAAGGCTTTACCTGTTACTTTTCAGGAACATTAATTTATCTTTAAATTAAACTCAGAGAAGAAGGGAGCTATTGTTATGTAATAATGTTTAGAGGAGTATCTTGACTGTGTTACTGAAGACAGGTGACTTCATGACTGTCATTATCAAAGGATCTCAGTATTTGACAGTGTTGTGGTTTAACCTCAGTTGGCAACTGAGCACCACGCAGCCGCTCGCTTACTCCCCCCCATCCCCAAATGGGATGGGGGAGAGAATTGGAAGAGCACAAGTGAGAAAAAGTCGTGGGTTGAGATAAAAACAGTTTAATAATTGAAATAAAATAATAATAATAATAATATGATAATAATAATAATACACAAAGCAAGTGATGCACAGTACAATTGCTCACCACCCGCCGACCGATGCCCAGACAGTCCCCGAGCAGCGGCCCCCCCGGGCCAGCTTTCCCCAGTTTATGTACTGAGCATGACGTCACATGGTATGGAATGTCCCTTTGGCCAGTTTGGCTGTGCCCCCTCCCAGCTTCTTGTGCACCTCCAGCCTTCTCAGTCGGTAGAGCATGGGAAACTGAAAAGTCCTTGGCTAGTGTAAGGATTACCTAGCAACAACTAAAACATCGGTGCGTTATCAACTTTGTTCTCACCCTAAATCCAAAACACAGCACTGTACCAGCTACTAGGAAGGAAATTAACTCTATCCCTGCCGAAACCAGGACAATATCCACCCCTTATTCTATACCATCTGCGTCATGCTCAAGTCTCATATTTTCCAGTACATTTTCATTAATCACCACCCCCTTTTTTTCTTATATATATATATATATATACACACACACACAGAGATATCATTCCCTTCGTCTGTGGGCCATCCCTCTAAAATGTTTGGTGAGTTCATTTAGTCCATGACTTCGGGGCTCCATCTGTCATAATAATCTTCCAGGGCAGGAAAGATGGAGATGGTATGTGGTGTTGGACTGTTTCATGTTGAAGTCAGTTCTGGTACCATCATCACTGTGCTTTGCTTGGTTTCACTGAAGTTATTCTTCATTAGTCTGGGTGATTCTTATTGTAATAACATTAGTATGGCATATAATATTATTAGTATGATTAGTGTATCTGTGTATTATTAGTATAACTATTATAACTATAATTAGCACTTAACATCACATAATTCAGATCATTGGCTATTCTCACCCAAAATCAAATCCCCTTGAGGCACACATTGGACTTCCCCATCCTTCCGCATTATCCACCAAGTGCACCCAGGTCCTTGAGCAAAAGCAATCCCACGGATGGGTTTGCCTCTGCCCGAGGCAGGAATAACCCAAACTGTCTTCCCCAGCATATTTTTTATGTGCACTACAGGGACTTTATTCCCATCTACAGTACGTAAAAGTTCTGACTGGGCAGGGCCTGCTCGATTGGCAGATCCCCTCATGTTGACTAACCAGGTGGCTTTTGCTAAATGCGTATCCCAATGTTTGAGTGTCCCGCCACCCATTGCTCTCAGCGTAGTCTTTAACAGTCCATTGTATCGTTCAATTTTCCCAGAGGCTGGTGCATGACAGGGGATGTGATACACCCACTCAATGCTGTGCTCTTTGGCCCAGGTGTCTATGAGGTTGTTTCGGAAATGAGTCCCGTTGTCTGACTCAATTCTTTCTGGGGTGCCATGTCGCCATAGGACTTGCTTTTCAAGGCCCAGGAGAGTGTTCCGGGCAGTGGCATGGGGCACGGGATATGTTTCCAGCCATCCGGTAGTTGCCTCCACCATTGTAAGCATGTGGCGCTTGCCTTGGCGGGTTTGTGGGAGTGTGATATAATCGATCTGCCAGGCCTCCCCATATTTGTATTTCAGCCATCATCCTCCATACCAGAGAGGCTTTAACCGCTTGGCTTGCTTGATTGCAGCACATGTTTCGCATTCATGGATAACCTGCACAATAGTGTCCATGGTCAAGTCCACCCCTCGATCACGAGCCTATCTGTATGTTGCATCTCTTCCTTGGTGACTTGAGGTGTCATGGTCCCACCGAGCTATAAATAATTCACCCTTATGTTGCCAGTCCAGATCTACCTGAGCCACTTCAATCTGAGCAGCCTGATCCACCTGCTGGTTGTTTTGATGTTCTTCAGTGGCCCGACTCTTGAGTACGTGAGCATCTACGTGACGGACTTTTACAACCAGGTTCTCCACCCGGGCAGCAATATCTTGCCACAATGCGGCAGCCCAGATGGGTTTGCCTCTGTGCTGCCAGTTGCTCTGCTTCCATTGCTGCAACCACCCCCACAGGGCATTTGCCACCATCCATGAGTCAGTATAGAGATAGAGCACTGGCCACTTAATAATAATAATACACAAAACAAGCGATGCACAGTACAACTGCTCACCACCTGCCGACCGATGCCCAGCCAGTCCCCGAGCAGCGGCCCCCCCGGCCAGCTTTCCCCCAGTTTATGTACTGAGCATGACGTCACATGGTATGGAATGTCCCTTTGGCCAGTTTGGCTGTGCCCCCTCCCAGCTTCTTGTGCACCTGCAGCCTTCTCAGTCGGTAGAGCATGGGAAACTGAAAAGTCCTTGGCTAGTGTAAGGATTACCTAGCAACAACTAAAACATGGGTGCGTTATCAACTTTGTTCTCATCCTAAATCCAAAACACAGCACTGTACCAGCTACCAGAAAGGAAATTAACTCTATCCCTGCCAAAACCAGGACAGATAGTCACCTTCTAAATGATGCAGAGCAAAAGCAACCTGCCCTTACTCCATTTCAGACTGAACAGCTGAAGTGACTCAGTATTTTCATTCTAGGATCAACCACTTCTCTCTATTTCATCCGTTTCAAAATAAACAGGAAAGTAAAACCATCACAGGAAACATGGCATACAATTATTCAAATCCCTATCCAAATGTAGTGTCGTGTGCCACACAGAATGTGACTCCTTAACAGATGCCATAGGTCTGCATCTGGCAGGAAAGTAAGCCGTAAAGCAGTATGGACGATCACAGTGAATCCTTAAAGTTTGTATACATATGTGACAGTAGATTAAAACTGGACAGCCATTCATCCAACCTCTCTAATAGAGTCAGTCCTTCCCATATCAAGGTTCGCTGAACATTTTAGGAAGCAGCTTCTGAAACTTCACAGTATTCAATATATCATAGTAGGGTAAAAAGATTTGAGATGGTTCATTTCAGGCTGACTGAAATGTGAGGTGATGAGGAGCGGTTTCATGAGCCACCCAATCATTCAACCTACAGGGACAGCAATCTGTTGTTCATGTGGTTTGAGGCAGACATGGGGCAGGAATGCTGTTGGCATCCACTTTTAATCTGTGACCACAGAAATCTGAGGTCTTAAGCTTCACTCATTATAGAGGTTATGCTGCTCACTAACTACACTGACATTGAAGGTGCTTAGAAAAACAATGCTCAGATGTGCACAATTATTTCTCATCAAGACAAGCTCATAATTTTTGTAACTTCATTATATCCAAGTGAATCATGCCTGCAGGTAATTTGTCTATTCCATTCAGTTCGATTCAAGGTCTAAAGAACTACAAAGACAAGGGGGAAATTATGTATACTGGGGTTGACTGATGGCTGAATTTAAAAAGGAAAAAAGTATCAGTCTAAACCAAGCTCAATACAGTTTGTTTTTAAGGATAAGTGATGGAAACTGTTACAGCAAATAAATTTATGTAATCTTTAAAAGCTGTTCTAAGAAAGGGGACAGTAAGGCAGGAAGAATTATTGGTATTTCAGTCTCCAATTGTATTATTTGAAGACAACTGCAAGACAATAGAGAAATTCAGAAGTATTTGCAGGTGGATTTTCACTAACTTTAATTTTATTCTTGGAAGTATATAACTAAAGAATATCCCTTACCAAAAAGGGAGTGAGCACCTGGAGCCCAGGGAACTTTACTACTCTCAGGATATACACTTCTGGCTTGAGCATTAACTTGGAATCTTTAGAGAAACTGCACAGTAGCAATCGCAGACATCAGGGAGGTCCTTTTTCCATCATACCTGCACCCCTGTTTCCAGTATGAAACTGGAAGGGGAAAGAGTTTGTAACATTCACCAATATACTACACCAGCAAAAAGTCCCCCCAGCAAAGGAATTCTTTCTTGTCTAGTTTTCACCCTCCTGACACCTCTCAAGCAATACATAAAGGACAAAACTTGGTTAGAGACCTTACAGAGCATGGTCTCACCATGTGAAAACACACTATTTGACTCAACTCCTCTTATTTAGCATAAAATACTAGTCAAGTAGGGCAGTCTGTTATTTTCACAGAAGTCAGAAACTGTAGTTAAACTGTGAGCTTTTGTGAACGGCTTTGTCTTTGCTGTGGTTTTAGCTTGAATCAGTTAGCTATCATTCAAACATACTGTTGTGTGTTTTATGATTAGACAACAGCATAAACTCCAGCCACAGAAAAACACTCCATGCTCTTAAAAAAAATCATTTGGTTATTGAAAGAAAATGGTCAGTTTTCTACATAATTCTTGCACTGTAGTAGAGATTTTAATAAAGAATAATATCCTACAAAATGGAGTAAAAAATTTCCTTCCTACACGATTCTACAGATTTTTCCCCCATTTAATTGCATGAGACTTCTCCACAAGGCCATGTTTGACTTAGCTTTATAACATCATTTGGATAATTACCTTTATTTATGGTATTGTTTAGAGTGCTGCAGAGCTGCTGGAGGCTGGCCTCTGGAGATTACAGGTTTGCCAGGCATTGTGACTATCCTTTATTTTTATTTTTGTTGCTATTCTGTTAAATCATTTCACTGTGGAATAACTTCACGGCTTCCATGCCAAGGTGGCATTTCACAATGCTGTTAAAATGGTCACACATCCCTGGAACTTCATGTCAGGAAAAGACATATTACGTATGCATAGCAGAGTCAGTATGAGTTCTATCTATATAACAGATATTTTTTTCCTGGATAATCATTAGATACATGGCTATGGATTGCAGTTATGAGTTCTTTTAATCATGTCACATTATTGTGTCTAATCTGAGTCTCAATCGCAATGTTATTTGTTCAGTGTCTCAAAAATATTAGTGTCTGGAAAAGCTGGGACTGCTCACAGCACTTTGCAGGTGAACAGATGATTGAAAGAATGTGACAGCAGACATTGAGGCATCAACAGGAAGACGTGTTCATGTATGTGGAGTACTGACTTGATTTCATATTAATTTCCTACTCTGTTAGTGTTAGAAACAGCACTCTATACCACAGTGTCACTGGGAGCAGATGGTTCTCCTATGCTTTCAGAACAACTGGCTATGCACATTTCAGTCAATGTCTGTCTCCACAGGGACAGAAGGAAGGGTTAGAAAAGTACTTCATTTCAGCCATAGGTATGATTATGAGCTTTTAAATAAGCTTTTGCTGAAATATCAGTGTGCCTTTAACTATCTGCCTATCTACCTATCTACCTATCTATCTATCTATCTATAGAATCATAGAATCATTTAGGTTGGAAAAGTCCTTTAAGAGCATCAAGTCCAACCATAAACCTAACACTGCCAAGTCCACCACTAAACCATGTCCCTAAGTGCCATGACTACATTCCTAAATACCTCTGGGGATGGTGACTCAACCACTTCCCTGGGCAGCCTGTTCCAATGCTTGACAACCCTTTCAGTGAAGAAATTTTTCCTCACGTCCAGTCTAAACCTCCCCTGGCACAACTTGAGGCCATTTTCCTCTCGTCCTGTTGCTTGTTACTTGGGAGAAGAGACCGACACCCACCTCGCTACAACCTCCTTTCCGGTAGCTGTAGAGAGTGATAAGGTCTCTCTTGAGCCTCCTTTTCTCCAGGCTAAACAACCCCAGTTCCCTCAGCTGCTCCTCATAAGACTTGTGCTCTAGACCCTGCACCAGCTTCGTTGCCCTTCTTTAGACACACTCAAGCAGCTCAATGTCTTTCTTGTAGTGAGGGGCCCAAAACTGAACACAGGATTCAAGCCTGTGCGGCCTCACCAGGGCCGAGTACAGGGGCACGATCACTTCCCTACTCCTGCTGGCCACACTATTTCTGATACAGGCCAGGATGCCATTGGCCTTCTTGGCCACCTGGGCACACTGCCGGCTCATGTTCAGTCGGCTGTCAACCAACACCCCCAGGTCCTTTTCCGACAGGCAGCTTTCCAGCCACTCTTCCCCAAGCCTGTAGCACTGCATGGGGTTGTTGTGGCCCAAGTGCAGGACCCGGCACTTGGCCTTGTTGAACCTCATACAATTGGCCTGGGCCCATCGATCCAGCCTGTCCAGGTCCCTCTGCAGAGCCTTCCTACCCTCGATCAGATCAACGCTCCCACCCAACTTGGTGTCGTCTGCAAACTTACTGAGGGTGCACTCGATCCCCTCATCCAGATCGTTGATAAAGTTATTAAACAGAACTGGCCCCAATACTGAGTGCTGGGGAATGCCACTTGTGACCGGCTACTGACTGGATTTAACTCCATGCACCACAACTCTTTGGGCCCGGCCATCCAGCCAGTTTTTTACCCAGCACAGAGTACACCTGTCTAAGCCATGAGCAGCCAGTTCCTCTAGGAGAATGCTGTGGGAAACGGTGCCAAAGGCTTTACTAAATTCCAGGTAAACAACATCCACAGCCTTTCCCTCATCCACTAGGCGGGTCACCTGGTCATAGAAGGAGATCAGGTTGGTCAAGCAGGACCTGCCTTTCATAAACCCATGCTGACTGGGCCTGATCACCTGGTTGTCCTGTACGTGCCACCTGATGGCACTCAAGATGATCTGCTCCATAACCTTCCCTGGCACCGAGGTCAAACTGACAGGCCTGTAGTTCCCCAGATCCTCCTTCCAGCCCTTCTTGTAGATGGGTGTCACATTTGCTAACCTTCAGTCAACTGGGACCTCCACGGTTAGCCAGGACTGCTGATAAAGGATTGAAAGTGGCTTGGTGAGCATTTCCACCAGCTCCCTCGGTACCCTTGGGTGGATCCCATCCGGCCCCATAGACTTGTGTGTGTCTAAGTGGTATAGCAGGTCACTAACCATTTCCCCTTGGATTATGGGGGCTTCATTCTGCTCCTTGTCTCTGTCTTCCAGCTCGGGGCCTGGGTACCCAGAGAACAACTGGTCTTACTATTAAAGACTGAGGCAAAGGCGGCATTAAGTACCTCAGCCTTTTCCTCATTCTTTGTCACTATATTTCCCCTGCATTCAATAAAGGATGGAGGTCCTCCTTAGCCCTTCTTTTGTTGCTAATGTATTTATAGAAACTTTTTTTATTGTCTTCTACAGCAATAGCCAGATTAGGTTCTAGCTGGGCTTTGGCCCTTCTAATTTTCTCCCTGCATAACCTCTCAACATCCTCCTGAGTTGCCTGTCCTTTCTTCCAAAGGTCATAAACTCTCCTTTTTTTCCTGAGTTCCAGCCAAAGCTCTCTGTTCAGCCAGGCCGTCCTTCTTCCCCGCCAGCTTGTCTTTCAGCACATGGGGACCGCCTGCTCCTGCGCCTTTAAGATTTCCTTCTTGAAGAATGTCCAGGTTCTTTGTCCAGCCAAGTACTCCTTTGCCCATCAGGACTGCCTCCCAAGGGTCTCTGTCAACCAGGCCCTACCTATCTATCTGTCTATCTGTCTATCTATCTATCTACCTACCTACCTACCTACTTTCTTGTCTCACAGGCAAAGTTGTTTGCGGTCAAACTCTGGACACTGATGCAAGCAGAGAACCAGTGAATAGCTCACCTTCTCCCTTCCCAAAATGAAGTAGTCAAAGGAGTATGTATATCCATGCTTATGGTCATTTCTACACCTCAAGACAGTATTGCTAAATTTTCATGTTGCAAAATCACAGGACAAAGAAGAGGCAGTAAGACCTCTTCTTAAATAAGTAAAATACATCAGAAACCATGAAAAGAATAAGTTTTATTTAAGAAGCAGCATCTGGATCTTCTAGGAAAAAAAAAATCAAATATCAACAAAGAGTTATAAAAAAAAAGTTATTAGTCTAAAAAAACCATAGGCTACCTTGGTTAATGCCCCAATCCCTATATTTCAGAGAGAGTAATCTGATCACTTATGCCTCCAAACCTAAATGACCCGGTCTCTATTCTCAGCTGGAGCATTGACTTTCAGTGTAAATTCAGAGAAAGTTTGAGTACATGCTTAAAGTCCATTGTAAGAAGCCATAGAGCACAATAAACCTGTGAGAATTAGCAGTGTCCATAGACTTGGAGCAAGGAACTGGGCATGCCGATGGGAGGAACAAACACACAGTAGCTGGAGGTAGGAAGTCCCACAGCACAAATACCAGACCAAACACATGGGGCATGAAGCAGAATGTGGGTGAAGAAGGCAGAAGAAAGAAGCAAGAGGAAAACAGGAAAAGAAAATGTGAGGAAATAAGACAGAAGATAAGTAAAATCAAGATTTTCTTCTCCTTTCCAATACCTTCCCAGTTCCATTCCCATTCACATCTCCATAATGTGCTGCAAGCTTACTCCAGGAAGAAGAACCTAGAGCTTAAGCAGCACAGATCTCATGGAAATCCTATTACTCTACAAGGAAACTATTTTTAGAGCTAAACATAATTACAGTGCCAAAGTATACATTATTGTAAGGTTTTTAGCAACTAAAACCAAATCAGTGAAGGATTCTGGATCAATTTTTCAGAATTTATCTCACATATAAATTCACTCAAGAAATCTTTTACATTCTGATAAAGCTATAAGCAGAGCGCATAGCTTGTAAAATTAAGACAGGCAGACAACAAATCTTCAGCTATGGATTATATTCAAGAGATGACAAGTAAAACAGCATTTTAGGGGATAACTGTTAAATTTCTTGTATTGAGTTTTAAGCCAGGTCAGACAAATAGACTTAAGCTTATTCTATTAAATTTCTATCAAGTATTTCCTTAAATGTGATTATTCTGGCTTTTCAGTGGAAAGCAGCAGGATAAGGGGAGGTTTTAAGATCATCTCAACACATCATTATCCTTCCTTCAGGCAACTGGTAAATGTATAGAACCAAAATAGTGCAAAACCAGCATAAATTGTTACAGGATGCTGAGAAGCCTCTTTCTTAAAGATGAAAAAAAGAAATGGCCTCAGTGCTCTCATTTTATGGCAGTAGATTGTTGCAAACAGAAGCTTTCATCCCTTCATCAGAAGAATTTTAATGTGGGGATGGTTTTAGAAAGAGTTGTTCTCATTTTTATCATTAGGTCTGGATAAATCTTCCCACACAGGGACGAGATCTACTACTGTGTCTTTTTTTCAAGAGTGATTTATATTTGTCAGGTTTCACCTGGTTTTTTCAGAACATTCTATAGTCTTGCATTTCACAACAGTCCTCCTTTTTCTTTCTTTTTCTTTTCCCTGTCTAGTTCCTACTTTCCTCCATGTCTTGCTCTGTAAAGGTGTCAGTTCTTTTCCTCCCTTTTGTCTGGGAAGTGAAATTCCAAAAATGTAACAGCGCCTCTTTCACTTAGCAATCACCAAGTACTTTATGTATAAGTAGAGTATAATTTTTTCCCCCAAGAGTATCCTCCATAAGCAAAACATGAATATGTGCAATCGGCTGCCAGTAAAAAGGAGACAAATAATATAGAAAATTAAAATGTATTTCCTAATCCATTGAAGATTTATTATTTCCTTATTTTCTTCATCTGTTTGACTAGCTATTTGCATTAAGCATTGATGGTTATGTTACTTGAAAGCAGAAGAGAAAACCAGATAGTCTACCATAAGCAATAAGAGGCACCTGCGATTAAAAATCTCAAGTTTTAGCTGAATGTATTTTGGGGTCAGTTGTGTTAGTATAAATGTGTTTCTGCAGATACAAAGCATAAGACTCCATTTGAGTCCATCTGACCATGACCACATAAAATCAAGTATCTACAGATTCTTCATATTTAAGTGATATCTTGTCCTGAATGCATTTTACAGTAAGAACACACTGTAATGCATGGGTGAGGGCAAGAGATGTTCAGAAAATTAAGCCATTAAAAACATAAGAAAAGTATTTTCCACAAACTTGTTTCTAAAGTAATAAGTATTTTCATCAATTATTTTATTATAAGAATATTATACTTGTTATCTATTCAGCTTCCAGTGTAATATAGATGTATGTATGTGTATGTGTATATTCGTGTGTGTGTATACAAACTATACATACAGGTTAAAAGAGAAAAGGATGTAGACTCTTTGTTTTATTTAAAGGCTGATGAAAATCATTAATCAATAGAGCATGAGGGCTTTCCTAATGCATGTTTTAAAAGAACAAACATCCCAACTCTCTTTGTATTCAAAATATATTTTAAAAACCTAGAGGAAAAAAATCCATCTTCGGTGTTACCTTATTAATTAACACCTGAGGATAACCTGGTTCCTAAGAAAGAACAATAATTCAAAAGTAGGGGAAATAATTATTTCTTGAACGTGCAGGGAGTGATGGTATAAATATTTGTAGAGAAATTGCCTCTCCACAATGTTTATGGATGTGGGGCTAGAAACCCCCCTTCTTTTTCCACTTCATTTTTCTGTTCGTGACTCAGTCCTTTAATCGGGATGGTTCTGGGGGCATTAGCAATACAGGGAAGCTAGTGACAAAGCCAGTGACAAAATAAATCATATGGAACAGAAAGGTAGAAGTAAGAGAAAAGGTAAATAATTTGGAAAAAAGCATAGCAACCACATATGTCCAATAAATCATTGAAATGTAGAGACCCGAGCTTTGAGGGGAAAGAAAGGGCAGTGACAATCACAGTCCTTCCCCTTCTTTCCAGGGGTTCTAGGGATATTATCATACACCTGGACAAAGATTTTTAATGAAACAATGTTATAGAAGCTCCCTTAATGCAAAGCTTATAATTTTTTTGTGTGCCAAATAATATGGAGTAACTTAATGTCAAGTCAAAATCCTTCCTTCCCACAAGACTTGAATATATTGTACATCATGCAGTAAGATTACAAGCTGTTGTCAAATAGGACATGTATTTGCATGCTTTCATACTGGTCATGCTCTCTTTAAAACTGGACAGGTTTGTGATATTTGCCAATTTATAGTATTTGTAAAACTTGTGACATGCTACCTTGCAGCATGATCCAAGACCAGATGATGAAGATGTTATTTCCACCTGTACAGCCAGTGTTATTGTCTGGCTGAATATCCATTATCTCCTATCCTGGATCAGCTTCATCTTCTCTGACTTTAGGCACCCGGCAGACATTCCTAAATTAGGACCCTCGTTGCCACAGGTTCTTTGTTTATGATACTGGTGTGAAAGAGAGGCACCCCCAGAGGAAAATACCTTGTCTTTGATCTGAATCTCTCCCTGGAGATTCCTCTTGCTCCTTGCTGAGTATACAGGGAGCATCCATTAGCTATGTTTTTAAGCACGATGCCTGGAGATAGGTGGGATGAATCAGGACCCCTGAGCCTTTTCTTTCCCTGTTACAATATTTTATCTTTCTGCTCTACTTAGTCATAAACTCTCTGAGGAAAGAACTGTATCTTCTGTCTTTTCGTATCCAGTAGCCTGGAAAAATGTATTTAAAAGACAATATTTAAAAAAAAAAGTATTTCAGAATTATATTAATCACATACTTCAGACACAGCATTTTCTTTTATGCTTATCAATAACTGTGCTTTGAAAAACACATTATCCATTAAGGTTATAGTCTTGACTTAAAACCTTCCACTGACTTTAATCAGAATGAGACTGGACACTTTTTCATTACATGAACATTTTATTCAATCAGCTGTGGAATAGTTGTAATTTTGGTTTATTAGATTTGATGCAGCTGAATTGGAAAAGGGTGACAAAGCAAGCTAAATTTTATGTGTGTTGTTACACTAGTTACTTGTAATAATTCTTGGAGTAGGAACATTACAATATTTAAGGATCTGAGATGTCATCAATCATTTACACCCAGTGTTTTTGTTTGACAGCTCTTGATTAAAAAATACCCAAAACCAAACAAACAGAAAGATTACAATATACAACATTTTAGAAATAAAAGTAACACTATCCAAATTAGAGACATAATTATTTTTCATATGTATCCTTTTGCTATTGTTTACATGTATCAGGTTTTGTAACCTGATTGCTCAGGTAGTAGTGCATTGAACCCAACTGCAGGTCACTGCTGTATTTACAACACAGCAGAGCTTTTCAATCCCAACGCAGAGACGTAAATCTACACTCGTAACATTCAAGACAGTACTCCAGACACTGGGCTATATCCTACTCTTCTCAACAAAATGTTCTTTCTTGAACCAAAAACTTTCTAGGTGAAATTTGCATGGAAACAGATATACCTTTATGGAACATTAGGGCTTTGGTGAACCAGTGTATTTCGCCAAAATGTCACACAGGTGAAAATGTTCCAACTACTTGTAATGCTGTACTATATATTTAAATCTTCCTTAAAATCTTTAAGCTGATGCTGTGCAGCACTGTTAGTGCTGTCATCCAGAATTAAAATGTGTGATCAGTTTTAAACTCTAAATTCTGCCAAATGTGATCTTAAAATGTAAGCCAAAATTCTAAAGGCTCTTTTTCATGGTCAAAGAGATTATCAGGCGTCAGTTCACAGGAAAACTCTTGCTGGAGCAAGCTAGATAATTTTGTAAAGTAATCTCTAAAGGCCATGTAAAACTTAAGTCTTTAATAATCTTCAGGGAAACTGTCTTTTTCTGATAGCAAAGACCTGGAATTTTTTAAAGTCAGTTAGAAGAGTTATTATTTAACCTCTCTTGGTGACATTATTTTAGGTTGCCTTGTTATAAATTCAAAGGCCCTATAGATTGATTTACATTGTGAAGGTTATCTTGAAACCAGAAGACTAGAAACTTTTTTAAAATAACATCTTAAATTCTGAATTATATTTGGTAAGCTCCTCACAAAGGATTTAACATACGTCTTCATTGAACCCAGTGTGGATATCAAAGGTATTAATCTGGACTTTCTGCATCCAATACACAACAAGTGGGGCCAGTGAATTTGTACCAAGACTGATTTCTAGGACATTCTCTATTCATCCTGAGGTTGTGGCCTCAATAGCCACGTAATTTTATACATCTCCGTCTACGCTTATATGACTTTGCAATATTTCTTCACACCTTCGTGAAAGTCACAATTAATGCACAATTCATCCGTTTTCTTGTTATTCCTTAGCATATGCACTCCCCTAAAATAAAAACACCTAATTATACACTATCAAAACACAGAAGAGCTGGAAGCTTGACATATGGTTTTGATTTTAACAAAGCTTGCATTCTGAAGAATACAGCTAGTTCAAACTGAAAAGTCTAATTCTATCACTTAAAAAGTTGTACATTGCAAGACAATGGCTTTGTGGTTACTGTATTGAGTTTATTATTAAAGCAATAGGATCTTCATACAGATTTTATCATATCCTCTAGAATTTAAGAAGCCAATAAAAATATTAGACTGTCCAGCCTAGGTGGCTGCAAAATCGGCCTGGAGAATGTAAATAGGTCTGTGTGTCTCATTTTCGAGTTGGTGGAAAGCAAGACTTAAATAATACAATTGCAATATTAATTGAAAACCACAGCAAAGTAATATGAATGAGCTAAAGGAAGATGCAGCTGGAAAAAGAAATGCTAGAGTAAGCAATGGAAAAATCACAGAGTTCTGAAGTTGGTGAATGTGAGCTTAGAGACCTGGAAAAAAGCAGCAACCCTCAGCCAGACTTCTGTGAGCAGAGCAGAGGAACTACAGGATATGTGCTGCTGAGGAGAGCTCATGAGTTCATCTCACCAGAAAGACAAATACTTTGACCTAGTTTTCTCAAATTCCTTCTTATATCTCGTGGCATTGAAAGCCATTTTTTGTGTAGATAACGTCTTTCTAAGAGACTGACACAGCAGGATCCACTTGCCCACAGTGGGTTGCCCAAGATCTTTGGGATATCAAAACCATGGTGTGCCAGAAGCAGTTCAAGTCTAACTCAAGAAAGTCTCATTTAAGAGTCAAATATAATGTTTGCTGAGATATAGATAAATAAAAAGCACATGGTTCATGACAAATCTGGGGGCATTCACTGAATTTTGGTAGACTACTATCAATCCAGGAATAAACTCATTGTTCAAATGTAATAATGCATTTTGGAGTCAGGATGAGGAGGCAGCACTCAAAATCTTGCATACTAAAGCAAAAATACTGCAGTTTGAAGCAGTTTAAGGTGAAGTAGAATTATTATCAATTTCATAGGATATGGCTGATAATTCTGATGTCTCATTTGTGCTAGTTAATATACTTTTTACTGTATAAAATTCTCCAACCAGGTTGTAAGGCTTTGAAAGGTCAGTCCTCCCTTCTTAACAAAATCTTACTAAAATTTAGATGAATTGTTATCACACTTGGCAGTAATTGTCATTCTTACATCAAGTTTTATTAAGGAGAAACACATTAATGTTTTAGAAGAATTACCATATGTCCCATTTGTTCCTTTTCTGTACCTGCTGATATTCTTCCAATGGAAATGCACTTCAAGACATTTTGCGGAAACTTTGGACCAGGCTCACCAATAAACTCTGTCAATCCATACTAGGCAATTAAGTGGTATATTTAATCTGTTTTACCTCAGGAGAAGGCCTGTAAATCACACCCATTAGTTAATTAACTGGCCCATTAGTTGAACTGGCACCAATTTAAGGGGTTCAGAAGACAGCTTTCCTTTCACTTGCAAGTACTTTTCAAAGTCAGACTATGGTACATATATAATTAAACAACAATTTTTGCCACGGATTTTTGGGAACAAGCTTTACCTCTAAGACATAGCCTTTGATTTACTAGGGTCAATGCGTAAGTTGCAAATCAAATCCTTAAATTTGATTCTGTCTGAGAGTAAGACAGTGAAGGATATAAAGTAATGTACTTTTTTATGTTGAATGCCTAGAGGAGACTGGAGGGTATATAAAAGAACGAGCTTCCATCCACCCTCCCTTTGACTTTATAAATTATATTTTTTCTACCCTCTGAGCTTAAAAACTCTCTTAACAAAGATTCTCTAGGACCTAAACTTTACAGGATTAAAATAAGAATGTCTTATATTCAGGGTGTCAATATTTTTTTTTATTCCTGCACAGTTTAGTCCTTTTTGAGATGTGTTTAAAAGTAGTTTTAATTCATCAGCTCTTATCTCAATCTATCCCTTCGTACATTCTCCTCACCAGCACATATTTTAGTCAGCTACTTGTAGGACTTTGAGAAACTTCTAACATCTTTTGGTAAGATCTTTCAGGCAGTACCAGATTGAGAAGAAACACATTTCAAGCAATAAACCTGTAGCAGACATTCCAGCTTTTTACAATTCACCTTCTTTGATGATGATGTCTAGCATGTCTTTTAGAACAAACTGGCATCTGGACAATCAGTCCAGACTGTATTCCAAATGAAATGGGAGTAGTCAGTGTCCAGATAAATAAGGACAAGAATGGGTAGATATATACTGTCCTTGAAATAATTAAGGGTTTTGCAGCCATTGTTAAAATTTCTGTTGATTAACCTCAGCAAAATGACTGTACAGCATTGTGACTATATCTCAGTCTTCAGATTTCTGAATCTTGTGGCATGAAAAGCTATTTCAGAAAATAAAACAAAAACTTATTGCAGAATTTTTCAGATTTTTTAGTTAATCAAACTTAATTCAAAGCTTATAAATGTAGTTTGGCTTGGGTTGCTCTTATGGTATGGTTATGGTAGATAAGTTTTGAAGTAACTGCATTTCTAGTTTACAGCATTGTATTGTGATATTGTTCTAGTTTTAGTTTTAGTGTATTTTCTCTGGTAGGATTATATAAAGTATGTACAATGAGAGTATACAGAGATAGACATTTGGGAAATTATTTATGAAAAAAAGCTGATCAGTATTCAGCATTGTCAAGATGACATCTGATTGCTCACATGGCATTCTTTCTGTAGTGTGCCATCAGAATACAGTTTTTCAGACTAGATCTGGATTTAGGGTAGTTTATGAGAAAATTGCAGGCTACACCCAGAGATGATAGAAATATGCATAGCTCTAGCAAAATTATATTTATTTGGACAGGTTAAGAATTTTCCTGTTCCTTTATTATGAAGCTAGCTACATGGCACAGAAATCTCTTAGTGAAATAACCCTCTCATCATGTATTATGTAAACTTACCTGATTATATCTTTGTTTTGTTTATTTAATTAAATTAACCATTCTGCAGGGTGGAATGAAACCCTACCATCCCGAACAGGGGGGCTATTACTTTGGGAATAAATGGTATTGCCACTAAATACTTCTGGCAAAGTGAGCACTCCAGCGTGTGCTCTAGCAGAGAGTTTCATATTGATAAGACTTAATGTATGACAGATTGTAATTTCTGTTCAACACCATATTCTCAAATATGGTGCAATCCATCTGAGTGAGAAATAATTTGGTCTTTATGCTATTTCCATCCTGAAACTCTCTTCAAAAGAGACAAATTGTGATAAATTACGTGTGGTGGTATTCTCTTGTGATTGATGGCAGAGAAAATCAAGCTATTTCACTTAGATGCTCACTGTGGAATTGAACTGGGCTTACCAGAAATAAGACAAACATTTTACAGTGAGTCATCCAGCCTGTTGCTCAGTCTAGAAGCTCTGTTTTTAAGTTCCAGCCACCCCCATTACTCAACAGGATCCACTTCTTTCTTTCAGGGGCCTGGTAATTAGCACAAGTACAGTTATTGTAAGCTAATTATATGTTCTAAAACTAATGTACTTACGTGAACCAGAGGGTAGCTTACCATGTGAGCATTTGATAAGCAAACAGGTGCTTAAAAGATTTAATGGGTTTGTAGCCATCTGTAGTGATTAATGATGTTTGAGAACCTCACTGCAGCTCATAATATCATCATAAATGAACATTGGGACTTTTCAGTTAAAAAAAAGTGTAAATGATTCTTAGATTTTCCTGCTCAATTCATTTATGCTGAGTTACAATTTTATATTCCAAGGGGCAACGAATAATTGAATTTTTCTGGAAGCTACAAAGAAAAAAGAAAAAATCTTCCCTCTAACTTCTCCCCACCTTTTTACTGCAAGGTAGAATGAAGTATATTTTTCCACATAAAGAACAGAAAAATAGGGCAGATTTCCTTCTTCATAACCAATTTATTGCCTCTCAATCCCTTTACTAAGTCAGAAACCTGGGTTAAGCAACTTCTGCTCACCACACCCTGTAGAAATGTTGCCCCTTTTGAAATCAGTGGCAAAATTTCCACTGTGGCCAGATACTTCTCCCTGTCTGGAGACGGGGAGCCAAGTATGACTAAAAGAAACTGCCCCTTGCCTGTGTCTGAGAAGTGGTTATGACTGTACAGCATTAAGCTATGCATTAAACTGTAGCATTAAGCTATGGACAGCTCCCACAAAAGACAGGGTGGGATACAAGACATGGATGGGTACATCTCAGATCTTGATATCCCACAAAAGCCACACTTTTTTCTTAGGACTAAAGGGAGAGCATCCTTCAAGTCATGATTCACAATGTTGTAGGTCTTACAAAATGAAGGTGATGCTGTTGAGGTCCTTCTACAAGATAACTAAGTGGACCATCAATTTTAGCCAGGCTGTAGGAGACCCAGGATTCATTACTTTTATAGAAGCTGTTAAACGGAATAAATCAATTGCTGAGGCAAGGCCGAATGAAGACTGGTCTTTATCTGGAAGGCTAGTAAACTCATATGAGAAGAACAAGTTTTAGGGGATTCGATCTCTACTCAAGGAAGTTTCATTTTATGAAATCCGAAATGGACAAGTACACAGACTTAGCTCTGCATGGAGTAGAAGGTCCATGACCACCTCAACAGAATAAACCCAGTTTCTTACCCATTTGTGGCATATGGCTGACTGACCCCAGCATCTAAAGGAAAGATTACAAGTTCTGTCTGATTTTTTTTCTTGCTCACCAGGGATATTTATAAGTGTGAATTCTATGTAGCTTTCACAATGTCCAATAATGCATTCATGCCTCAGTCTTCAAAACATTTGTAGCACTTATCAGGTGCCTCCCAATACTAAAGTTTACAAACACTGTAAGAATTCACTGTTTTTGAGACCTAGGACCCTCTTTCCAGTTGGGTTTAAATTGCCTGATAGCTTCAGAAGTTTGCAAGGGAAAACATGTAGGAAACTAGGAAAAAGACTTAACTGGAAAAGGCATCTATTTGTTTTATACATATACAAGTTACAGATAAAAAACTGCCTCACAAAGGGACCTATAACCTCCTTAGGTAGGAGATGAATCAGAGAGAATTCTGTCATTTATCTCCCTCTTATTCCTTTTTCTTTAAGTGATTCTTTCTAGAAATGCTTTTAAATGGAAGAGTTCAAATAGAAAATAAATTCTAAAATACCAAATTTAATAATTAATGTATATGTTATTGCAACAATAACAAATGACCTATTTTTAATTTATTCAAGGAATTGTCCAATGGCCGGAAACAACTTTTCTGTTCATCATTATTAAATAAGGTGATTAATTGTTCATCGATATGTTGTCTATTTCAGCATCTCAAACCAGGTTGCCTACTGGTCTAACCTGGCACAGCTTCATTGATTTTATTGACTCTGTTAATGGAAAGGTGACTGCAGTGCAGTTCTGCCAGTTTATGCCAGCAGATTATCTGTTCCCTGTATTTTCAAGGTAACGTACCGAGATTTCATAGAACCAGTCTAACAGGGTATATCTATTATTTCTTTTTCATAAATTGGCATCCAGCCAGCAACTGAGATATATAATTTTACCTCAGCTTTTTCACACATGCTTGAGCCAGCTTTAACCCAGCTAGTTTAAGTACTCTTGAAAATATGGCAGCACAGCTTCCAAATGTGCCACCGTGACTCATGTGGCCTAAAGCCAATGATTCTGAAGTGTCACCTAGTATATCAGCTAACTGCCAACAGTAACCACATAGCCCTGTAATACAGTAGACCCGTTGATAGTAGCAGGCTGTAAGCTTTGTACACTCAATGGAGTTTGTAAGACCTCAGGACTGAGGTCTGGCAAGCTTGCTGTGTTTGAACATTTCTTGACCTACCTGCAGCTTTGTTTCACTTGGTTTAGCTATGATGGTAATTTCTCTAATTGATCAGGTGTCTATGGTTGTACCTTTTGTTAGGTTATGTGATAAAAGCTCATCTGCACACCCACAAAGGAACACAGAGGCACAATGACAGGTGGGGGAACCCTTCTGGCTGCTCCCAGGCCCATTGCGGAAGAGCCATCAGCCCATCAAAAGCCCATCTCTATAAACCCAGAGAATGGGGGCACAATGGCAGACGGAGAACCCAAATTAAGGACTCAGAGGAAGGGACACCCTGTCTGGGCCCTTCCCAGCAGAGCCTCAGCCCCATTGTCCAGGTGTGAAATGCATCACAATGCGTCATTGGAACCAGATCTCAGTGTCACCTTTTGGACTAAGGGGAGTTGCTGCCGAGGTGTGTGGGGGACAGTATGGGGGGCAGGGAAAGAACACGTTGGGATTGCACAGGATTTATTAAGGCATGTTTAGGGGAGGAACCAAAGGTGGGAAAAGGGAGGGGTTTAGGCAATTTGGGAAGAAACAAGTAGGGGAAATAGAGGCATGAGGGAATAGTAGGGCCTGTTTGAGTGTAAGCAGGGGCTGGTCAGTATGTTTGTCTGGCCATGCCCTGCACCTGATCACTGCAGTCTGTCCTGTCTCCTTATTAAATTACTTCAATTATTTTCCAGTAAGGGGCTCTTCACTCCATGTGCACGTGCGTGTATGGGGTCTGTGGTGCCAGTGACTGGAGTGAGTGTGGGTGTGCGAGCGAGTGTGTGATCACTAGTGAAGATCAAGCTGAAGGAGCCAGCAGGAAGGTGAAGTGGCCTGGGATCAAGGGGTGTGTGTGTGTGTGCCTGAGGGACAGCTCTGGGTGTGAGAGCACCTGTGTGTCTCTAAGGGTGAGAGCACAGGGGGTCGGCTATGGGACTGGGGAGTCCTTGACAGCTCTGTGTGTGTGTGTGATGGTCTGCACCAGCAACTGGAATGGGGCTGTGGCCTTGGGGATACATAGAATCATAGAATCATAGAATCATTGAGGTTGGAAAAGACCTCTGAGATCATCGAGTCCAACCGTCAACCCAACACCACCATGTCCACTAAACCATGTCCCTAAGTGCCTCATCTACTCATCTTTTAAATACCTCCAAGGATGGGGACTCCACCACTTCCCTGGGCAGCCTGTTCCAATGTTTCACCACTCTTTCAGTAAAGAAATTTTTCCTCACATCCAATCTAAACCTCCCCTGCCGCAACTTGAGGCCATTTCCTCTCGTCCTATCGCTAGTTACTTATGTCCATGTGCCAGCAACTGGGGAGAAGGGGATCCAGGGACAGTGACTGGGCAGGCTGGGTGTATGAGGCCAGCTGTTGGAGGGACTCACACTGTATGTACATATATAGATATGATATATATTCCCACTAACAGGTCTTCATCCTGCTCAGCCAGAGAGGGGAGCAGGATGAGGCCATTGCTGCTGTCTGTGTTCGTGTGAGTGCTCTGTGTGACTGTCTGTTATTTGTGTGACCAGACACATATATATGTGGTGTATACCTGTGCTCAGTATGCATGTGCCTAGTGGGAATACATTTTCAGCCTCGTTACTTGTTAGACCTGGGGGCATGGAGCTGCAGCAGCCTTGCCTCTCTCAAGCTGTTGGATCTGGCATGATATATTTTCCTCTAACACTTTTTTTTATCTTTGTGTGGTACAACCATAGTTTTATATCAATAACAGTAATAACCAATTATTCTGTGTAATATGGAGACCTGGTATGAGAGCAGCACTCTGAGAACTGGAGATACAGGATGTGGCATGGAGGAGTGTGGGACTGGGGTGGTAAGAGATGGAGCACAGCCTTGCTACTGGGGTTCCCACAGCTGTAAGCAACTGACCAACACTCAGTTATAGAGATGCAAACCTGGAGCTGGACAAAACTGGTTTTAGGGGTAAAAAGGAGAACAAAGAAATGGTATCAAACATACAGAAAAAGCACCATACGTAGTAAGTTTGGATGTAATGTGGAGCTGCAAACCAATGAATAAAGAGCAAAATGTAAAAACATCTAAGCAAACATAAAAACTGACTGAGAGTGGATACTGGAGGAGGAAGAAGAAACCATGAACATCAACATCACGTTGCTCCTGGCAAAGGACCCCAGATGCTACTGACTTTCCATAACACCCCCCAACCCCCACCCCTGATAGATTAAACCCACCAATATTAGGACCCAGAGGAGCAGGCGAAGGGTGAGCATAACACCAGGAATAGGGGTAGAAACTAAGAAGTGTGTGTTAAACAATTTTAACTTCATTATCATTCTTTCTTTAACAATTAGTTCTGGACTAAGAGGGGTCTTGAGGGGTCTGGAGCACAAGTCTTATGAGGAGCGGCTGAGGGAATTGGGGTTGTTTAGCCTGCAGAAAAGGAGGCTGAGGGGAGACCTCATCGCTCTCTACAACTACCGGAAAGGAGGTTGTAGCGAGGTGGGTGTCGGTCTCTTCTCCCAAGTAACAAGCGATAGGACGAGAGGAAATGGCCTCAAGTTGCGCCAGGGGAGGTTTAGATTGGATGTGAGGAAAAATTTCTTTACTGAAAGAGTGGTGAAACATTGGAACAGGCTGCCCAGGGAAGTGGTGGAGTCCCCATCCCTGGAGGTATTTAAAAGACGAGTAGATGAGGCACTTAGGGACATGGTTTAGTGGACATGGTGGTGTTGGGTCGACGGTTGGACTCGATGATCTCAGAGGTCTTTTCCAACCTCAATGATTCTATGATTCTATGACTAATAATGGTTAGATTCTTAAGATTTCCGTTATACAAACAATAAATTGTTTTAAATAATTTAATAAATTGACTTGCAGAGGTGATCAGCTCCGGTGCAGGCGCGTCCCGCAGCAGAGCGGTGGATCGCGGCATACAGGGGGGTTTCCTGAGCCAGGGAACCCACCGGGGAGTGCAGAGACCCGCCGGGAGCCGGCAGCTCTCACCAGGGCAGCTGGCGAGGTGTGGGTGGGGCCAGGAGCAATGGGCTGCCACCCCCTGCTCCCACTAAAGGCAGCCCCAGGGAGCGCTGCGACCAGGACGGGCAAACAGGGCATGGCACGTCAGCTAGGGCGTGGCGCGGCAGTTTGCACAGCAGTTTGTGAGGGAGGGTGCGCAGGGAGGGCGCCTCTTCAAAGAAGAGGCATTCCACAGGCCGAGTGGGGGACTTGGCGTATACATAACACAGCAACTGAGCACTGGTCAAGGGCACTCATCCTACCCAAACCTCAAGGCAGAATGGTGGGCACTCGTCTGAGGGTAAAGGCTGTGGCTCCAGCTGGGGAGTCGGCACCATCTACCCCAGCGGTGGCCGATGCCTCCACGCAGCTGGAACTGCTGAAGGGAGAGGCTGCAGTGCAGACCTCAGGCTGCAGGAAGCGCCCAGACCTCTCTCCTGGGGTGGGAAAAGGCAGCAGACCTGCCTGAAAAAGGTGTGCCCAGGTCGAGGACCTCCTGCAGTTCAGTCACCTGAACTGTTGGTGAGAAGACTGCGTAACATTAGGGAGGCAGAGAAGGAGCTAGATAGCTGGTTCCAAGCGCAGCCTGCAGCGGACTCGCAGCCCACAGCCAAACAACCAATAACTCCCCCACTGACACACACAGAAGGGAGGGGGGGGGCAATAATGCAGAAGAATGGACAGTTGCAAAGGCAAGGACCAGCAGAAGGAAGAGACTTCCCCCGAAGCCTGAGGTGCCCTTGCAGAACCTCTTCACTGCTCTGCAGGCCGAAGAGGAAAGTCCTATCACACCAGGAGAACTGCTGGAGCTAAGTAATGCAGCCCGATCTCCCCCCCATATAACAACCAGCGCAACTAAGAAAAGGTGACGGATGATGGCAGTATTGCTTGGATCTGCTTGGTAGAGTGCCATGGGACAAAGCCCTGGAGGGAAGAGGGGCCCAAGAAAGCTGGGTAATAGTCAAGGATCACCTCCTCCAAGCTCAGGAGCGATGCATCCCAACAAAGAGGAAGTCAGGCAAAAACGCCAGGAGGCCTGCATGGATGAACAAGGAGCTCCTGGACAAACTCAGACACAAAAAGGAAGCCTACAGAGGGTGGAAGCAAGGACAGGTAGCTTGGGAGGAATACAGAGAAATTGTCCGAGCAGCCAGGGATCAGGTTAGGAAAGCCAAAGCCCTGATAGAATTAAATCTGGCCAGGGAGGTCAAGGGCAACAAGAAAAGATGCTATAGGTACGTCGGGGATAAAAGGAAGACAAGGGAAAATGTGGGCCCGCTCCGGAACAAAATGGGAGACCTGGTTACCCGGGACATGGAGAAGGTGGAGGTACTCAATGACTTTTTTGCCTTGGTCTTCACCAGCAAGTGCTCGAGCCTCACTGCCCAAGCCGCAGAAGGCAAAGGCAGGGACTGGGAGAATGAAGAGCCACCCACTGTGGGAGAACATCAGGTTCGAGACCATCTAAGGCACCTGAAGGTGCACAAGTCCATGGGACCCGATGAGATCCATCCACAGGTCCTGAAGGAACTGGTGGATGAAGTTACTAAGCCACTATCCATGGTGTTTGAGAAGTCGTGGCAGTCTGGTGAAGTTCCCACTGACTGGAAAAGGGAAAACATAACCCCCATTTTTAAAAAGGGAGAAAAGGAAGACCCGGGGAACTACAGGCCAGTCAGTCTCACCTCTGTGCCTGGGAAGATCATGGAACAGATCCTCCTGGAAGCTATGCTAAGGCACCTGGAGGACAAGGAGGTGATTCAAGACAGCCAGCATGGCTTCACCAAGGGCAGGTCCTGCCTGACTAACCTAACGGCCTTCTATGATGGAGTGACTACATCAGTGGACATGGGAAGGGCTACAGATGTCGTCTATCTGGACCTCTGTAAGGCCTTGGACACGGTCCCCCACAACATCCTTCTCTCTAAACTGGAGAGGCATGGATTTGATGGGTGGAGTGTCCAGTGGGTGAGGAATTGGTTAGATGGTCGCATCCAGAGGATAGTGGTCAACAGCTCAATGTCCAGATGGAGATTGGTGACGAGTGGTGTCCTGCAGGGGTCCATATTGGGACCAGTACTGTTTAGTATCTTCATCAATGACATAGACAGTGGGATCGAGTGCACCCTCAGCAAGTTTGCAGATGGCACCAAGCTGAGTGGTGTGGTCGACACGCCAGAGGGACGGGATGCCATCCAGAGGGACCTGGACAAGCTGGAGAAGTGGGCCTGTGTGAACGTCATGATGTTTAGCAAGGCCAAGTGCAAGGTCCTGCCCCTGGCTCGGGGCAACCCCCGGTATCAATACAGGCTGGGGGGTGAAGGGATTGAGAGCAGCCCTGCCGAGAAGGACTTGGGGGGACTGGTGGATTAAAAGCTGGACATGAGCCAGCAATGTGCACTCACAGCCCAGAAGGCCAATCGTATCCTGGGCTGCATCAAAAGAAGCGTGGCCAGCAGATCGAGGGAGGTGATTCTGCCCCTCTACTCTGCTCTGGGGAGACCCCACCTGGAGTCCTGTGTCCAGCTCTGGAGCCCTCAGCATAAGAAAGACACGGACCTGTTGGAGCGGGTCCAGAGGAAGGCCACAAAAATGATCAGGGGGATGGAACACCTCTCCTATGAAGAAAGGCTGAGAGAGTTGGGGTTGTTCAGCCTGGGGAAAAGAAGGCTTCAGGGAGACCTTATTGCAGCCTATCAGTACTTAAAGTGGGTTTATAAAAAAGATGGGGACAAACTTTTTAGCAGGGCCTGTTGTGACAGGACAAGGGGGAATGGCTTTAAACTAAAGGGAAGTAGATTTAGACTGGATATAAAGAAGAAATTTTTTACTGTGAGGGTGGTGAAACACTGGAACAGGTTTCCCAGAGAGGTGGTGGATGCCCCATCCCTGGAAACATTCAAGGTCAGGTTGGAGGGGGCTCTGAGCAACCTGATCTAGTTGAAGATGCCCCTGCCCACGGCAGGGGAGTTGGACTAGATGACCTTTAAAGGTCCCTTCCAACCCAAACTATTCTATGATTCTGTAATCAATGTCAACATTAATGATTTGAAATTCATGGCTTTATTTATATATAAGGTTTGCTTCCTCTTTGCCCATAAACAAGATTTTGAGCATAACTCTACACATGCTGAAAGGTAGTTAATCTTTAGAAATGGATGTGACTATAAATCTGGCAAACTGTGTGGACACAAGAAGGATGTATTCTGGAACACTGGAGGTACTGGGTGAAGAGAAGGGCAACGAGAAGGATGTGGTGGTATTGCAGTGAGGTAGTCCTGGAGGAAGTAAAGGGAAGAAGACAATGCTGCAGACAGAGGGAAATGTTGCAGGAACAGTACCTGAAAGAAAGCATACTACATTAGTTCAGGAACGTTTATCTAAAAGTTTTAAAAAGGAATTTGTCAAAAAAGTATTGTATCATTTCTATGAATGCTAGTGACAATATTCTGTTAAGTACTGTCTGCCTTCTGCCAAGCTATGAAAGCTGTTCTAAAATCAATTGGATCAATAATATAGCCTCTAAAAATAAAATCCCCTACTGTTGCTCCCTTGACAGCTGTGGATGAGAGAGTTGCTTTATATAGCTGATACTTACACACAATAATGTCACGTATATGAGTTTGAATGGACAATACCACACTCAGCACAGAAACTGTTCCTGATCTATTTTGGATTTTGGAATTTGAAAACTTGCTGTTTCAAATTTTTATCCACAACTTTTATCCACAAAAGAGAAAATATTCTTTAGTTTTTTATAAGAATAATTACTGTCTTCTACTAGGCTCCCCAGTAAAATAATTGAGATCTAAACACCTGTTCAAAGGTTGTTACTATTTCCGACCATGGTAGTTACTCATTTGAGGATGTTTTTTCTAAAGGTCAAATAAATGTGGCAGCACTTACTTGCAGTTGCTGCTAATTCATAGGTAATGCTAATCAAGACATATTCTTAATGTTGTTACTGTAAACAGCAATGGGCCCCAATTTGGTTGGTACGTACAACTATTGCCACATGTACTCAAGCAATATAAACATAGAATCTTTTTCTTTGGAATGACTATTGTCACACTCAATGAGCTAATGTCATCTAATTTATCTAAGTAATATCTAACCTATTCTTTTCTTATTACCTCTCAATTCTTGATCTGTCATCACTGATGGTAATTGTGTTATCCATCTGATCACGGCTGACCTTTTTAATGAAAATGAAGCTGAAGGGGCATTAAATTCCCCAGTCTTCTTCACATCATCTGTTATTGGCCTTTCTTACTTGATAAGTATTGGAACATCCTCTCTTCACTTTTCCTGCCACTCTTAGTTTACATATAAAAATCTTCCTTCTTATAACCCTTTTTGTCCTTTGCTAGCAGTACCTCATTTGATGCCGTACCCCGTTGCCACGCTTCCTACCCTTTTATTCCTTGTCATTCAGCATGGTTTATGGAAAGCATACCCTCTCAATACATATACCTCTTAGAATATCTTCTGATTAACACTGGTAGTTCCTACATGTGCTGGTTTGGACTGGGATAGAGTTCATTTTCTTCATAGCAGCTTGTGTGGTACTTTGTTTTGCATTTGTGACCAAAACAGCGTTGCTAACATAGGGGTGTTTTAGGTATTGTTGAGCAGTTCTTACACAGGCCTTTTCTGCTTCTCACACCACCCCACCAGCAAGGAGGCTGGGGGTGCACAAGAAGTTGGGAGGGGACACAGCTGGAACAAGTGACCCCAACTGACCAAAGGGATATCCCAGACCATATGATGTTGTGCTCATGTGGTGGGTTAACCCTGGCTGGATGCCAGATGCCCACTAAATCTGCTCTATTACTCCCCCTCCTCAGCTGGACAGGGGAGAGAAAATATAACGAAAGGCTTGTGGGTCAAGATAAGGACAGGGAGAGAGCATTCACGAATTACTGTCATGGGCAACACAGACTCAACTCGGGGAAATTATTTTAATTTATTACCAATCAAATCAGAGTAAGGTAATAAGAAAATAAAAACTAAATCTTAAAACACCTTCCGCCCACCCATTTCTTCTTCCCAGCTCAAATTCATTCCTGATTTTCTCTACCTCCTCCCCGACAGCAGCACAGGGGGATAGGGAATGGGGGTTGTGGTCAGTTCATCACATGTCTCTGCCGCTCCTTCCTCCTCAGGGGGAGGACTCCTCACACTCTTCCCCTGCTCCAGCGTGGAGTCCCTCCCACGGGAGACAGTCCTCCATGAACTTCTTCAACATGAGTGCTTCCCACAGGCTGCCCTTCTTCACAAACTGCTCCAGCGTGGGTCCCTTCCATGGGGTGCAGTCCTTCAGGAACAGACTGCTCCAGCGTGGGTCCCCCACGGGGTCACAAGTCCTGCCACCAAACCTGCTCCAGTGTGGGCTCCTCTCTCCACAGGTCCACAGCTCCTGCCAGGAGCCTGATCCAGTATGGGCTTCCAACGGGGTCACAGCCTCCTGCGGGCATCCACCTGCTCCGGTGTGGGGTCCTCCATGGGCTGCAGGTAGATATCTGCTCCACCGTTAACCTCCATGGGCTGCAGGGGGACAGCCTGCCTCACCATGGTCTTCACCATGGGCTGCAGGGGAATCTCCGCTCCAGTGCCTGGAGCACCTCCTCCCCCTCCTTCTTCACTGACCCTGGTGTCTGTAGGGTTGTTTCTGTCACATATTCTCACTCCTGTCTCTGGCTGCTGTTCCACGCAGGAGGTTTTTTCCCCCCTTCTTAAATATGTTATCACAGAGGCGCTACCACCATCACTGATGGGCTCACCTTTGGCCAGTGGCGGGTCTGTCTTGGAGCCGGCTGGCATTGGCTCTGTCTGACATAGGGAAAGCTTCTAGCAGCTTCTTACAGAAGCCACCCCTGTAGCCCTTCCACTACCAAAACCTTGCCATGCAAACCCAATACAGTTCAGCAATGAAAGCATTGGTGTTTGTATTCCCAAGTAACTGTTACATGTGATGAAGTCCTGGTTTCCTGGAGATGGCTGAACATATGCCTGCTGATGAGAACTAATGAATGAATTCCTTATTTTGCTTTGCTTGTGTGTGCAGCTTTTTCTTTACCTATTAAACTGTCTTTGTGTCGACCCATGAGTTTTCCCACTTCTACCCTTCTGATTCTCTCCCCCATCCCACTGGGGGAGAGTGAGCAAGCAGCTGTGTGGGGCTTAGCTGCCTACTGTGGTTAAACCACAACAGTCCTTTTTGGCTCCCAATTTGGGGCTCGAAGGGTTTGAGATAATGACAGATTTGATTGGAGTGTGCTAGACTGAAACTATAGCTGTTGTTGCTGTTTAGCTGTTAATTGGCAGGCTCCTGTGCTTGCCATGGGGCTTGCTTGCCTTACTGTATATTAGAGTCTAGTGCTCGTTAGTGGCTGCTTTTTGCTTTTGCTGCTTGCTGCACTGCTTATCATCTTACTCTGCTGTGCCTGGGAACATTTTGGTAAGAGGAATGGTGATGCACCTGGACTGGCAGATGGCCAGGACATCACTGCTGTTCCTGTGCTGCTGTACTGGACAGGCTGGAACTCCAGTGTGAACTTGAGTCAAAGGGACTGCAACCTGTGGATAAGTACACATGGGAGCAGGTACACCTCAAAGCATCTGTGGCTGCAGATATGTCCACACTGCAGCAGGTACACTCCTGAAGGGATTGTGTCCAAGGTTAAGTACACGCTGGAGCAGGTACACCTTGAAGCATCTGTGGCAATGGATAGGCCATGCTGGAACACCTCACAATGTCTGTGGATGTGGATAAGTCCACACTGCAGCATGTTTACCCCTGAAAGACTGTGGCCCATGGTTAAGGCCATGACACAGAAGGTACGTGTCTAAGAGATGGTGGCTGTGGCTAAGGCCACGCTGGAGCAGGTACACCCCTAAAGAGACTGTGGCCCATAAATAAGTCCATGCTGGAGCAGGGGCAAGGGGAGGAGTTCATTGCCGTGTTAAAACCTATGGCCTGATCCAAAGACGAGGCATGGAGATTGTAATGGATATACATTTAAATTGTTGTAACCCATGAATTGAGTTGCATGGAAATACTATAGCAGGAACCACCAGAACCAATGGAGGACAAGTCTCACAAGAAACAATGCAAGTGCAGCAGTGACCTGACCTGAGGCGGCTTTGGTGCCCAATAACTCAATGGAACACACCACCTCTCCTGTCCTCAGTGACCATCATAACAGATGGAGCCCAAAGTCATGGACTAAATGAACTCAATGCACACTTTATGGACATTTTATGGACATTTTACAGGGGTGGCCCATAGACTAAGGGAAAAAAAAAAAAGCTGCCTACTGGGGTTAGTCCACAACACTAGTGATGTGGTTTACTTGAGTTCTAGGAGTTAATTTACTTGGTATGACATGGCAAAGTTGATTAAGAAGCTGAAGTGATATCTAACCACATGGAACACGGTACCTGGATTGAAAACTCACAGGATTCAAAGAACAATTTTAAGCAGGTAATCAGAACTGATTGTGCTTTCACTGAGGTCCAACAGGATTAGCTTTTAATTTGCCATACATTATTTAACATCTTGAAAGACTTGGAATAAAATAAATGACCAATAAAGCTGCAGATGAACAAAGAATGCTAAATAATAAAGCAGAAAGGACACCATGTTACTTTTTAAACAATAGATTACCAAACAGTATACATTTTAACACAGAAAAATAAAAAGACATACACCTTGGAGCAAAGAATGCTGGGCTGTAGAGACGAAGCCCTGAGAAGCACTGTCTCTGAGTAGGACACAGAGATCATACTGGATAATTAGGTAAATATCAGCAGAGAATATGGCCATTGTTGCCAAAATCTGACGATTTATAAATGAAAATATTGATAAAAATACCTGACTTATTCTGCTTTTGCATTTGGCACTACTTCAGCTTCTATTAATATAGTATGTCCGGTTCTGGTATTCACAATTCAAGAAGTAGGTTGTTAAGTTGGAGACGATTCAAAGAAAAGCCTCAAGACTAATCATGGTATTGGGGAAAAAGAGAGTGGGAGTATTCACGAAGCTAATTGCTTTAGGATCATGCAGTCATAAATGGAAAAAGATTATTGGACCAATGCCCCAGTCCTGTACTGAAACTACCTCTGAGAAAGACTCTGTTGTAAACCAGAAGAAATCTAGAGAGGATTTGTCTCTGTAGCCTAAGTTATCTTCTATGGATTTCTCTTCTGGTATTGCCATAGGAAACAGCTATGTGATAAGAGAAGTTTTTTCAATCTAGTAAAACAAATTATAACAGAACCCAACATCTGGAAATTGAAACCACAAAAATTCTGCATATTTTACAGTTGAGAAATTAACTACTGCCAAATTTTACAAAAGATCACTTGGCAGTTAACCACTAAAAATATGAAAATCAAGACTAAATTTTTTCCTATGAGATATATTCTCACTTAAACTGAAATCAGTACAGGAAAGTTGCATAGAAGTCAGGCTAGGTGATCACAATTTCCTTTCTGGTTTTATGGGTCTGTGATGTTCAGAAATTTGAGTTAGAAACATAACTTCATTTCAGTCTAGTTAAGAGATGGCTACCACATATCCTGAGCTGGTAAAAATCTGGGATCTAGATGCATACCATTTTGAAAATTTCAGACTTAAACAACAATTAGTTAGTTTTATGAATCTCAAAGAAGTTGATGAACAGTATTAAAAAAACCCCTACTTTCCAAGCAAATATTTCCAAGTCTAATAAGCCATAACATAGAGATGTACTACTGATATTTAAATTTATAAATAAAAGAACCAAGAAACAAATACATTTTTAGAATCAGTGGGAGAAGAACATTTTCAGACAGTTTCATAACTGTTGAATGATATTTAAATATTGAGAATGTTATGCCCAGATGAGCATGCTGTGAACTATTCATAATGTTAAATGCTAATATTCATAAAACAACAGCTTTCACCCTTTATGGTTTGAAATACATAAACCTGTTGCTGGCCTATTATTGTTGCTTTCATTTGTGAACCTTGAAGAGGTTTTGATTTTAGCAGTTAATTGTATATCAGCAGCGAATTTCCCCCACTTGTCCTACCTTTAACATGCAGTAAATTCATAAGTGCCTAAGACTTAAGATTAGTGATCTGTGTAGGCTTGAGATTTAAGATATGAATATTGTGTCATTGCTCAAAATGCAGTATAGGCTACCCATGCCAAAGGAGTGGGACAACCTGTTCATGCATTTTCACGACACAGAACAAACATAACCAACATTCATACCAAGCCTCAGCATACTGCAGTATTGGGTACTGCTGCTTTAAAGGACAGTATTTCCTGAAAATCTGTGTGAAGTACTGTGAAGCACCTATTACTGTGCACAGTCAAGTAGAACAACACCCAAAATAAAGCAGGTCATGGTAACATTTTTAAATGGTGAGTGAGCACTGTGTTACTTTACTCACGCTGCCTCTTTAACAAGGAAGAAAAACACAGTACAAATGAATCAGAAAAGGCTAGAAAATATAATTTTCTTGAAAAAGTAAAGTAGGGTGAACCAAAATTATCTTTACCTGTATGTTGCTCAAAACCATAGTTCTGTTTACTGTGTTGATTGCATGCACATCTCAGAGGTCACTAATGAATGTATTAAAACAAATAAAGACAAAACTCACTTTGCAGGGGCAGGAGGTGAGGGTTAGGGGGCACCATTTTTTATTTCAGTGAAAGACCTAAATGTCTCCAGCCTTAGTTGAAAAAAATAGTCTTTTTCTACTGTAATGATTTATGGGAGGCATATCCAAGTTGCTTTGTATCTCCATTTTCATTTGTGGTCTCAGCTCCCAAAACAAGCTGTGTCTCTAATGGTTCACTGGGGTCATGGAACCATAGTGCATCATGAAAAATGCAATCTGATCAGAAAGCTCAATCCAGCTGATTGTGAAGACAGGAGACAACAAAGTTAGACTAGACTAGACTAGACTAGAATATTTCAGTTGGAAGGGACCTACAACAATCACCTAGTCCAACTGCCTGACCAATTCAGGGCTGACCAAAAGTTAAAGCATGTTGTTAAGGGCATTGTCCAAATGCCTCTTAAACGCTGACAGGCTTGGGGCATCAGCCACCTCTCTAGGAAGCCCGTTCCAGTGTTTGACCACCCTCTTGGTAAAGAAGTGCTTCCTAATGTCCAGTCTAAACCTCCCCTGGGGCAGCTTTGAACCATTCCCATGCGTTCTATCACTGGGTACCAGGGAGAAGAGATCAGCACCTCCCTCTCCACTTCCCCTCCTCAGGAAGCTGTAGAGAGCAATGAGGTCACCCTTCAGCTCAAAGTCTAGACAAGCGCAAAGTCCTTAGCCGCTCCTCACAGGACATTCCTTCCACCCTTTCACCAGCTTTGTTGCCCTCCTCTGGACACATTCAAGGACCTTCACATCCTTCTTAAATTGTGGGGCCCAGAACTGCACACAGTATTCAAGGTGAGGCCGCACCAATGCTGAATACAGCGGGATAATCACCTCTTTTGACCGGCTGGTTATGCTGTGTTTAATGCATGCCAGGGCACACTGCTGACTCATATTGAGCCTGATGTCAACCAGCACCCCCACATTCCTTTCTGCAGAGCCACCCTTCTCCCAATTTATACCTGTGCCTGGCGTTACTTCATCCTAGAAAGGATTCCTGGCAGCGCTGGGATTCGAACCCATTCCCCCAAAGAGACTGGAGCCTTAATCCAGCTCCTTAGAGTGCTTGGCCATGCCACCCTGGTAATTCCATTTCAATCTCCAGCAACTATATCCCCCAACCAAAATTCAACTTTACACAGGATATTTAAAAACAAGTAATCTCCATCCATGACTTAAATACAGTAGGAAAAAGGACAAATAATGGCTCTTTCTATAGGTAGAGGTAGACACTCCTTGCAGTGCACCACATATTTCTGGTCCCCTCATTAGCTGTCAGAGAACATAAGCTGGAAAGTTCTACAAATATTTCCTTGCCTATGAACCTGTGATCCCTTTCCAAGAAAAGAAAGGATGATATATTTTTGGGAGGAATGTGTGTTGACTTTGCATTCAACTTTATATTTTCATATTTTTGGAGTGTAGTGAGACTGGGGCAACGAAATGTCTGTCTCTTCATGCAAACACAGTCACTGCAGTGTTCAAATCATCTACTCTAGGCCTCTAACAGATGCAATTTGGAGGACCAATATTAAGTACCAGAGTTCCCTAATGAATGAATGAAAGAACATAAGTCCATGCAACAAAGCAAGTCAGAGCATCAAAATTAGATGTCTAAAACAAGGAATCTGGGTACTCTGCCACTATGAAATATGCCATGGGCATGAGGGTAAAAACAGAGTGAGGTCCTAAGTGTTTATGCATTAATCTGTGATGCCTGTAGAGCAGGGAATTCAAGGGCTTGTTTTATGATCATTTTGACATTTCCAGGGACAGTTCAACTGAAACGTATTACAAATTTCTTTGATTCTACTTAAATACTTTGACACCTAGGTAGCTACTTTCCCAATTCTGTTATTCTTTAGTGTTGTTTTTGCTCTCCATTCCCTCCTCCCATGTAGATAACGTGTTGTCAATAACTCAGCAATACTAGATGCTCCAGCAACTTTAACAAACTGTATATATATATATAATACTATACAAAAGCTGGATGATGAAATTTCTTTAAACCTGTTAGAGTAAGTACCGTATACCACACAATTGTTCCAAATATTGGATATAACATATATATTTACCAGGGGTAGAGTGTGCAGATGCTGCATTTGATTTTGTAGATTTGTATTTCTGGGCCATTTTTCTCTTAGTCTTTCACACAAACTGAGCCAGTAACAGTAACAATTTAAGTCTCTTATAACATATGCAACATGAAGAACCCTATCTGGGTTATTTCTAACATTCAGATGATGATTCTGTGCATATAGCTAATAGCCCAGTCTCCTATGGACCTGATCTTCCCAGATGGACAACAGCGTAGCATTTGTCTGTCAAGTGATTCAAAATATATGAGCCTCACTGGTGTGACACCTAGTCTGGTGTCTAGGTTCTCTGACATCCTATTAACCTTAAACTCATGACACAGTCCTTACAAATCGTGTCCTCTTATCTTTGCACTAGTCAAGTGAATATCTCTTTTTGTACAGTATTGATATGAGCTGCCTCAAAGTTTATAGAATGGCATTGCTCCTGGGATTCAGCTCCAATGTCTTGATGCACTCACAGTGTAAACTGATAACCATTTCTCTACCTGCTTTCAATGATATTAGTAGTTGCTCCCTCTTTCCTAAGTAAATTTTGCATTTAGTATTAACTGCTGCATAATTAAGGTCTCTAAGGAGCCATTAGTGAAAAAGATTTTGCAATATGCAAGTGAACCTAACTTCTTCCTTACATGAAGAATTGTATTTCTACTCCTCTTGATTTAGATGGAAGCACACAGTTTATATGCTGTAGCTCTACAGCAAGTTTTTCCAGCTCTTTTCTCTTTGTATGCTTTTTTTTAGATCATTCCCCTGGCATGCAGAAGCACAACGGAAGGCATGCTAATATGGAGCACTCTTCAATCAGGAAGTGCTTAATCAGGTCACCCATTTTATCAGGTTATCTTCGCAGGAGTTGGTGTGCATAATGATAATGTCAACGATTAGAGACAGAAGCTATGGCATTGTGTTATATTCGGCCACTGAAACATATTAATGTTTCAAGCATTTTATGTATCTTTATGGACTTCATATTGCTAGCAGCCCCAACTAAGAGGGTAAGATAAAGTAGACTTCCTGCAAGAACTAAAGACACTAGGGACAGTAATTAATCCCCACTGCTGAAGCAATGTTTTTTTTCTTGGGACTGATATGCATCAGGCTTGATATGCCAGCAGGAGAAAAAAAATCAAAGAGGATAATTCTACATGAAAAGACAAGCTAGATGTGGAAGAAGAACACACTCCAGTTAAACAAGGAGGAGAGAAAGGCCCTGAAAAAGAGTGTACAGGAAGTTCAAATCCACTAGGGTATTCAAGGGGAGGAAGAGTGACTATGTAGGAGGCTCGTGCACACCCAGCCATATAAGCAGTTTCTTGTGTTAGGATCATGGGATCATAGGATAGAATCTTGCAATAATTTAGGGTGGAAGGCGCTTGTGGAGATTTCTAGTCCAACTTCCTGCTCAAAACAAGGTAATCTCTGTGGTCAGACCAGATTATTCTGGATTTTATCCTTTTGGGTCTTGAAAACCTCCAGGGATGGACAGAAACTGCACAACTTCTCTTGGCTTGCAACCAAGCTTCCACTCCTTGCTTCTGCAGAAAAAGTTTCTGCTTATATTCAGTATGAACCTTTCTTTAACTTACACCCATTGCCTCTTGTCTTCCTTCCATGCACCACTGTGCGGACCCTGGCTCTGTCTTCTCTATCACCTCCCCATAGGTACTGGGGGTCAGCTGTTCAGTCTCCTCGAAGCCTCCTCTTCTCCAGGCTAAACAAGACAGGCTCCCTTTGCTTCTCCTCACAGGGCAGATGTTCCAACCCCCACCTATCTTGGTGGCCCTTCAATGAACTTGCTACATTTTGTCAATGTCTATCTGGTATCGGGGGGGCCAAATCTAGACGCAGTACTCCAGATGCAGTCTAATGAGTGGTGAATGGAGGAGGGTAATCCCTCCCCTTGATCCACCAGCTCTGCTCCTGTTAATATAGCCAAGGAGGTTGTTGGATTTCTGTTCTGCGAGGACATGCTGTTGGTTCATTTTCAGCTAGCTGTCTGACAAGACCCCAGGGCCTTTTTTTAGAGAGCTGCTCACCAACTAGTGTGTCCCCAGCCTGTATCACTGTAGGGGGTTCTTTCTTTCCTTGTGCATGTCTTCGTATTTGGCCCTGTTGAAATTCATAAGGTTCCTGTCAGCCCATACCTTCAGCCTGTCCTTCTGTATGGCAGCCCTGCTGTCAAGCATATTGACTGGTCTCCTCAATTTGATATCATCTCCAAAACTGATGAGAGTACACTCCACTGCCTTTTCCAGACCATTGATAAAGACATTAAACACAACAGTTCCCAAGTTAGACCTCTCTGACACTCTATTTGTTACCAGCCTCCAATTTGAGTATGACCCATTAACATCTACCTTTTGAGCCCGATCATTCTACTAGATTTTTACCCATTGGTTGTTCACTTCACCCAGCCTTTAGTGTCCTAACTTGTGTGGAAGAACATGGTAGAAGACAATGTGGAAAACCTTGCTGAAATTTATATAAATGACATCCCTCACTCTCCCCTCATCTGTAAATCCAGTCATTTTATCACAGAGGCAACCAGGTTGGTCAGGCATGATTTACCCTCAGTAACTCAGTCACCTTCTTCTCCTTCATGTGCCTAGAGATGTGCTCCAAGAGGACTTGCTTTATGATTTTCCCAGGGACAAAGTGAGGTTGAATGGCCTGTAGTTCACCAGCTTTTCTTTTTTGATCCTTTTTGAAGATGAGTGCTTTTCTTCAGTCATCAGGAATCTACCCCAATCTCCATTACCTTTGAAAGATGACATAAAGCAGCCTTGCAAGGACATTGGTCAGTTCTCTCAGCATCCTTGGATGCAGCCTGACCTATGGACATCTAAAGATGGAGGTTTTTTTCAGGTAATACCAGTCTTGATCCTCATCCACTGTTAATAGTTCTTCCCCTCCTTTGAGCTTTTCATTAATCACAGAGGCCTGGGAGACCCCATTGATGAAAAGTGAGGCAAAAGTGGCACTTAGTAACAGCCTAGTTTGCATCCACTGTCTCTAAGACACCTACCCCATTCAACAATGTTCCCGCATTTTTCTTTTCAGTGTTTTACTACTAACGTAGCCATAGAAAATTTTCTTGTTATTTTTTACATTCCTTGCAAGTATCATATCTCAGTGAGTTTTAGCTTTCCTAACACAATCCCTACATACCTGGATAATGTTTCTAAATTCTTCCTTTGTAGCCTGTCCTGCTTCCATCTCCTCTTTTTTGCATTGGGACAGTGTCCTCCCACAGGATCCCACCAAGAAGTTTCCTGAATACACTTAAGGATACTTGCCTGAAGTGCAGGGGCAGTATTCTTGTTCCTCTCTTTTGTCACTCCCCTTAGCATTCTGAGCTCCACTGCTTCAAGGTCACTACAGCCAAGGCTGCTATTGATTACCATCTCCCCAACCAGTTATTCCTTGCCTGTGAATAGCAGAACCAGCTGTGTGTCACACAGGGTTGGTCCACCCTGTACTTCTGTCACTTCAGAAATCTGCTTGACTGCTTATATCCCACTGCATTGACATTCCAGCGAGGAACAGGGAGGTCAAAATCTCCCATAAAAGCCAGGGCCTGTGATACAGAAACTTCCAGGAATTGTTCTCCTTTTATGCCTTCTCTGAAATACTATTGATTTGAATAAATTGAACGAGAGGATTCTGGCCACAAAATAACCTTGTCATTGCCCCTGAGAGAGCAGATATTCAGATGCTGAACTTCAGTGATGTGATGTGGTGAACAAGGCAGATTCTCAATGTGGAGTCCAGGGACTGCAGTCTTGACAAGTACAGGCTTGAAAACTAGGTGGGTTAGCCCTTTCAGTATGCATGAGGGGCTTGAAGGTTCAGTAAATCTAGGCCTGCAGATAGATGGCTATAGCCCACACTCTGAATGCAAGCACTTTGCAGAAACAGAGCACAAGATCAAAACCATGGCAGAGCTGAATCTGGTGTCTTACATTCACCTTGAAAAGTCATAGCAATGACAAATGTTTAATTTACAGAACCGTAGTCAGACATCTACTTAAAATATTCAGGATTCATGGTTTAAATGGCAGAGCCTCTGTCCAGGTGGCATAAACCAGTCAGCAGATTTGACCCTTTGAGTACTGCACTTCCAGTGAAGAAGTTTTGGACAGCAGTGGGAAGTCATTCAGCGCAAGATTTGCTAGCCTCAATTATGAATTTAATTCAGTTTTAAACCTTGGTCATTTTAATAGCAAAAAGATACAGAGGAAGTGTAGCAAGGAACATTTCTAAGCCTTTGTGGATTTCTGCAAGATTTCATTTCATTTTAAATCTTTGCCAAAAAAAACCCCAAAACACTCTTGGGGTCTACTTACAGTTCCCATGATGAGAACAACAACCAGTTTAGGGCTGGAAAAGAGGTGCTGTGAATAGGGGGTCTGTACAGGAGGCCAGGGGAAAAAAAAACACTGGCATTTTAAAGAGGACTAGCTAATCTATCACACAGAGATGTGCTGCACCTCATTCAGACATTCTCTGGGTCCATAAGAACTGCTGACACCACCTAACAGGTATGCACTTTTACTGATTACAGACAATAAATTTATGACTGCATTAGCATGGAATAAACTTATTATGCCTTTCGAGCACTATTATGCTTGAACAACCACAATTAAACTCCTAATCCTTAACTTTCTCAGGTTGGGATAGCCTCTTAGATCACTGTTGTGCAGATATACTTTAGTGAGCTCTCAGACAGCTAGACCTGAACTTTGAAATAGTACACTTATAGCAGCCCTATGCCAAGCTTTGATTTATTATTTTTGTTTCTGAAATCCAGGCTTATTACTTCAGGATGTTTCTCTGCTGGGTCATGCAGAGGTACTAGCTCACTCAGAGGTAGCACAAGACAACACTGTATAGTGTAGAGTGACATGGAAATTCAAAAATAGCAAATTAAAGCTCCAAATTTAATGTGGAAGCTACATTTTATTTGCCACTTGTACATGTCAGGGGGTACCCATGGTTGTTCCAGCATGGCTAGATACAAAAGGGTTATGGTAATGCTTTTTTAAGGTACTATATTTTACCAATAAACAGTTTTCCATTACGATTTACACTACACCTTGATCTTAAAAATTTGATTTGTTCTAGTAGGGATCATATTTTACAAATCTAAATGATTGCAAATGCATTAACATATCAGCTTTGAGGATTTTTTTATGTTATTATTTCTTATTGGAATTGCAATAAAGTGGAGGAATCTCCACATCTGTTATAAGATTGCCCCATTGCTTTTCCACATAGGGAATGTTTAAATTGATAAATTATGTAATTGTAATGATGCCTTTGTTTTAATCTTAATCTAGGCTTCATTGCAAATGCAGTCTTGATAAATAGTAATGTTAACTGATGTAGTTTTTGTTACCAAGAAGCTTTCTCACTGATTGGTGAAAATGTCTGTATGGGGCAATATACAAATCCATGTGTATTTACACACATGTATGTATGTATAAACATTTTGAAAATCACATTGGCATACCAAAAGGCTTATTCCTCAGGATGACTTTTCATGTGATTTCATTTATATTATCCTCTGCAGTAAAATATAACAGCAAGCTCAAAATTTACCCTGTTAAATTGCTCTATGATCGAAATATACTGAAGTAGAAAACTATCCAGTCAGCTAATAAGGTGATGCTGGTTATTCTGTAAATATACCCACCAAATGCTAGATAATTTAGGATCATAAAGTTTTAGTCTTATTAGACACATTACTGCACTTGGAAATATAAACAAGTATTACCTCAATATCAACTTGTAAATTACATTTTCTATGAAGACGAATACTAGTACCTAGATTTCATGGAATGGCATCCTTCTGGGGTATCATGTTGCAATTATTTTTACTCTTTCCTTGCTGCTTGAAATTTTATTTGATTCATGCACAAAGTTTAAAGGTTTGGATACTTGAATCGAATCATTTACCATATGCCAAAAATTCAAAAATATCTTCATTATTTTCACCAAAATTGTGTCAAGGGTGTGTATTTTTCTGGGGCAAGCAATAGGTTGTTGGTTGGAATGTTGAATGTTTCTGCAGGAAAAACATATTTTTCTATAAAAGTCTCACTGAAAAGGAAGAACCTCCAGATGTGACCATTTCCCTGCAACATTTTAAAAAATACTCATTGAGTATCATTTTGTTCCTCTCTTCTTCATGTTTCTGACTTCTTCCTCAACCTCCCTTTCTTCTCACCAATTAAAGAGCACCCTTTTTTGCTACTATAATTCACCTCTTTATTCTAAAATCCTCCCAGCTGTTTCCCACTTCAGCCTGGATTTCTCTTCATTATCCTCAATATTTCTTTTTTCTTCTCCGATAACAATTAAGTCTTCTTGACAGCTTCCAAATGTTGTCATGGGAATTGAGCCAGCTTTGCAATGGCATTTGTTGTCTCTTTTGTCTGGTCTCAACCTAAGCCTGCAGATGTTTTTGCCAATCCTTTTTCCTCAGAGACTCTGTTGGTCAGAAGTGTCAAAGACAAACCTGAGTATCTCCTGCCTGGTGAAGCCTCAGGGAATTTAACAAGTACTTTTAAATTAAAATATATATGTATATCTCCTTAATTAGTACACACAATAAATATGCACTGTAGAATTCAGGAATTGTCATATTCAGAGGTGGCAGTTAATAAGAAATCTTTTTTGTACCTGCAATGACCCTTTAGTAAAAGAACAAGTGGGTTAACAAACCCTAGAAGGAAGAATTTTAAGGAATCGGATCCATGTTTCTGATTCAGTCACTCTTCCAGCATATTCTAACAAGCAGCTGAAGGAAGGTATTTCAGGGCCTGTAGGATTTCAGTCCATTCTTCTGGAAGGGCCAGTCACCTTTAGAGATGCTCTTTACAAAACCCATAGAAGACCAGAGTTTGCCCTATCTTGTTGTAAGGACAGCAACACCACATCTGATATGGAGGGAAGGATAGGTTTCAGGAAGATGCAGAACTGTCAGATAAAACATAACTCTTCCCCCTTTCATGTTTGGCCCTGTATTTCTGCAGAAAGAGGAGAAAAATAAACAAAGAAACAGCTGACTGAGAAATCAATAAACTTGGCTAAGATTTAAACTTCCCAATTAATAACCTGCTCTGCTTTATTTTTAATTGTGTGTCCTATGAACTGGTATTACTTTGGCATCCAAAATCTTTCAAATCTTACTGCAGCTATTACCTTTTATGGTTAGCTTCCTATAAATATGTCAGAGCTATTAATGAGTAAAATAAAAATACTTCACAAAAAGAATACATTGGCACCATGCTTGTTTTTTGGTTTTTGTTTTTAATGGATCTACAATGTAAAATGAATAGGACTGAGCCACGTTGTTCCCCTTAATTTGTGAAGAGAAGTACAAAGAAATATCATAGAGCTATACCAAAAACTTAATATTCTGTTAAATTGCTGTTATCATTTTGTGAGCGAAGCTTAGAACTCCCTCAGTTTCGTTACTGCTGAAGAACAAAGCCAAGGAAATGAAATAATTCCAGCTAAACTCATATAAGTGTTAGATTCTACAAAGTTTCTGCCAGGCTTTTATTATCTGCTCATACACACATGTGGTTGCTTAGTGTCTCTCATTTTCTTGGTTTTCTCTCACCAAATGATAGAGAGAAGCAAGTTTTCAGCATTTTTCAACCACACCAAGTAAACTCCAGGGATATTTCTCCCGGTTTTCCTAAACTGCGTATCTAGCATCTTTGAATACACGCAAAAGCATATATTTAATTTTACTAATATTGCAGGAGGCCAGGAGAGGCAAAATAATATTATGGCACTTGTTCTTTCAACAACATTGTTATTCTGAAGAAGTCAAAGCATTTTAAAAACACTATTTTAGTCTTGAAATAACGAATGCCTACCTCTGTTTAAAAGATGCATAAACTAAAATCCCATAAGGTTTAGTGAGTTGCCTGAAATCAAGCAATAAGTTAAGAGAGAGCACTTAGGGCACCTAAACTGGTTATAAACTTAAGGGTGTTTGTGTGAATAAGAAAATCTGGAACTACCAAATATATTGTAGTGGTTAAATGGTAGTCAGAAATTAAGTGGAGGAATGGAGCTGGGGATGAGTCAAGCTTTGATTCTGTCTTTTCAGCAGGTGGGAGACTGCAGAGGGGGAAGCTGTTCTCCAGCCTGTTTGTAGCACGTTCCCCCATGGCATAGAATCCCAGCCCTGGATACACAGTCTCAGACCCATCACTCAGAAGGCTGGGAGACATGCAGTGGTCTTCACCTCACTTTGCTGTGTGGACATACTAGGGAAGTTAACTAGAAGTTGATTGCTAAAGAAACTATAGAAGAAGCACTACAGGATACTGAAAGGTAAGAGAAATATAAATTATCCTCTATATGCTCTCATTTCTGATGATTAGATTTTTAGGCACAAATCAAAAGTAGTTTGGAATCAAAAGGATTGAGAAAAAGCACAACACGAAAATCAAATAACTTTAATTAAACTTTTCTCAGTTTTGCCAGCTGGAAGACCTTTTTTTTTAATTCAAGTTTCTTTCCTTGCCAATTGCATTTTTTCTGAATTTTCCACAGACTTGCTTTTCCCTTATGATATATTTATTATAGAGTGTACTGAATACTAAGCTGGAATCCATTCTGATAAGAACAAAAAACAAGAGAGAAAGAAAGAGATAGAGAGAAAAATAAAGAAAGGAAAAGAAAGAAGAGGGGGAGAGAGAAAGGACAAACAGAGCCCCAAAAATCTTTCCACAATTGTTTCCAAAGTTACTTCCAATTTCATGCATTTAAAATTTACCCTAATCCATGAGGTGACCACCTTCTGAAGACTACTGTGTATCAATTTGTCAACACATCCCCTTTTTGTTGCATAGTCTAGCAAGATGCAAGGTTTTCTCCTGTATCACTATCAGTTTCTTCCACAGCAGTACCAGCTCACACAAGAATGACAGCAGGAACACAGCTGTCAGACTAAAGATACTTGGTTTGTCTAGTTTTGACAGTGAGAAACCCAGACTATTTGCTATTTCATGAACAGTACAAACATCCCAGCTATTTTTAACCTGTGTCATCATGATAAAAAATAAAACTTACATGAAACACAACATGAGCCAAGCTGCTTTGGATCCATTTCAAAAATTGCACCCCTTGGGGTTTCTGTTCACATCTCAGCCAACTGGGGAGAGCTTGAAGGCACAGGGACAGAAACAGCTGCCTACAAAATAACTGATCATATTCACCTCACATGCTCAAAGCTAGAATCAACTAAAGGTCTCATCTACCGTAACCAATGGCTATCTGAGCTTCCTGTTTTCTGACAAGTTATTTTAAGCAATGAAGGCAACTTAAGAGATCTAGTGCTGTGTTACAGGAAAGCCCAGAAAACCATTCTCATGCCATTGGGTAGTCTAACAGCTTATACTTATTTTCATACAGTGTTGTTCTGTATCATGATTCCATGGCACATGCCTAAAAAAACCACTCTCCATTCTTTCTCCACAAAGTTTTTATTATTGCATATTTACTGTTTCCTGAAAGAAATGCAATGTGAGGGGGAAAAAAAAAAATCCAGAACACAAAATGCAGCGTACATCAGTTAGGAGGAATAGAAACAAACCTTTGTTTCTTAAAATACTCTCTGAAATAATCTAATTGGTAGTATATCTCTAGATTATAATGAGGCAGAAAACATAGCTTTTAAATTTAAGTATCTGTGATCTCTTTGCCTTTATATTCTGTGGCACTTGCAGTAAATCCAGAGTAAGACACTGAGCTTGGTAGCATTGCAGACAGCCTAACATCATGGTTAGAGAGAGTAGAATAAAGCTGAACAAGTTTAAGGCTTTATAGCGTAGTCACTGCATTTATTATACTAGATAGTATGAGAGGCTTTCTTGCTTCATTCAGTTTTTTACCAACTATCTCCTTAGTCAGCTACAGTTAGTTCTTTGTTTTTATATTTATGTAGGCCTTTATTTAAAATACCCTTGCCAAAATCTCCAAACACAATGCTCTTCCTGTGAGTACTGATACGGTGTTGTAACCAATGCTACAAGCACAATAACACTGCTGGAAACATTAATGGAGGAAACATGGAATACCTTTTCTCCCCTCGGGCTTACATAGATATTGTAAGAAATATATCATTGTTGATTTACAGGACAACTGCATAGCTTCCAACATCCAGTTCTTCCCAGAAAGTGTCACAGAAGCAGCACTTTCAAAGAGTGATTTAGCAATACAATAATTTCTCTAACAAGGAATGTATTTTTAATGATGTTTCACCATTGTTTTGACAATGGCTTTTCATGTTCATTTGTTTTAATTATGCTGTGTATATATTAAAAGATCATTCCCAAATCCATGAAGACAAGACTTATCTTTAAGATGAATTGATTACATTAAGAACACCCAACATCAATAGTAAATGATGTTACTGAAATTTAAGAATAAGGTGAAATGCTCTGAAGACATTTTAATAATGAGGAGGAGAAAGCCTGTGTGACTCTCCCTTTCTCTGTGAAATGCCTAGACAAGGGGCCCTAAGTAGACACATGGAGCAATGCATGTGTAGCAGGCTCAGTGTGCAAAGAATTGTTTGTTACTGTAGTGCATCCGTTAATTCAGCCAATGACTCGTGAAAGTTAAAATATATTCAAGTGCATTGAAGTAATTGAAGGAATTCACCCTATGTAGTTTCAGTATGTCTGATTTCGCCATATCTGAACTCAGCTGTGTATGATGGCTGCAATGTTAGAACAGAACTGGAGCTGAAATTAAGAATTTTAATCTGATTATTATAAACCTAGAATACAAATTCTTCCCTAGCCTCCAGTATAGTCATTATCTCTCACATTTCTATTGTGCATCTTTTTACACCACAAACTTTTTCTCTAGTCAGCATATTCAAACCCATTCAAATAATTAAGATTTACAATACACTACATAAGTGTGACTGGTAAGACAGCACATATTAGCACAAGCTTTCCAACGTTCTTAGAAACTGAATTTTCCAACGGTCTTTCAAAAGCAAAGCCTAGCCTCTGGTATAACAGATATAATGTTTTTCCACACTGATAAAACAGAAAAGGTTTTATCCACACTTAATAAGTTGAAAGTTTTGTTTACATAGACATAAACATTTGAAATAATAAATCAGCATGTACATGAACCCAATCATAGCAAAACAGAAATAGGGAATACAGGCAATTCCCACTGACTCACAGTCTGAGCTGTGGAATGGATGAGCAGCTATGTGTGGTATTCAGCTTTTGTTGAGCTGCATCAAAATTTCAGGGTCTTTCTGTGTTACTCTAACTAAGCATTTATTTACAAAAAACCTGGCTAGGATCATGGCATTCAGTTATGATAGCCTTTTTTTAAGGCTTAGCTTCTTCGTTTTCATGAGTCCAATAGTCCTGTGTAAATTTACTGCTCAGTTTGCATGTTGTAACTTCCTCTGTGCTGGATCTCTGGGGGGCACAAGTACCTTAGAGAATAAAAGCTTGATTGCTTGGACTGGTGAGCCCCAGAAAATTATTTCTGAGCTTTCAGTAAATTTCCAAGTGGGTTCCCAGCCATCTGAGGGACCAGAGTGAAGAGTGGGGATCCACCCATTAGGTCCTCAGTAAAATAATTTTCGTGATGCCTGAGAAGAAACACCCTGAAAAAGACAGCTAAAAGAGAAACATGAAGGATGCATTCAAAAAACCGTAAGTTGGTTGACATATGGTAAGTTGACGTATTTACTGTAACAGAAATGAAAATTAAAGATATACTGGAAAAAATGTTACAAAGTCTTAAAAACAGATATTCTTTATTCTGCACAGGTTGAACTGTTAGTCACAACAGAAGCAGAGAAACTACAGAATTACATTATTAGGATGATCCTTTCCTTGTTGAATTAAAACACCAACTACTTGAAAGATCAGCTCAGGGTGTTATAAATGCATTTTTTGATGCAGTAAGGGTGACTCTGTATTCTGTCTTTGAGGAAAATACAGTAACTTACTAACTTTAAAATAAATAGTGTGTGAAGTGGCCTTAATTTAGGGAATTAAGTTAAGTCTTTTCAGTAAATTTGATTAAATCAAATACATGGATTCAATATGGTTTATTCAATGAAGCTTAGATTCACATCTTTAACTAATTCAGGCTGCATTCCTTGAATGACATATGTAGAAAAGTTGTAACTGACAATGACTAAGGCCTAAGAAGAATGAAACAAAAACACTAACTGCCCTTGGTATAATTAATATCCTTTGTGTTTCTTCCGTTGCATGTTCCCACCATTTTTTAAAGCTAGAAGGTAAGTGCTTCCTTTTCTGTCAGACCTGGCATCATTTTTTTTTTGTACTTGAATGGCTCATAGTACAGAGTGAAGGCTGTTCCAGGGCTGTTGTATAACCTCCTACTAAGGGACATATTGTCAATTGTTTTTCCTAAGGCATTGAAACAATCTTGCTGCTAGCTCTGGCTAAAAGAAAAAAAAAAAAAAGAAAACAAAGTGAGAAATGCTTTTAGATTTGCTATAGAACATACTAAATGCTTTGTGTCAATCACACTCTCTTAAGAGTCTAATTATTGCATTTACAGGTCTGTGCAGTTATGCCAAAACTAAACCCAGATCATAACTGTGCTCACTTTCACTGCTGTATTTAAGGACTATTGTTACTAAATAGATTTCTAAAATCTTTGTGGATCAAAATCTATTTTTGTTGGACAAGTATTATAGTCATGTTATAAAATTGATGTTACGCCACTCAGGAGATGATAGTAAAAAAGAGTTACTTGAGGTTATTTTCTTAAGTATTTAAGTGATAATAAAGGAGAAGGAGTAAGCATTGTATCAATTACATTTGAAACAACTAAAAGAAGTTGTGAACATGGGTGAAGCTTGAAATTACTTAAAGAAAAGCACTAGAAAAAATATCATGAGTGGAAAGCAGGAAACAATATTCAGGCTGGGATTTTCAATGAGTCCTTGGGCTCTCCAGTCTCTCCAGATTTCTACATTTGCAGTCTAGCTGGCCCAGGAAAGAAGTCAGTACTTCTTGGTTATTACTTCATTAATTAATTAGACTGGGCTGAGAACAAACCTTTCTCGTCACTGCTTATGTGACCTGGAAGAGATTTGTAAGGGTATAGAAATTGGAGAGAGATATTGATTCAAGTATTTCTGGTGGAGAAATTTACATTAATGCCAGTGTACCTCTCCATTATTTCTGGCTACAGAGATTACTACTGTCCTGGTTAGTATAATGAAAAAAACAAAACTGAAAAAATTAGCCTGTATTTAAGAACTAGGCTCTGTGCCTGGGGTTTATAACACACCACAAAGCTATGCCAGCTCTGGTCTCAAAGCAGACCCTCAGAACTGTCTACCTTGTCTTGATCTCCTGTTCTGCAGAAGAACATGTAAACACTTGGTCAGGTGCAGGAAGCTCACAAAGCACACACTAAATTATACTAAACTGCTAATATTGGCCAGGCGGTTAGGTATACCAGTGAGTATAGGTTATTTACCTAATGTAGGAGGCCTCCTCAAACATGCCAGATCCTGTGAGCTCTAGAGGATGCTCTTCAGCTGCCATCAGGGTCACAACCCATGTTTACTGTATCTACATGAAGCCACAGTGGCTGTACAAGTAAATATATCAGTCTCAGTAAGAGATCCCTGGCCCCCAGACCAACTGGTGCAGAGTGTCTCAGATCCATATGACTGAGATTTAGCTCAATTTAGAGCACAATACATAACATAATGTGTAATTATAATCTTAGATATGTTTTCTGTTCAAAGTATTCAAAATAAAAAGAGATATGTCACAGGCAACTAGAGTGGATTTTATGACATGAAACTGAGACTATGGGTTGCATATACTGTGGGCTGGTATTTGAGTGTATGGAAGTTCTTGAGGCTGCAAAACCTTCTCAGATAGCACTGGACAACTATATTGGACATCTGCTGCATCTTTGTCCATATTGCTAATTAGAGATTCCCTGGAATGATCTATCTTCCAGACAATGTCCAGGCTTTTTGTCCTACAGAGAGCTAGCTCAAGCACTACCAAAAAAAGAACCAAAAAGCAAAATAATCATTCTACAATCTGGACAGAAGGAGATCCAGTGTTCAAGTTCTCTCCCTGATCCTTTTTTATTTTGCAACATAGATATACTCTCTGTGTATAGACAGTAATTTGGCTCATTAAAGTGATCGCAGGACACTCCTCTAAGCAGAACTTAAGCGTATCTAGATACAGTGGGGATTGTGCATGAACAATGACACGGGAGTAACAGGTACTGTTCTGTAGTCCAACCTCTGCTATTGTGAGTAATATCTCCTAATCCCTTTATAAATATGCCTATCTCCATCACAAAACTAAGTAGTGAGGACAAAGTATCTCGTCTTTCAAAACTTACAGAAAATTATCATTTTGAAATTGAAAATTATTATTATTTTGGGTTCCTCTCTGTCGTGGTTTAACCCCAGCTGGCAACTGAGCACTGCACAGCCGCTTGCTCACTCTCCCCACCCCACAACGGTATGGGGGAGAGAGTTGGAAGAGTAAAAGTGAGAAAACTCATAGGTTGAGGTAAAGATAGTTTAATAATTGAAATAAAGTAAAGTAGTAATAATAATAATAATAATAGTAGTAATAATAATAATAATATACAAAACAAGTGATGCACAGTGCAATTGCTCACCACCCGCTGACCGATGCCCAGACAGTCCCCAAGCAGCGGCCCCCCCGGCCAGCTTTCCCCAGTTTATGTACTGAGCATGACGTCACATGGTATGGAATGTCCCTTTGGCCAGTTTGGGTCAGCTGTCCTGGCTGTGCCCCCTCCCAGCTTCTTGTGCACCTCCAGCCTTCTCAGTTGGTAGAGCATGGGAAGTTGAAAAGTCCTTGACTAGTGTGAGCACTGCTCAGCAACAACTAACACATCAGTGTGTTATCAACATTATTCTCATACTAAATCCAAAACACTGTACCAGCTACTGGGAAGGAAATTAACTCTATCCCAGCCAAAACCAGGACACTCTCTAAGCTTCAGATAACTCATGAACAGTTTTATAGCCATTAATTTCTGTGCAACTATTGTTTATTTTGCTTAAATAACATTTTACAACCCTTGTCAGAAAACGTGTATGCCCAGTGGCAGTTCAAAGGATGTTTAGCTTGTGAGAATTGCCACTGAACACTACTGCACAGGGGTGATGTATTTCCTGCTCACGGACATATTTCGGTGAGCACTCCTTGTTTTAGTATATAGTAGTGCCAGGCTTGATACTAGCACTGCACTTTGCATAAGAGGGAAATAAGGCTCAGAAAGATTTTTCTGAGGATTATCAAGTTTTGATGGGGGTGGACCCCATGTTCCCAAGGTAGCAGACACCTCTCACAGACTGATTGCCTGGTTGCTCTTGTAACATCAGAGCACCACTATAAGAAAAATGAGACATTCCATATTTAAAAAAAAAAAAACAAAACTACAATCTTTTGTAACATGGATATGAATGTATAAACAGAACACATGTCTGAAAGAGACAAATTGGATCTGCCTCTTCTGTTCAAATTTAGTTTCTCGGAACCATAGGACACATAGCACATAAATTGAGCAGACTGCTTACCAGACAGGAAAGTAGAAAGTTCATATGTAACCGTGACATTTTGAGAATGAAAAAGCTTAGTATGCATAGCAGCTCCAAATCTACATTGCACATTTGGTGGCAAGAGGACATATGGAAAAAATAGAAATGTCATTGCATTAGTCACTGAATTAATGTTGTGGCTGCCTGTTACTATTAAGGTTATGACTTATACAGGACAAACTCTTCATTCTTTTTGTTTATCAGCACTAGTTATACTATTTACGTGTCTTTTCTTTAACTTTGTTGATGGCAGAGATGTTTTCTCTCGACTTTTACCTTTATCCTCTCAAGCAGAGCTACAGAAGCAGTCACTTCAAATAATAAATAGCAACACAACATTTCTATGTGCAATAAACTATATTCAGTTCACGTTTGTTCTAAAGCATAAGAGATTTGGGGAATATATCCTTTACTATGGAAGATACTGCATTTTGGGCTTATGGGTACATTAGTAATGGGAGCTAATAGACTAGGCAGTTTACACTACATTTCAAATTAAGTATTTTGTATATATTGATATTGATCAGGTATATTGATCTCAGTATGTATAAGTTTGAGGAAACTTCCCAAATTTTATGCAGAATATTGACACATTTATGACATCTTCTCATGATTTTCTACTTTTTGTTCATAGAAAATAGACTTCAAATCTTATCTTTCAGCTATATAAACTAAAACTTCCCAGGTCACCTCTTTAGTCATTTAAAATCCAGTACTGTCACAGTTCTCTGAAGTAACTCTTGTTCAGCTACTGTTCCATACACCAGTATACCTGTGGTACAGAAGACATCTAGTATTGATATTTTTATATCCATATTGATTGACAAGTTTAATTATCTTTCTAAAAAAAGTTTGGGAGAAAATTGATCATGTGATGTATGGTACTTATCTAAATCATTATGTATTTACATCTAAATAAAGCATATGTCTCAATTTTTTTGAACTGAAATAACATGTTAGCACATTTTATTAATTCTAATTAGTAGCATTTATGTCAGCAATTGTTTTAAGTGGATTTATCATGTAGGCAAGATTCAGGATAGGTGAAAGCTGCAAAATCACTTACCACTGGACTTAACATTTAATTTCTAAAACTTTGTCAGGGTTGCAGAAAAAAATGAAGATATGGCAATGGCTTTGATAAATACTAAATCACAGGTCGTTTATTTCTTCCTTTTTACTATTAAATAAAACTATACATCCCTTTCACAAATGTGGGAAAAAAAAATGAATTTTCCAAATTTAAAAAAAAATCAGAACTCAAATTTTCACATGGTCACACTTGCTAGCAATTTACAGACTAATCCCTAAAACAGCATACAGTCATACAACTATTATACCTGCCTCACAACTGAGACACAAATGAAGCTTTGTACTGAGTTGTGCAGAGCCTAGGAGGAACACAAGCAGGCAGTGTAGTAACAAATAGGTTCAAAGTCCTGAGTTCAGGCAGTGGCTCAGGTAGGTAACCATCCTGAGAAAACAGAGCTTTCAAGAGTTTGCATTTAGCCATCCATTTAATACGGGACTGCAAAAACGTAGGTCCTGAGCAAGCAGGGACTAGTATCTAAGCTACAAAGCTCATCAACAATAAGTAACAACATGACCAAACTCCACCTGGATCCAGTTGTAGTGAGTGAAGCCCAATCTACTGGGGGCATCCAGGCTACATCTGGCAGCAGCAATTGCCTGTGGAGTGATCGGTCCTCAGTGGGAGGACTGGTGAGTCTCAGCCTGGGTAGCAACCCAGGAGTTAGAGCACTTCTCCGAAGCAGTCCAAGCTCTGTCAATCTAAAATCCAGGACCCTCTTTGCTTAGAGGGCTCTGTTGTCTTCCCTTTGTCCTTCCTCCTTCTTCTTTTCTTTCTGCTCTTCTCTTAATTCCATTTCCTATTGATTTTCAGTCACTCTCCTGAGTATGCAGGAGCCTTACAAAGTCAGTGGATAGAGACAAACACCTTATTAAAGCCTCCTCAGACACCATGGAGGCTGTGGATCTGCCTCTCTCCACTCACTGAAGGAAGGTCCTCTGAATCATCCTGCCAAACAGACAGCAGCTCTTTAAATATTACCGGACCTAAAGTACCCATAATAGAAAATGTGAATGTAAACAGAGAAACTAACAACACGGTCCCATTGTACACCAGAAATCTGGAACAGATAATAAAACAAATTAAGACCAAGACCATTGTAACTTGCCTTCTCCAGCTTATCAAAACAGCTTTGCAGGATTTTCTTATCACACATGCCATGCATTTTCTGCCTGTAAGCTGTGAGCTTTTCCACAAGTTTTATTTTGGCTCTGCAGGTTTATAGCCCTAGCCACAAATGTGTAACCCACTTTTTAAACTATGCTTATTACAACCTCTAAAACAGTGAGCAATTCACTAAAGAAATTAGGTTATGGACAAGATTCTGAAAATCACCATGAATATATTACAACACTATGTCTAACCAAAGCTTTGTGCAGTAATTGAAAGGAACAAAATTAACAGTGCAATTCAGTACAAGGAAAGTCAGTTTACATTGTTAGGGTTTGGTTGGGGGGTTTTTCTAACTAACAGCATGACATATTTTATAATTACACTTTAGTCATTCTGCTGTGCTTGTGTTTTAACCAGCTTGCACAACTGCCAAACAATTACATTGTCTTCAGCAACATGTTGAAGGTGTTAAATCTTCATTGTATTACGGTGAGAAGCGAATGTGTCTGGTCGCAGTACTGAGGTAAGAATGCTATTCCATTGATGTACACAGTGGTGTCAGAGAAGATTCCAGGTTTTTAAGACAGATGTACACAAACTTGTAAAATAAAAAGAGGTGTTCAAGCTCAGAGCCTGGTTCTTAAGCAGAGAGAGCTGCTGTGGTCACACTTGGAAAGTGGCAGATCTGGGACCAGCTGTGTTAAGGTAGGAGTATGTGAAGCTGCAGTATCCTGGTACCCTTGAAAATCCCTCAAAAGTGCTTAAGATGACAAAAGCATCAGCCATTTCTACAACTGAGGCAGGAAGGGTGGAGGTTGAGTCCGTGGAGAGGCAGGGGATCTCCTATGCCTGGTCAGAGGCAGACCACTCCACCAGGAGAGGCATGAGAAACAGTTCTTTAGACACAGACACCTGCGGTGGGGAGCAGGACCTGACAGAAGAAAATTTTGACAGCTGGTGTGGGAGCTTTACTTATAATTTTAACATACAGTCTGCCAAACCAGCCCTCAGCATGGTTTTCTCCTAAATTCATAATCAGACAGGTTAGGGGTAATCAGAAATACATGCTTGGGAATGAAATATTCAGCCTATCATTTTGAACACCTCAGGGATAACAATACAAACACGCTGAAGAAAACACTGGTACTAAAACCACTGGACTTCTGAATTATCCATGAAATGGAAATTACCAAATATATTTCTATGTGGGAGAGGAGGGATAAAATCTTTGGGCACTGAAATCTTTAAATGCCAGAAGCTATAATAGACAAACCTTTGTGTGCCAGAAGTTGCATACAATTTCCTGTGCAACAACAGCTGAACATAAACTGTTATGTGCTGCTTATGCACAGTTGTACATAAATAACACAGGGTTCATGCAGAGCTTCATATAACAAAGTTTATGTGCAAAATCTTTCCACCTCACTAACTTTTTGTGCATACATTTGTAATAGAATCATAGAATCATAGAATCATAGAATCATTGAGGTTGGAAAAGACCTCTAAGATCATCGAGTCCAACCGTCAACCCAACACCACCAGGCCCACTAAACCATGTCCCTAAGTGCCTCATCTACTCGTCTTTTAAATACCTCCAGGGGTGGGGACTCCACCACTTCCCTGGGCAGCCTGTTCCAATGTTTCACCACTCTTTCAGTAAAGAAATTTTTCCTCATGTCCAATCTAAACCTCCCCTGGCGCAACTTGAGGCCATTTCCTCTCGTCCTATCGCTTGTTACTTCGGAGAAAAGACCGACACCCACCTCGCTACAACCTCCTTTCAGGGAGTTGTAGAGAGCGATGAGGTCTCCCCTCAGCCTCCTTTTCTCCAGGCTGAACAGTCCAGTTCCCTCAGCCGCTCCTCATCAGACTTGTTCTCCAGACCCCTCACCAGCCTCGTTGCCCTTCTCTGGACACGCTCCAGCACCTCAACGTCCTTCTTGTAGTGAGGGGCCCAAAACTGAACACAGTATTCGAGCCTGTGCGGCCTCACCAGTGCCGAGTACAGGGGCACGATCACTTCCCTACTCCTACTGGCCACACTATTTCTGATACAGGCCAGGATGCCATTGGCCTTCTTGGCCGCCTGGGCACACTGCCGGCTCATGTTCAGCCGGCTGTCGACCAGCACCCCCAGGTCCTTTTCCGACAGGCAGCTTTCCAGCCACTCTTCCCCAAGCCTGTAGCGCTGCATGGGGTTGTTGTGGCCCAAGTGCAGGACCCGGCACTTGGCCTTGTTGAACCTCATACAGTTGGCCTCGGCCCATCGATCCAGCCTGTCCAGGTCCCTCTGCAGAGCCTTCCTACCCTCAAGCACATCAACACTCCCGCCCAACTTGGTGTCGTCTGCAAACTTACTGAGGGTGCACTTGATCCCCTCATCCAGATCATCAATAAAGATATTAAACAAGACCGGCCCCAGTACTGAGCCCTGGGGAACACCGCTCGTGACCGGCCGCCAACTGGATGTAACTCCATTCACCACAACTCTCTAGGCCCGGCCATCCAGCCAGTTTTTGACCCAGCGCAGAGTCCACCTGTCTAAGCCGTGAGCCGCCAGCTTCTCGAGGAGAATGCTGTGGGAGACAGTGTCAAAGGCCTTGCTGAAGTCCAGGTAGACCACATCCACAGCCTTTCCCTCATCCACTGGGCGGGTCACCTGGTCATAGAAGGAGATCAGGTTGGTCAAACAGGACCTGCCTCTCATGAACCCGTGCTGGCTAGGCCGGATCCCCTGGTTGTCCCGCTCATGCCTTGTGAGCGCCCTCAAGATGAACCGCTCCAGAATCTTCCCCGGCACCGAGGTCAGGCTGACAGGCCTGTAGTTCCCCGGATCCTCCTCCCGGCCCTTCTTGTAGATGGGCATCACATTGGCAAGCCTCCAGTCGTCCGGGACCTCCCCCGTTAACCAGGACTGCTGATAAATGATGGAGAGCGGCTTGGCGAGCACCTCCGCCAGCTCCCTCAGCACTCTTGGGTGGATCCCATCCGGCCCCATAGACTTGTGAGTGTCCAGGTGGCATAGCAGGTCATTGACTGCTTCCTCCTGGATTACGGGGGGTTCATCCTGCTCGCCGTCCCCGTCTTCCAGCTCAGGGGGCCGAGTACCCTGAGGATAACTGGTCTGCCTAAAATAAATTGAACCACTAAAAATAACCTGAAAGGCAATTAAAAAAGCAAATGAAAAACCATGCTACATGTTACATAATACAATTCAGAAGAGTAAAATTTTGTAAAATTTCATGTCAGAAGGTATCCAACTTTTATTAAAAGTCTTCTCTGTTCAGTTTTAATCACACTTTGTAACACTTCCTAGTTACACAATCACCAAGAGGGAACCTCCGTTCTGGGGTTTCTGGGGAATCTCAACAAAGGATTCTTGAAGATCTGTGCAGGGAGCTGGGAGCTTATTTATTCCATCCTAGCATTGTCTCTTCCATCATCTAGGTGTACCCTCTGGATTCAGGCCTATATTTGATGAAAGTCTTTATAAACTAACAAAAATAGGAAGTTCAACAGTAATAACTCAGTTTTCCACCTGACCTATACTTCATATAGAAACTTATGCGTCCAAGTTGCTACACCTTTCATTTCACTTCCTATGTATAAAGCATTATAGCTGCCATAAATCTGTTAATGAAGGAGTATTGTGCTTTCTAATATAGCAGCATAACAGATTTTGAAAAACAGGCCAACTATTTTGATTTGTTTTCTGTTCCAACCTCTAGAGTCCTCTTTCAAGCCAGTAAGGTAAACTATGGCGCTATTTATAACATCACCATATTTTAATGCATTGTTTTATAAGTCCCAAAGGTTTGTTTTCACACTTTGTGTTTTCTGTTGCGGTCTCTACAGATTTCAGCACTGTGCAATAGGCATTGTACTACAGCTAAAACATTTGCATAGGTCTTATCTTCTACAGTTAATTTCTTTTAAATTATCAAGTTCTCGAGGAATTTATAACTTGCCACAGTGTGGTTTACATTTTTATTCAGGAATGGACTCATCTGTTTCATAACTAAAAATAAGCAAATGTATTTTTGCTCTTTATGACTTCATAGAATCATAGAATCATAGAATCATTGAGGTTGGAAAAGACCTCTAAGATCATCGAGTCCAACCCAACACCACCATGCCCACTAAACCATGTCCCTAAGCGCCTCATCTACTCGTCTTTTAAATACTTCCAGGGATGGGGACTCAATCACTTCCCTGGGAAGCCTGTTCCAATGTTTAACCACTCTTTCAGTAAAGACATTTTTCCTCATGTCCAATCTAAACCTCCTCTGGCGCAACTTGAGGCCATTTCCCCTCGTCCTATTGCTTGTTACTTGGGAGAAGAGACCGACACCCACCTCGCTACAACCTCCTTTCAGGGAGTTGTAGAGAGCGATGAGGTCTCCCCTCAGCCTCCTTTTCTCCAGGCTAAACAACCCCAGTTCCCTCAGCCGCTCCTCATCAGACTTGTGCTCCAGACCTTTCACCAGCCTCGTTGCCCTTCTCTGGACACACTCCAGCACCTCAATGTCCTTCTTGTAGTGAGGGGTCCAAAACTGAACACAGGATTCAAGCCTGTGCGGCCTCACCAGTGCCGAGTACAGGGGCACGATCACTTCCCTACTCCTGCTGGCCACACTATTTCTGATACAGGCCAGGATGCCATTGGCCTTCTTGGCCGCCTGGGCACACTGCCGGCTCATGTTCAGCCGGCTGTCGACCAGCACCCCCAGGTCCTTCTCTGCTGGGCAGCTTTCCAGCCACTCTTCCCCAAGCCTGTAGCGCTGCATGGGGTTGTTGTGGCCAAAGTGCAGGACCCGGCACTTGGCCTTGTTGAGCCTCATACAATTGGCCTCGGCCCATCGATCCAGCCTGTCCAGGTCCCTCTGCAGAGCCTTCCTACCCTCGAGCAGCTCAACACTCCCACCCAACTTGGTGTCGTCTGCAAACTTACTGAGGGTGCACTCGATCCCCTCATCCAGATCATTGATAAAGAGATTGAACAATATCTTTATTGAACAGATATCCCCAAAACTGAGCCCTGGGGCACACCGCTCGTGACCGGCCGCCAACTGGATGTAACTCCATTCACCACAACTCTCTGGGCCCGGCTGTCTAGACAGTTTTTTACCCAGTGCAGAAGTACAGCTTCTCGAGGAGAATGCTGTGGGAGACGGTGTCAAAGGCCTTACTGAAGTCTAGGTAGACCACATCCACAGCCTTTCCCTCATCCACTGGGCATGTCACCTGGTCATAGAAGGGGATCAGGTTGGTCAAGCAGGACTTGCCTCTCATGAACCCGTGCTGGCTGGGCCTGATCCCCTGGTTGTCCCGCTCATGCCTTGTGAGCGCCCTCAAGATGAACTGCTCCATAATCTTCCCCAGCACCGAGGTCAGGCTGACAGGCCTGTAGTTCCCCGGATCCTCCTCCCGGCCCTTCTTGTAGATGGGCATCACATTGGCAAGCCTCCAGTCGTCCGGGACCTCCCCCGTTAACCAGGACTGCTGATAAATGATGGAGAGTGGCTTGGCAAGCTCCTCCGCCAGCTCCCTCAGCACTCTCGGGTGGATCCCATCTGGCCCCATAGACTTGTGAGCATCCAGGTGGTGTAGCAGGTCATTGACTGCTTCCTCGTGGATTATGGGGGGTTCATCCTGCTCGCCGTCCCTGTCTTCCAGCTCAGGGGGCTGAGTACCCTGAGGATAACTGGTCTGCCTGTTAAAGACTGAGGCAAAGAAGGCATTAAGTACCTCAGCCTTTTCCTCATCCTCGGTGACAATGTTCCCCCCTGCATCCAATAAAGGATGGAGATTCTCCTTGGCTCTCTTCTTGTCATTAATATATTTGTAAAAACTTTTTTTGTTGTCTCTAACGACAGCGGCCAGATTGCGTTCTAGCTGGGCTTTTGCCTTTCTCATTTCCTCTCTGCATGACCTAATGAGATCCCTGTACTCTTTCTTGAGTTGCCTGCCCTTTCTTCCACAAGCAGTAAACTCTCCTTTTTTTCCTGAGTCCCAGCAAGAGCTCCCCGTTCAGCCAGGTCGGTCGTCTTCCCCGCCCGTTCTTCTTATGGCATGCGGGGACAGCCTGCTCCTGCACCTTTAAGACTTCCTTCTTGAAGACCTCCTTCTTGAAGACCTTCTTGAAGAACATCCAGCCTTCCTGGACCCCTTTGCCCTTCAGGACTGTCTCCCAAGGGAATCTCTCAACCAGCGTCCTGAACAGGCCAAAGTCCACCCTCCGGAAGTCCATGGTTGTGGTTTTGCTGGCCCCGCTCCTCACTTCACTGAGGATCAAGAATTCTACCATTTCATGGTCGCTAAGCCCAAGACGGCCTCCGACCACCACATCTCCCACCAGTCCTTCTCTGTTTGTAAACAGCAGGTCGAGCGAGGTACCTCCCCTGGTAGGCTCCCTCACCAGCTGGGTCAGGAAGTTGTCTTCCACACACTCCAGGAACCTCCTAGACTGCTTCCTCTCTGCCGTGTTGTATTTCCAGCAGTTGTCCGGGAAGCTGAACTCCCCCACGAGAACAAGGGCTAGCGATTGAGAGGCTTCTGCCAGCTGCTTGTAGAACGCTTCATCCGCCCCTAGTCATCCCAAGACTTGGGACTTGCCTGGCTTATTATGTATTAAATTAGATTTCTTAAGTGTTTAACAATAAGAAAACAGAAGTAAATGGAAGGATGATAAATATTCAGTTTTAACACAAGGAATATCTAGTAAGCCTAGATCTTGGCTTATAATACAAATTCTTTCTCCTCCTCCAGGCCCAAGAGGAACTTCAGCCATTTTTTGAAATGCTCCTTTATGTATTCTCTTTAATAGATACACCAATCCAAGGCCTGTAAGAAGTTCTACATTTGCTTGAAGGCCTCCTTACTCCTGAACCATTTTCTAATATCCCTCATTACTAATGCCCCACATCACAACAGTACTATTATTATTTGGTTATTGTTACTTAGTTTTTGAAAACTTTAAAAATGGGTTAGTTTTCAGAACTACTATTTGTCTACCAGTATTAATTCAGGTTGTTCTGGAAAAAAAAAAAGATTGAATTTTCAGGGATTCTTTACTAGTTCTGCCTAACAAAAAAGAACATTTGTCAACATATCGAACACGACAGACTCCTGTGGTGCCCCTACTCATGCTCTTATTCTGAGAGATCATTTACTCTTTGCTATCACGGCAGATATCTTCATGACCTAATCAGCTTCTGGATGGTTTTGGAGTGTGCTTTTGAGACACCAAAGGATCTACACCACTTGCCCTGACAAGTCAAAGGAGAGGTTTAGATGTCCAGGGGAAATACTTTCTCCTGAGATAAGCAATCCATCTTTCATTGATAGGAAAATGAGCATTCACTTTAAAGCAGTTGCTGCACTAGATGTCTACTAGTTATCCAGGCTGTAGTTCATAGCCCAGGAGCAGGGAGAGAACCTGAGTGAGGCATGGAAGGCAGAGGGCCAGTGACCTTCCCATCACCTCCAACATCCCAAGAGGGCAGTCAAAAGACAGTGTCCAATGGTAGCATTTGCTTTTCATTATCTTCTTTACCTGCTTCCTTTTGGTTAACAGCACTCTTGGGTCTGTTTTCTGATCACAGGATTATTGAAACATTCTGTTTACAGTCTTTGTGAAGCCTGAAATTAAGAATGCCAAAGGGTCTATTTATTTTAATTTAAATATTTGAAAACTGAAACACTCAACACAAGGGATGAAATCACCCAAACATAAAAAAGAGGAATACTAATGACAGGGGTTTCCTTGCGGGGGGTGGGGTGGGTGGGGTGTGTGTCAGTGTCCACACTGGAAAAACTTGGGGGGGAAAGAGACAGATTTGGAGAATTTAACTTTTGTGGGTTTGGTTGGTTTGGTTTGGTTTTTTGTTGTTGTTGTTGTTGTTTGTTTTTTGGTTGGTTTTCTTCTTTTTTAAAAATGATCACAGTGCCAAACTCTTTGCAGCAATGCCCAACAATGTAATTGTAGCAGTGGTAACAAACTGCAGCTTGGAAAGTTAAGATTGGACACTGCGGGGGAAAAAGTCACTAGGTGGGTAGTACCTCACTGGAATAAGTTGCACAGAGAGGCTGTTAAATCTCTCTCCTGGGCATCTTGAAGACTCTGTCAGACACAGACACAGCTGCCCCTGTGCACTGCTGGCAATAGCCAGGTTCAAGCAGGAGACTCTAACTGACACTTCTATGATACTATGAAATAATTTCAGTCCCTTACTGCATCCCAGAAGTAATAATAGTTATTGTCTAGCACAGGAAATAACTCATTGTGTTCCTAAAGAGTGCAATACGTTTAAACCTTAGTGTGTTAAGAATAATGCAGAAAGAAAAAAAAATAAAGTCACTAAATCCTTGGCTTTTGTTGATTGTATTTATACCTTTAATATTATTTTAACAATGCTCTTCTGTGATTTAATAAATGTTATCTTGTGTTGATCAAAGTGGAAAAAGTCCTTTATAATAGGATCTGATCTTTTAAAGCTGTAAATGCTGTACAGTCTGTACTTTCGATCAGCAAGAAAAAGTAATGCATAGCAGCAGCTTTTGAGAATTACACAGATCTTGTAAGAAGATAAAAGGCCATTGTGTAGACAATGGCACAGAAGTCCAGCTCATTATTGATTTGACAAGAATGATCCTCATGGTTTGATTTTCCAGAAGAACTGAATGCATTTGAACTCTTTTATACTCTTGATAATTACCTTTACTCAGACATAAAGTCAGGTCGGAACTGCAATCAAAAGTATAAAAGCAGAAGTTTCTGATTGCAGGGATCTTTGCTCATTCATGATTGATCAAACTGACTCCTTTTAAAGAAATATTTATTACTTCCATTTTTTCAGGGTGTTCCTTTTTAAAGGTCTGCTGACAAATGAAAACAAAGCCATTGTTCTTCCACAGACCAGAGTAAATAGATGGAAACATGGATGGAATTTGTATAGGAGCACAGTGACAGGAGATGGGGTGGCTTATAATGAGTGTTGTCCCCCACTGTGGAGCAAGGGACTGTGACTCAGAGTTGACCCTGCCTCTGCTTCTGTCTCATTAGTCACAAATGTGGCTTAGTACCTGGTTTACTCGGTTGTTCCTGGTACTCCAGCAGACTTTCTGCAATAAGGCAAATAGTCTATATAAAACATTTTAGTTTCTTTTGATGAATAGTGCTGCAAATGCAGACACTTTTATTAATAAATGTGGTTAATTACTGTATCTGTAAAAAATCTGCAACAATTTCTGATAAACATACATTAAACCAATAGGATTATATCTAGGTGAAGGTTAAAAACAGACATTGTTAGAAAACTTCCAAGATGAGATGACAGTTAAGAAGTGGAGAAGAACGTGGCAGCCTGGTTATCAGCAGGATAAAGAGCCCTGTATTCACCAAAGATACAGTAGCAGCATTTATTAGCATCGCTGCATCTGCCTACTTGCTCATAGACATCTACCGTAACTGCGGCAGCTGTTACACGTTTCACTCTTCTGGTCAAATAAAAGAAGCTATCTTTCTGTTGCTTGAAGAAAGTGTGGATACTCTGATTCCCAATGCCTCTTCTCTCCTCTCGCCTTACTTACTGTGTGTGTATATCCTTTATTGCTTTCCCCCGTCTCATAAAAGCGCCAGCCTTTAAAAAATGAAGTGGTGCCTTTTTTGTGGGGGAGGGGTGCCCATACCAAGGGCACATTTAAACAGACTAGGTTCTCGGGGATCGTCAGCTGAGCATTTTCTGAATATCAGCTCTTCTTTGCTTTGGAAAATCTTGTACAAAAAATGATAACACTTGGTGTTACTTTGGAAAAAAAAAGGAAGAAAAAAAGAAAAAAGAAAAAAGAAGAAAAAACTGTCAGAAGGAATTGAACATACATGTGACTTTGAATTCCAATAAAAAATGACAACAAAAAATCCGACTTCAGATCTGTGACATTTTCAGTATCTGAAATGGACTTCATTTATAGCAGCTCTCACACCTTCTGAGAGACCTGCTTGAATTACCTGCATCTCTGTGCCCTTCCTGCTGAAGCGCTGATTGAATGTTAGAGTAGAGAAAAGCAGACCTTAGAAATATGTCAGACAGATTGTCCTCTAGCCTATATCCTTGCTATATACAGAATCACTTTGTCCAAACCAGTAAGAATGTACTCTGAAAGGTGCCTTTCTGCCACCAACAGCTGATACACACTTTACAGATGTAAATTTATTGGTGCAGTTATAACATCCAAGTCCCAGTTCATGTTCAGCAGGTATAACACTAATTGCAGGAACAATCAAGACACCTCTAATTAGGATAAAATTCATAGACTACATATAGCTTTTTTGTAAGGGCTGCTGAAGCAGGTTAATTGGGAATTCCCTGGTGACAGAGGATGTGTCTCATGGTCACACTGAAATGCTTCTGATTTAGCACTCAAGGCTTAATTCATCCACTATCCACACCATTGGCATGGTGATGAACACTACAGCTCTGCTATGCAATATGCAAGCTGTCCTTTCATCAAGGAAGTCCAGGTGAGAAGAAGAGAGGAATGAAGGCTCAAATCCCAACCCTAGGTGCAGCATAGACAAGCTACACTCTTTATCAGGTCTGGCTCCTCCTAAATTGCTCTACTAATGGGGTGCATGCTGCTTGGTACAGTAGGCAGGCTCTGGTAGTCAAGAGGCAGGGATCAGCAGGGTTTAACACTCTGCAGTAAGGTGAGAGCTTCAGAAGCAACTCTCCCTTCTCTGTCCCCAGCATTGACTCTGTTTGGGGAAAAGCAGTGACAGGGGTGGCAGTAACAAACATGTCACAGTCTGGACTAGATGATGCAGTACCTGTGAAGTAGAAGATTATCTGCATTCCCCCCTCAAGACTCCTTTGGTCTTGGACTCTCATATGGCACATTTGCAAAGGCATGAATGATTCATACACCCATGCACTCCGGGAAGTGTTTGGTCCATTCCTGGCCTCTTTAGTTCACTGACAGTCAAATCACATGTGATTCAGGGTTTGGCACGGTCACTCTGGCTCAGAGGGGAAGAGTATCCTTTAAGATACCAGGATGAAATGGGAAACTTTGTTTATTCATGTAAGGCATGTTCCAGACACAGGGACAGAAACAGGGATGTCATTACCCTATCTTCTCTCACAGTTCCCATGGCTTCAGCACCCAGTGTAGCAATATGTTTGCAAACCATCAGATGCAGAACTGTTTGTCACAAGGACTGATTGCTAAGGTAAACTGTAGCAGCAACTCCAGCTAGTCTAGACTTCCATGAGCAGCTTATCAGTAGTCCCTCCAGTTTACATTTACATTCAATCAGGAAGAGCATGATGGCACAGCTGGAATAGCCAACAAGCCAATACTGAAACGTCCATTCCACTTTCAAGCGAATTGCATTCATTACTATCTCCTCATGCTTGAGGTACTCATCATATAGAACAGGATATGGAGACAAAATATAGAACCGCTGGAGGTGTGGTGTTTCTCACACAGTGCAGGCAGACCAGCTCCTTTTTTTCTGGGCAGAGATCTCAAGAGCACTGCTGGTTCCATCTGGTGTGGGGCAGGGAAGGAGACTGATATAGGTCTTTAGCAAGGGATTACATTATCTTGCCTTTGTAGATAGATTTGCCAACATAGCCACTTACTTCTGAATTGTGAGCCTGCACTAGGTTTATATTGCTGTGTCTGCTCTGTGTTGTTTACCCCATCTGAATCTGATAATTTCTGGAAGGTTTGATAGTTGCTTTCTTCACCTCTCCAAAGATTTTTCTTAGGGAGAAGCCAACCTTAGGGAAGCCTGCTGTGAAAAAATCTTTTCCCCTCAGACTATAACTTGTCTAGTAGCTAGTGGCATACCACCTAGGAGGCACACAAGACCAGGGACACATTTCTGCCTAGAATGTGACGTTAGAACCAAGTGACATGGAAATTTCGAGCACGGTGACTTTTGTTATGGGAGCAGTGTCCCCTTTGTCCCTGTTTGGATAAATATGTTTGAAATGTTCAAACTCCTTATGGATTCCCAGCCCCTCAGCACATCATTACAGACACCTTTAGAGAGGTGCCTAGGGGACACAACAGAATGACGGTACCGGTAACATAAAGTATATCTCTGGCAGAGGTAGGCCTTATGAAAGATAGATTCTGGGGAATCTGCCATACAGTAAGGGGTTTTGTTTTTTTTTTTTTAGTAAGAGGAGAACTTCCTTGCCACAAGAGGTATCCTGCTAGGCATGCCTGACACTAGACCTTGGGAGACCACATGCTTTTATTGGCTCAGACTGCTGTGGGGCCTTCAACCTTGTTTAGTGGGTGCTGAAGGCATGGAAACAATATATGGAACTGTGAAAGGGAGCAGTGTGTCTAACCATGGCCAGAAACATGAGTATGACAATATTTCATCATCCCATCACAGAAGACAGACAGTGCCTGTGGTTCTGTTAGGTTAAGTGAAAGTGATCTGCAGTTAGGATAGCTTCTTGGCAGCCCTGCACAGCATCCTGCTGTAGGATACAGCATGACATGATGATTCAAAAGGCATTTGCTATACTGTCGTTGAGGCTGTACCTGAGGATACAGTATCTCATAGTCAGCTAATTGAAAGCACACTTGACTGCTACCCAGCAGGAGTTAAGCTTCAATTTCAGTTTTTCTTCAAAAAAAAAGGAAAAAAATCTCTTCACCTTCAGGCATTTCCAAACGCGATTCTCATATATAAAACATTAATTTTTGATTGAACTCACTGTGAGGCCTGATTGTCTGGGTAGAGAACTACATGACTAAAGGCAGCAAGAGATGCAGATCATTACTCATGCGAAGGTGCGCACCCTGATTTTGTTCATGTTCTGTCTATTCACAGACAAAAGTGCTAGTCTGTCTGCAGTTTAAGACTGGGAAGGTTTGTAATACATAGACAACATGTTTTACACCTATGGTAGGGGATCACTGTATTCATGAAACAACTTACATGACCCATGAGGGCCTACAGAATCAAAGATTCATTTCCCTGCTGATAGAGCTGTAGAGCAACGTGTGGCTATCTATTTGGGAACCTTTCTTAAAAAGAGCACAGACTCGTATCTACTCTTGCACAGACACTGACAGACAGAGTGCTTGTTCCAAAGAAATTATTACTCTGATCTTGGCATAGAGTAGTTCTTGGAGTGGTAATCAGGTCTCTCAAACAGGATGGTCAGTTGCTGTTGGGACAGTCATGGGAGCCTCCATTGCAAGGGTTCTTGTAACATCTTCAGCTGGATTGAGTGAGACTCTCCAAACCACTGTTCTACTCAGTTTTTACAAACCAGCTGTTCTCCTATTCAACTGCCCCAACACATGCATGATCCATCTCTATCAGTTATTTTAACTGCAAAACATCAAAACACCTCTTAAACATCTTTACAGCCCACAAAAGACAATTTCTTCATCTTTGGGAATGGTTTATATTTACTATTTACTAATGTCTTATCTGTCTACAATTTGATAACTTCTGCAGCAGCAACTACCTGGGAATCTCTGGGAATTTCTACTCAGGGTGTTAATCAACACATAAATTAGATTAGGTGCAGAGGGAGCTGTCTGGGGGAATCTTGAGAACTGTCCAAAATCCCATGTGAAGAGTTTCTGTAACAATCGGTCGAATACTTATTTGCAAAGGTGGCTAGGAGCTGAGTCAATCTCCAAGTCAGGTCCATTGTCTCAAACCAGCCAGCATTACATCTATGCAAATAACTTGCTGTGGAGTTCCTGGACCAGCCCGCGAGTTCATGTCTTAAGAGTGCTGGGTGTGCATAAAGGCACAGCCTTGATCATCATCTACACCAGAAGTATAACTAAAGAAAAAATTGATTTTCATACATGCAACTTGGAATTTTAGTTCCATATCTCTTGTCACACTATTACCATATATATAAAGTAATGTCTAATATATTATACTACTGTGTTTACTACTCAGTAAAATCCTAAAAAAAATGTTTCAGTTATTTATATTCTATGTTCAGAGTGTCTTTGCTTATGGCAAAAATTAACCAAAAAATAGTGAACCAGTGAGGGAGAGTTGCACAGGCTTGGAAGCTCTGAAGAAGGTCCTCTGTTGAAGATGATTCTTCTCATGCATCTCTTTTCATACCAGATGAGGAAGACAGTCTATAGCAATCAGTCAATGCTGGTTTTCCCTGATCAACTAAGGGGAGACTGGCCTAGTCCAAAGCTCTGATCTAGTGCATCTACTGAGGGGAAGACAGAAACAGCTTTGCTATCAGGATAGTCTGTATTTCCATCATTGTCAATGATATAACAGAAATCAGCATATTGCTTCAGTCTTTATTTATTTCTTGTGATAGGTCTGGATGGATGAAATCTGCTGACAGACCTAATTTGATGTCCCTTGTGCAGTAATAGACAGCATAGTTGTGCAGGAATTTTAGTACAGAGATGAAAGACTTTTTTATACAAATACGCTGGGATAGGTCCTAGGGTGTGTGCAAAGGTATGTTGGCCACACATTTGGTATGGCCCGTGGTGTTAAGATACAAAAGGTGTAAGGTAGTTATCATTACCCAGTGAGTTCATGCTAAAATGCTGCATGGATATACATAGTGAGTATTACAGTCACAGTTGCATTTATACAAGCAGTATATGTCCACTGACCCATAAAAATAAACATGTACTCAGGTACTGTTACCAAAGGCAGTGTAGGTGTAAGAAGAGCTATAATATTTACCATCATCCCTTTAGAACCTGCAACATAGAGAATAATCATTTCTCTCCTAATATTAATGGCAGATGAATTCAATCCATAAGAGCCATAAACATGGATTCATGGTTCCAAGGCAATCTTGAGCGATATTATGCAAGTAGTGGAGGTGTGTTTCATTGCTAAGAATTTCACGCAGCTCTACTGGAAAGGAATCAGGGTTTTACAAGGATGGCATAAATCCAGTTTCTCATGGCTTGTACAAGAGGTTGCCCAAAGACCAGGAGGCAACAACTGGTCATTGAGTTTTGTCTCTTTTGTAACAACGTGTTTCCTTATGTTAGTCGTGAACAAACGTCAAAACTACTCCATAGCTGTTCTTATTTCAGTCCAGGAGCTTTCATCAGTGTAAATCGGTTACACCATATTTATGCAGGCGCAGACGAAAACAGAATGAGTTTCCTAGCAACCTCATCTTCATCAAAACTTGAAGGAAAAATAATTATATTGAATAGAAGAAATCTTTTCTAAATGAAAGGATATGACACTTCAGTTTCACTTTCCTAAAGACTGCTCACAGTCCTTCCCTCGTTCTTGTTCTCTTCATTTGTTATCAGTTACATAACTCCTTTTTTAGCTCATAGGCATCAGCATCAACTATGTTAAAAGTGTACTTTACTTCTGTTGAATTCAAGGTCTCTGTGCCATGATACATCTTTTGTATGTTTTCTTGAGAGGTGTTCAAAAGACAGAAATAAGAAAAACACATACATCAGAGCTCAAAATATATTCAGTGGATTCGAGTTTAAAAGTTGACACAGACACATCATTATAAGAATTGGATAGCTTCTTACTGTATTATTTAGAATGCACTTCTTTATAATGCAGAGGCTCAACAACTTTTTTTTTTTTTTTTTTTTTAAATAAGGTTTGATAGAAGAAATATTCTGGGTTTATGCTTAACCCTGTGCTGGTGTGCAGGATGGCACTTCTAACAAGGAGCTCTAAAGAAAAAATTCTTCTATGCATTGGGCAACAGCTTCTGTCAATCTCCAGGCACGAAGGAGAGCAAGGAGAACGTTCCAGATCTGGGACTGGAACTTGACTGTCTGTCTGCTATGGTATATGTGCCTGCATAAGATAAGCACAAATTTTAATGAGCACAGAAGAACAGAAATCATGAGGCTAAGGAGAGCTTTCTTAACCAAGAAATGGACATAGATAATTGAATGAAATAAGCACAGTGTAGACTCAAGTTATGGGACTGACATGAAATTAGAGGAGCAGTTAGTCAACTCTCTTGACATAGAACAGGGTACTAATCCGAGACTAATCAAAAACTGAAAGCCAGGAAATGAAATCCAAAGTGGAAAGGAGTGTCATGAATAGGGAGTGTTATTTTTTTTCTGTACACATCATTATGTGTATACAACACACATTAAGTAGCTTTATTATTTTTGTTTCTCAATGGGTTAATTAAGACCAATGTGGGTATCGGAGCCATACACAAGAGGGCTTTAGGATAACTAAGAATTATACACCTAGATCCTTTCATGCTATTCTAAGACAGCTAAAATCAACATTAAAAAAAAAAACCAAAACCGACACGACTAAACATCACAATTCTGTAATTACACCTGCTCTTCTCTACCATCCCCTCACTCAGATTTCTTCCAGAATCAACCTGTTCAGGATTTGTTGTCCAGAACCACAAAAGCAGTGATGGGCTGGTAGAAAGTGGTGTGTAAAAAAAACCCAGGGAACATTAACTACTTTAAATAATGGCATCTTCCAGAGCAGGAGAGTGAATGCTTATACCTGCAGCCAAGTACTTCCCATCCCCTTCCCTGGTAGAGGGGAGCTACTGTCATTTTGACTGAAGAGCAGGAAAAGGGACCTCTGAAATTTCAGAGCAGACATTTTTGAGAAAACTGTTTAAAATTACATTAGTGACGCAACTCAGTTCATCAGAATGCTTTCTTTACTTATTAGAAATAAAGTGATTTCACGTGAAAATTAGGCAATTACTTTTCTTGAATAACCGAGGCCAATAATGGGATATGTTAACTCCATACATTATTGCAAATGCATAAGAATGTACTGTTAATTTTGCAAGCATCTTTCTACAAAAAAAGATTTTTTTTTTTATTTATACTGATACATCAGTTATTGAGATCTCAGTTTACAGTACTACTTCTGAACCTTGGTCTGACTGCAAAGACAGTATGGATTTATAAAACCAAGTCTTGAGGCCACATCAGGTTCTGACGTGTAACTTTCTAACACTGTTACAGTAATCGTTTCATCGTGCATACAGCACAGCTTCATCCCTAATACTGACCATAACTGTAATTTTCCAAAAGTAAATAATTTACACTTATATATAAATATACATATACATATGCATATACATGTGTATATATACATGTATTTTTATATGATAAATTTATTAAATAGTAAATAATGTTTAAAAATCATTAGAGGCAAATAATGCAAACATTTCATTTTTTTTAGAAATAACCTCAAAAATCCAAAAAGAGGAAAAATCTGTTTTTTCTCATGCTTTGAAAATTTTTGCAAGTTCTACATCTCTATAGGTATCTTTATTAATTTTTCACTTATTTTAGACTATTTTTCTAGTATTTCAAGTGCACTTGGAATTATGATAATTTTCTCCAGTCATTTCCTTTATTTTATTTGTTAAAATTTATACACATCACTAATGAAAATGTTGAACATTGTAATATATCTGTTGCTTAGGGCATTCTTTCTGTAAGTACTGTAATTTCATAGGTCTTGGGAACAGTGCATCCACTGGCTAAGGACTCCAACACTATTCTTATCTCATTAACAGAACAGACAAAAGAAAAGAAACAGACTTGGTTCAATGGTAAAAGTGGGCTAAGCTGGTTGTCTACATGGCATGACCCACACAAATTCATCTAACAGACAAAATATTGAAACATCTGTACCAATAGCAGGCTATTAACACAATGCTGTGCAGACTTTTCTACACCAATGCACATCTTAGAAGGTTTCTAAAGGTTTTTTATAAAGTCGTCAAACTAATTAAATATTAGATTTCCTGATCTGTATCTCTATATTCCACCTGTATCATAGAGCACTGGTCCATGTTGAACTCAGCAAACTTCTTCCTTCTTTACCTTCATTATTTTATAGGACTGTTCATCTTGCACCATCCTCCAACCCTGCCAGCACATCTCTGTGTACATCTGTTGGTTTCAGCTTCTATGGGGCCTACTTCAGTTACGGTTCAGTTAAAGTCTGCACATGATCATGCATACTAACCCAAGATACAGCGAGGCCTATCACAATGTTTCCTTTGGTTTTGTTTTTTTAATAAAAATGCCATATAATTATAAAAAAATCTTTCTAAATGTCAACTCTGTACCTCACTCAAATATCTTCTTTTATCAACCTTAGCAAGCTAAGGTGAAAATATCCTGAAATCTGCACTTCTTTTCAGTGTAAAAATATAGATGCAAACATAGTAACAGTATTAGTGGATAGGAAGATAATTTTAAATATTCTTTTAATTCAAATTGAAAATGTTAATTTTAACTTGGGAAGAACTAGATCTAGACTTGATCTAGATTTAATTAGAATCTTTTTTAAATCTGGTCTTGTCCCTTTTGATTGGAAAATTTTATTCCATAGGGCACAGCTCTGGATACCTTGGACTGTTCTGACAGTGAAATTAGTTTATTACAATTACTATGGAACTAAATAGAGTGTGAACAAAAAGTTCTGCACACAGTAGGAGCCTCATATTAAAATGAAATGTGACATTGTGAAGAACAGTTCACAGCTTTAATATAATACTTGTTGCAAAATACCTATGTGAACATCATTGCCAGGCTATTATTTAAGATAAAAATTGACAGCATTCACTTTAAGTAGTCGGGTTTTCAAGTTACTACCTAATGTATATAATTTAAAAGAATTCAAATAACTTTGGTTAAGACTCTGACCTCGCAAAGAATTCCCGTGGGGCACTGAGGACCATGTATAAAAAGTTTATTGCTAGATCTGAATCTGAAGGATCTACTTAACAAACATTTGCTGAATGTCATTGAAGACATTCCTAGCAGCCTGTTTGAAAAATCAGTCCTTAAGAACTTAACCTGACACTAGCTATATATATTTGGAAATCACCCCCTCCTGAGAACCTGGAAAGGTCTTTGTGAAACGTAAATCTCATTTAAGGGCTTGAGGCCTAATGGGATTTTAAACATTCTACTGACACAAAAATATTTTCTTGGCACAGGCGTTCCACGGGGGGTCTTTTCTACTCACTCAACTTTTTTTTAATAGTTCCAATTGTTTTTTCCCTCTACTACTAGGTAAAATAGAGATTAAAGGCAGATGAATTTTCATTAAATTTTTATACTCAGTCAGAAAAGTAGTGAATAAATGCTTTAAAAATCAATAAGAAGTAAAAAGTTCTAAAAACAATCTAATTAATCTCTATTAATTAAAAAGGTCTAAGCATAAGATTGGATTGTTAAAAAGTGGTAGAAATATTAAAAGGGACAGATGTCCTCCTAGAAAACAATGATGTATTTATTTTCCCACAGTATATGTTTATATTTAGTTCATGACATAGTTTTGTAGGAAGGTATGAAAAAACAAAGGAAATAAAAGCCATCTGTGTTGTCCATGTTTTTTTATAAGCATTGTATTTTTACGATTTCTATAATTCAGTATTTATTTACAATAGCAGTAACAATAATTTTTAATACCCTGTAAAACACTGATGCTGGAAAGAGACATTCCATCTAAACATTCAGAGGTTCCTAGTAGCCATCTCTGTATAGCTATAAATATATTGCTTCCTTCCTCTTTAGGTATTGTTGGATTGGAAAATGGAATAAATGAAAGAAGAATGAATGATTGTTTAGGTGTTTCTGGCTAGCCGTAGTTGGCTGGTTCACAAGTGTTTTAAAAAGATTAAAAATTTAACATTAAATTGCATTTGCTATTTGATTTATAGCAGCATAAAGAGAAATCAGTTTTAGTGTGGTCCATCCCAGCACTAGGTGTTAGGGAAATGATCTGTGAGAGGTTCCCTAAGTCCTCAAAAGTTAATATTTTAACAAGACAAGAGAGACTGAAAGAAATGAATTTTACCTAGTCAAAATATTGAGGGATTAAAACTGGTGCAATTACCATTGAGAAGTAAAAAAATATGCACTCTTAAATATGGGCAATCTTTTTTTTTTCCCCTTGAAAAAAATTAATCAAAAAATTAATAAACCTTATTAATCAAAGAAAGAAAATTATCCAGCTCTAAGCTATCTTCAATGATATGTAAACAAGAGGCTTTTTAACTGCAGATGGCACATACTGCATCAAAAGTACCTCAACAATATATCTGGAAAAAGAGTTGAGGTCCTCACACCTGTGGTTTTCATACTAACTTTCATACTATGTTCTTCTTACCATGTCTCCTGGCAGCCCAGCCACAGGCAGTCTCACCCAAGGCACGAGCAAGAACTTCCCCCCTGCATACTGCTCCTATATTGAGATGGGAGCTCAGGCAGGCTGGGGGAAGGTGGGAGAGTGAGAGACCCCACTGCCAAGCCAGGCACAGCAGCAAGGTGCCTGGGAGACAGCCCCACGGAAGACGGTGGGATGTGCTGGAGAAAGGCTGTCTGCCACGTCCCACCCCATTGTGGCTTGGCAATGGCTGTGACTTCAAGGGTTGTTTCAGTCACACTGTCTCTAGTGCAGCCTTGTATAGGAAGATGGGTTTATTTGTCTTTGGTAATGTCCAAGATTCAATATATTTTGGCAGTGTTCTGAAAATGGGCATGTAGTTCACACTTAAAATCTGCTGGCTGCACCCTCCATGCCTTCAGAGCGCTTTTCCTGGTCTGGTCTCCTGTTCCTCGGTCCTGGCTCCTCCAGGCATTGCATGTTACAGCCCCCTCTCCATTGGTGGGGACAGGGGTTCAGACCTCTCCTTGTTGGTGGGGATGATCTTTACAAGTTTACAAGAACTCAGAAAGATGCTCTTTCAAAACACATAGAGAAAGCCTCGGTAGCTTAACCAGGAATTCTTTCTTTTTCCTTTCTTTCTGTTTTGCTATGGACTGGGGGTGGGGGGGGGGAGACAAATTCTTTCTACAGATGTTTCCTTCTTTATGTTTATACATTGCAAAATATACCAGTGCTGCCATGACAGTCCAGTGCTTTAAAAGTTAGCATAAATAATCCTTAATGACAGCCAAAAAGTACTATTTCTATTTTGTTTTCAGTGCACTGTTTTGTTTTCAGTGTACACTGTATGTAGTGTACTTAAATGCTGAATATATTTCAGAATATAACTATCCCAGAAGTCAGAAGCTAGTTTTAGCTTTTAAAAATCTGATTTTAGGAAAATATGATCTATTTTTTATTTCTATTTCAACAGTGCATGTTGAATGCCTTTACACAAATCTTCACACTTTAAAACTATCATGACTTCAGAATTTATCAGAATTATGATACAATTTAGTGTTTTAGAAAACCTGTGAAAATATGTCTGGAAGGAATCCATTAAAACAAGGGCAAGCTGTTTTGACCTGTCTCTGTAGCCATGTTAATAAACCCACATTCTGTGGAGGCTGACACATAGGGAACTGGAAGACAAGTGTGGCAAAGCAGCACTGTAGGAGCAGAAATAAAATTACGTGTTTTGTCCAAGTGCTCCTCTTGTAGCCCTGCAAGAGATATTCAGTAAAAATAATACAACCTGGGAAAGGACTTTTTTTTGGTTGGTTTTTGGTTTTGTTTTCTGTTATGTTCTGTTCTGTTTTGGGGGTTGCGTCTCTTTTGTGGAGGATATTTGTTGTAAACTATATTTCAACTTTATCAGGGTTCCTAACTCTGTCGAGAAGGAAGCTAGAGTAGTCACTGCCCTTGTAGTTAAATAAACATAAACTGGCCATTGTAAGAAATTCAGAAAATCAGTTTTCACCCCTATTCCAATGACATGGCTGCAGTGACCATGAAATGGTGGAGTTCAAGATCCTTAAGGCACTGAGGAGGGCGCACAGCAAGCTCACTACCCTGGACATCAGGAGAGCAGACCTTGGCCACTTCAGGCATCTGCTTGGTGGAGTGCCATGGGACAAAGCCCTGGAGGGAAGAGGGGCCCAAGAAAGCTGGGTAATAGTCAAGGATCACCTCCTCCAAGCTCAGGAGCGATGCATCCCAACAAAGAGGAAGTCAGGCAAAAACGCCAGGAGGCCTGCATGGATGAACAAGGAGCTCCTGGACAAACTCAAACACAAAAAGGAAGCCTACAGAGGGTGGAAGCAAGGACAGGTAGCCTGGGAGGAATACAGAGAAACTGTCGGAGCAGCCAGGGATCAGGTTAGGAAAGCTAAAGCCCTGATAGAACTAAACCTGGCCAGGGACGTCAAGGGCAACAAGAAAAGATGCTATAGGTACGTCGGGGATAAAAGGAAGACAAGGGAAAATGTGGGCCCGCTCCGGAACAAAATGGGAGACCTGGTTACCCGGGACATGGAGAAGGCGGAGGTACTCAATGACTTTTTTGCCTTGGTCTTCACCGGCAAGTGCTCGAGCCTCACTGCCCAAGCCACAGAAGGCAAAGGCAGGGACTGGGAGAATGAAGAGCCACCCACTGTGGGAGAACATCAGGTTCGAGACCATCTAAGGCACCTGAAGGTGCACAAGTCCATGGGACCCGATGAGATCCATCCACAGGTCCTGAAGGAACTGGTGGATGAAGTTACTAAGCCACTATCCATGGTGTTTGAGAAGTCGTGGCAGTCCGGTGAAGTTCCCACTGACTGGAAAAGGGGAATCATAACCCCCATTTTTAAAAAGGGGAAAAAGGAAGACCCGGGGAAGTACAGGCCAGTCAGTCTCACGTCTGTGCCTGGGAAGATCATGGAACACATCCTCCTAGAAGCTATGCTAAGGTACCTGGAGGACAGGCAGGTGATTGGAGACAGCCAGCATGGCTTCACCAAGGGCAGGTCCTGCCTGACTAACCTAACGGCCTTCTATGATGGAGTGACTACATCAGTGGACATGGGAAGGGCTACAGATGTCGTCTATCTGGACCTCTGTAAGGCCTTGGACACGGTCCCCCACAACATCCTTCTCTCTAAATGGGAGAGGTATGGATTTGATGGGTGGAGTGTCCAGTGGGTGAGGAATTGGTTAGATGGTTGCATCCAGAGGGTAGTGGTCAATGGCTCAATGTCCAGATGGAGATCGGTGATGAGTGGTGTCCCTCAGGGGTCCATATTGGAACCGGTACTGTTTAATATCTTCATCAATGACATAGACAGTGGGATCGAGTGCACCCTCAGCAAGTTTGCAGATGGCACCAAGCTGAGTGGTGTGGTTGACACGCCAGAGGGACGGGATGCCATCCAGAGGGACCTGGACAAGCTGGAGAAGTGGGCCTGTGTGAACGTCATGATGTTTAGCAAGGCCAAGTGCAAGGTCCTGCCCCTGGGTCAGGGCAGTCCCCAGTATCAATCCAGGCTGGGAGATGAAGGAATTGAGAGCAGCCCTGCCGAGAAGGACTTGGGGGGACTGGTGGATGAAAAGCTGGACATGAGCCAGCAATGTGTGCTTGCAGCCCAGAAGGCCAATCGTATCCTGGGCTGCATCAAAAAAAGTGTGGCCAGCAGGTCGAGGGAGGTGATTCTGCCCCTCTACTCTGCTCTGGTGAGACCCCACCTGGAGGACTTTGTCCAGCTCTGGAGCCCTCAGCATAAGAAAGACACGGACCTGTTGGAGCGGGTCCAGAGGAGGGCCACAAAAATGATCAGGGGGATGGAACACCTCTCCTATGAGGAAAGGCTGAGAGAGTTGGGGTTGTTCAGCCTAGAGAAGAGAAGGCCTTGGGGAGACCTTCTTGCAGCCTATCAGTACTTAAAGGGGGCTTATAAAAAAGATGGCATCAAACTTTTTAGCAGGGCCTGTTGCAACAGGACAAGGGGGAATGGCTTTAATTTTTTTTTTTACCAGTGTACCCGCCATTTCAGTGAAGCCACCGAGACGAAGGGCTCCGGAGTGGAGGATCACGCTGGGGGACTCTTCCTGAAGTGGCAAAACCGCAGCAAAACCTGTGAAGGCAAAAGCGTAGGGAGTGAAAGGATGCCCCAGAGCCCCCCCCCCCAAAGCCGAAGGAGGGAGCTCCTGATGAGCGGCAGCTCTGACTCAGCGTGGGTGGGGACAGGAGGGGCAGAGGCCAAACCCCCTCACATACAAGAGCAGCCCCCAGGGAGCGCGAGCGACCCGGAGCGCGGCGAACAGGTCGTAGCGCAGCAGTTTGCGCAGCAGCTCGCACAGGCAGGGCGTGCAGGGAAGGCAAGCGGGCAAGGGCAGCCCCCCTCCTGGCTCTAGAAGCCAACTCAACTGGTAGTCGTCACCCTCCCAGAAGAGGACCAGCTATGGTTTCCACTCGGCTGAAAGCTGTTGCCGGAAGGAATGTGGCGACCCAGACGGATCCCTCACGCAAGCATACAGCTGTCCAGGTCTCTGGCTGCAGGGAGTGCATGAGCCTGTCACTTGTACCAGAGGGCAGCAGAGACACCACTTGTGTGCGGTGTGGCCAGGTGGATGATCTGCTCGGCCTGGTGGCAGAGCTGAAGGAGGAAGTGGAAAGGTTAAGGAGTATCTGGGAGTGTGAGGGGGAGATAGATTGGTGGAACTACACCCTACCATCCCTGAGGCAAAGGCAGCAGATGGAGGCTCCACGAGAAGCAGAGGATCCCCTGCCCTCTTGCCACCAGGTAGAAAGAGGGGACCTAAGCGACGGGGGGGAATGGAAACAGGTCCTTGCTCGAGGTGCCAGGCGAACCCCCACCCGGCCTCCCTCACCTTCCCGGTTGCCCTTACGGAACAGATATGGGGCCCTGGAACTTGAGGGCCAGGCAAATGAGGATGTAGACGAAGGTCCATCCAGGGTGTTGCCTAGGGTGAGGCAGTCAGCCCCACGCATTATGACTGCCTCTGCTAAGAAAAAAAGGAGGGTAATTTTCATAGGCGATTCCCTTCCGAGGGGAACAGAGGGCCCGATATGCCGACCGGACCCGTCCCACAGGGAAGTCTGCTGCCTCCCTGGGGCCCGGGTCAGAGACATTACTAGAAAACTCCCTGATCTGGTAACAGCCTTCCGACTACTACCCACTGTTGGTTATACAGGCTGGCAGTGATGAGGTTGCAGAGAGAAGTCCTGACGCGATCAAAAGGGACTTGAGGGCACTGGGGTGACTGGTTGAAGGATCAGGAGCACAGGTAGTGTTTTCCTCAATCCCTACAGTGACAGGGAAGAATACTGAAAGGAACAGGAAAACACACCTGATCAACACATGGCTCAGGGGCTGGTGCCGTCGGAGGAATTTTGGCTTTTTTGATCATGGGGAGGTTTACACGGCACCGGGCCTGCTGGTAACAGATGGCATTCAGCTGTCTCACAGGGGGAAAAGGATCATCGCTCATGAATTGGCAGGGCTCATTGAGAGGGCTTTAAACTAGGTTCGAAGGGGGAAGGGGATAAAACCAGGCTCATTAGAGATGAGCCTAGGAGTGACATGCCAATGCTGGGGGCGAAATTGATAGCCCAGCTCAAGTTCATCTACACCAATGCACACAGCAAGGGCAGCAAACAGGAGGAGCTGGAAGCCATTGTTCAGCAGGATAGCTATGACTTAGTCGCCATCACAGAAACATGGTGGGGTGACTCTCACGATTGCAGTGCTGCAATGGATGGCTATAGACTCTTCAGAAGGGACAGGCGAGGAAGGAGAGGCGGTGGGGTGGCCCTGTATCCTAGGGAGTGTTTCGATTGTCTAGAGCTCAACGATTGTGATGATGATACGGTTGAGTGTTTATGGGTAAGGATGAGGGGGAAGGCCAATGAGGCAGATATCCTGCTGGGAGTCTGTTACAGACCACCCAACCAGGATGAAGGGGCGGATGAAGCATTCTGCAAGCGGCTGGCACAAGTCTCTCAATCGCTAGCCCTTGTTCTCGTGGGGGACTTCAACTTCCCGGACATCTGCTACAACACGGCAGAGAGGAAGCAGTCTAGGAGGTTCCTGGAGTGTGTGGAAGACAACTTCCTGACACAGCTGGTGAGGGAGCCTACCAGGGGAGGTGCCTCGCTCGACCTGCTGTTTACAAACAGAGAAGGACTGGTGGGAGATGTGGTGGTCGGAGGCCGTCTTGGGCTTAGCGACCATGAAATGGTAGAATTCTCGATTCTTGGTGAAGTAAGGAGGGGGGGCAGCAAAACCACAACCATGGACTTCCGGAGGGCAGACTTTGGCCTGTTCAGGACGCTGGTTGAGAGAGTCCCTTGGGAGACAGTCCTGAAGGGCAAAGGGGTCCAGGAAGGCTGGATGTTCTTCAAGAAGGTCTTCAAGAAGGAGGTCTTCAAGAAGGAAGTCTTAAAGGTGCAGGAGCAGGCTGTCCCCGCACGCCGTAAGAAGAATGGGCGGGGAAGACGACCGGCCTGGCTGAACGGGGAGCTCTTGCTGGGACTCAGGAAAAAAAGAAGACTTTACTGCTTGTGGAAGAAAGGGTAGGCGACTCAAGAAGAGTACAGGGATCTCGTTAGGTCATGCAGAGAGGAAATGAGAAAGGCAAAAGCCCAGCTAGAACGCAATCTGGCCGCTGTCGTTAGAGACAACAAAAAAAGTTTTTACAAATATATTAATGACAAGAAGAGAGCCAAGGAGAATCTCCATCCTTTATTGGATGCGGGGGGGAACATTGTCACCGAGGATGAGGAAAAGGCTGAGGTACTTAATGCCTTCTTTGCCTCAGACTTTAACAGGCAGACCAGTTATCCTCAGGGTACTCAGCCCCCTGAGCTGGAAGACGGGGACGGCGAGCAGGATGAACCCCCCATAATCCAAGAGGAAGCAGTCAGTGACCTGCTACGCCACCTGGATGCTCACAAGTCTATGGGGCCAGATGGGATCCACCCGAGAGTGCTGAGGGAGCTGGCGGAGGAGCTTGCCAAGCCACTCTCCATCATTTATCAGCAGTCCTGGTTAACGGGGGAGGTCCCGGACGACTGGAGGCTTGCCAATGTGATGCCCATCCACAAGAAGGGCCGGGAGGAGGATCCGGGGAACTACAGGCCTGTCAGCCTGACCTCGGTGCCGGGGAAGATTATGGAGCGGTTCATCTTGAGGGCGCTCACAAGGCATGAGCGGGACAACCAGGGCATCAGGCCCAGCCAGCACGGGTTCATGAGAGGCAGGTCCTGCTTGACCAACCTGATCCCCTTCTATGACCAGGTGACATGCCCAGTGGATGAGGGAAAGGCTGTGGATGTGGTCTACCTGGACTTCAGTAAGGCCTTTGACACCGTCTCCCACAGCATTCTCCTCGAGAAGCTGTACTTCTGCACTGGGTCAAAAACTGGCTGGACGGCCGGGCCCAGAGAGTTGTGGTGAATGGAGTTCAATCCAGTTGGCGGCCGGTCACGAGCGGTGTTCCCCAGGGCTCAGTTTTGGGGCCGGTCTTGTTCAGTATCTTTATCAATGATCTGGGTGAGGGGATCGAGTGCACCCTCAGTAAGTTTGAAGACAACACCAAGTTGGGTGGGAGTGTTGATGTGCTCAAGGGTAGGAAGGCTCTGCAGAGGGACCTGGACAGGCTGGATCAATGGGCCCAGGCCAACTGTATGAGGTTCAACAAGGCCAAGTGCCGGGTCCTGCACTTGGGCCACAACAACCCCATGCAGCGCTACAGGCTTGGGGAAGAGTGGCTGGAAAGCTGCCCAGCAGAGAAGGACCTGGGGGTGTTGGTCGACAGCCGGCTGAACATGAGCCGGCAGTGTGCCCAGGTGGCCAAGAAGGCCAATGGCATCCTGGCCTGTATCAGAAACAGTGTGGCCAGCAGGAGTGGGGAAGTGATCGTGCCCCTGTACTCGGCACTGGTGAGGCGGCACAGGCTCGAATCCTGTGTTCAGTTTTGGGCCCCTCATTACAAGAAGGACGTTGAGGTGCTGGAGCATGTGCAGAGAAGGGCAACGAGGCTGGTGCATGGTCTGGAGCACAAGTCTGATGAGGAGCGGCTGAGGGAACTGGGGTTGTTTAGCCTGGAGAAGAGGAGGCTGAGGGGAGACCTCATCGCGCTCTACAACTACCTGAAAGGAGGTTGTAGCGAGGTGGGTGTCGGTCTCTTCTCCCAAGTAACTAGTGATAGGACGAGAGGAAATGGCCTCACGTTGCACCAGGGGAGGTTTAGATTGGACGTGAGGAAAAATTTCTTTACTGAAAGAGTGGTGAAACATTGGAACAGGCTTCCCAGGGAAGTGGTTGAGTCCCCATCCCTGGAGGTATTTAAAAGACGAGTAGATGAGGCACTTAGGGACCTGGTTTAGTGGGCATGGTGGTGTTGGGTCAACGGTTGGACTCGATGATCTTAGAGGTCTTTTCCAACCTTAATGATTCTATGATTCTAAACTGAGGGGAGGTAGATTTAGACTGGATATAAGGAAGAAATTTTTTATGCTGAGGGTGGTGAAAGACTGGAACAGGTTGCCCAGAGAGGTGGTGGATGCCTCATTCCTGGAAACATTCAAGGTCAGGTTGGACGGGGCTCTGGGCAACCTAATCTAGTGGAAGGTGTCCCTGCCCACGGCAGGAGGGTTGGACTAGATGACTTTGAAAGGTCCCTTCCAACCCAAGCTATTCTATGATTCTATGACATTTTCAGATGTATTCTTCTACGGAAATCCATCAAGGTCAATACTAGTTTATTGTAGAACTGTGTTGGGATACAGGAAATTTTTCTATGTTGTAAGTCTCAGGGCAAATTAGATCAGAATAACAGTAAAAAATATTTTTTCCTCTTTATTTCAACCCTGTAAAACCAACATGGATTCTGAAAACAAAACTGAATTCTTTCTCAGTTTTGCACCACTGCCAGTAACAAAGGTTCTTCAGACTGATTACTACCTTCATTTACATCTGTGCAAGCCCATGGTCATCAAATTACATTTTTAGTTATACAATGGAAATGCTTGTCCTTCCTGTGGGCTGCCATGAATGCATATCAAAAAAAATTATATGCCCTGAAATACTATGTAGAATCTAAACAACTCTGCCAGCAGTGTGTGAACACCAGTGAGGAAAAAAACAGTTAATTCTGATAGAGTTCTGTTAGTTCTAGAGCCCTGGTAGTAGTAAGTAGTAATTTTGGAATATATACTCCAAGTATGCAAGATATACTCCAAGAAAATAAAGATATGGAGTAAGAAGGAGCATATTCACATGGTTGTTTTTCAGAGCAATGCCTACATCTTATGAAATTCACTTTTTCCTATTGCATGCATATTAAATAAGTCACCTAGATAATGGATCCAAATAATCCAAATTTTAAAAATACCTCTAGTCATTTTGTGTTTACAATTGCATTTCAAAATTATTGCATTTTAATTTTTTGAAAGTTTGTTTAGGACAGATTGAAACTACACTTCTACAAATCAGGTAAAGTGGTGAAAGACCAGGGACAGTTTTATTTATTTTTTTCAACTATATTTTATATACAGTTGTGGTTAAAAAGCTTTTAGCATGAACCTCTATCCATTTATATATCATTAATATTATTACAACATAACTCCAATACCAGAAGATGTATTTCTTATGTTTTAAACTTAACAGTAAAATATTAAATATTTACAGATTGACACAGTCTTGTTTAACATCTTCATTAATGATCTGGATGACAGGAGAGAGTACACCCTCATCAAGTGTGCAGACACCACTATAGTGGGAGGAGTGGCTGATACACCAGAGGGTCATGTTACCATCCAGAGGGATCCTGACAGGCTGCAGAAATGGGCCAACAGGAACTTTATGCAGCTCAACAAGGGGAAGTGCAAAGTCCTGCACCTGGGGAAGAACAACCCCATGCACCAGTACATGCTGGGGGCCACCCAACTGGAAAGCAGCTTAGCAGAAACAGACCTGGAGGTCCTGGTGGACACAAAGTTGAACATGAGTCAGCAACGTGCCTTTGCTGCAAAGAAGGTAAACACAGTCCCAGGCAACTGTCTCTAGGTGGCCCTGCTTGAGAAGGAGCTTGGACAAGATGATCCCCAGAGGTCCCTGCCAAGCTCAACCATTCTGTGATTCTGTGACTGCGCAAAACTGTCTCCCCTTATAACTGACATGACATCTCCTCTCTCTCACCGTGCCTTTTTACTGCAGTTAATTGCCCAGAGCATATTTTAAAGTAGCAGCATGCAAATTAGGACTACAAAGAAAGTCAGGAACTCACCTTTTGGCCCTGTGGGCCCAGTGACTGTAAGTACGTTTGGAAGTGACTATCTGCCCACAGATGACTGTCATTCAGATCATGTTTTTAGCACAAGTTTTTATGCATACATTAAAAGTTATTAGCAAGTTATTTGATTGTAAAATGAGTAATAGGCAGAGTAGTATCCTCCTACTGTACAATCCAAGCAGTGGGCAAGGACTATGTGACCTAACCAGTTTACCAAGGGAATATAAAATTTTTACTGGTGTCTTCCTTTTACTCTTCAGACATTTTCAAAGTGCTTACTCAAAGTTAGCATAAAGACAAGTAAGGAAGTTAAGGAAAATATGAAGACATTTGTCAAAGGAGGGGTATTAATGTTCAAATCTGCCTACTAACATCTCCAGTAAAGAGGTTGTAAGGCTATTTGCTCCGCTAAATAATTCCCAGTAATAAGCATTCTCTTTACATTTCTTCCTCCCATCTCCACCTCCCAAATGCCAAGGACATTGAGATTTGCAGTTTTTATAAATGCTTAATAGTCATAAGTTTTTAGAAGTGTCACGCTTTCTCATGTCTGACTCAAGACTTTTCATAATTTGGGATTAGCAGAACTAGAGATACATTGGTGCATTAAGCTGCAGGAGGAGTGAATGCTCTCAGCCTTATCTTGTCTCGGTTTGTAGGAGATAAATATTCCCCATCTCCATACAAATAGAGATAGATCTTCACTCAGAATCTAGACTTAACACCATTTGTCAGGAAGAGACTTCCAGATTTCTCTGTATCCAGACAATATCCCTTCATGGAAATGTAGCTTAAGACAGGGACATTTGCACTCAGCACTTTACTTAGGCTGAGTGAAAACCAGACCGACCTATTTATAGTGAACCAAAAAAGGAAATATTTTTCCACTAGTCTGGAAAATAAATCTGCAATATAGTCAAGAATCCAAGAATGTTATTCAACTGAAGACTAAGAAAAGAATGTGAAGTGAAGCTGAGCCTGGGAAAACCATAAAGCCTGTAGACAATCATAAAGTCAGGCAAACCAATCAGCAATTACAAAAAGGATTAAAGAAAAGAGATGCAGAGATCAGGATTGAAGAGCAAGAGCCTAGAATTCATCTGTAAGTAAGAAGCATATCATACGGAAATCACTGTGGATTTTCTATACTAAGTGGCTGAAGCAAAGCATCCCACAGGCCAGTCCTTCATTTCTTTGCAGATTAATTACAGCCAGCTGTAGCTTGATTACCCAGGTGGAACTGACCCAGACACACAGAGGTTGGACTTCCAATTTCTTTTTGGAACAGAGGTTTCACAGAATGTTTAACCTAGTGCTTCTTTATCTCTGATTTTTTTTTTCCCCTCAGAAACTTCCAGAGGAAAAAAAAATCCGAGGTGGTTTGAAGGATAGCCCCTCTCTTTTTGTTGCCACTCAGAATTAGCAGATGGAAACAGCAGGCTTCAGGAACTGAGCTCTCAGTTGGTGTCTGAGCAATGTTCATGCCAAGAGAATCGAGAAGGCCACAGAGGAACCAGCTCCCAGCCAGCATTTGGACAAGAGCCATGCCAAGATGGTTAAGCAGCCTGCAGGGAAATCTGGCTTCTGCCAGTGTGTAGATGAAGTGCAAGGCACAGTGAAATGTGGCTCCCAGCTGGCACAAAGGCAAAAATCCATGCCAGGATAGTTGATCCAGTCATAGAAAGACTGCCTTCACTGGTACCAGGCCAGATATCAATAGTACTGAGTTGGGGACAGTTTTCAAAGCTCTCTTGTCTCTTACTTCAAATACGAGTCCCTCAGAGCAAGCAGAAAGCATTCATTATCATTTCCTGAATCTCAGGAGAAAGCAGAGTTCCAACATTGTTCTTATAGCAACTAGGAGGAAGACATTTCTATTCCCAGACAGAACATATGTAAGGCCAGTGATGACATGCATAGCAAGAGGAGAAAAGTTCATTCTGTAGGCTGTTTACATGCATGTCCTTAGCTTCCTTGAAACATTCTTAGATCTTTCTGACACCAATTAGTCGTTTGCATCCAATGGATGTAATTCAGTTGTCATTCTGTGAGGTTATTTCTACTTCATCACAGATTTAAACAGAATGAGGTGGTGTTTTGTGTCTCCTATATGTGGTGACAGACCTGCTTCCTTTCCTTATTGTGCCAGAGGAAATTACAGAATGGCTATTGTTTTCCTTAAAATATACTCACACAGGTCCAGAAACTGCTTGAAAATTGAATTTTCTTTCAGACAATAACTAACTTTTCCTTTCTTAACCTCTTTTGATGTCAGACTTTCTATCCTTCCTTTTTTTAAGATTGCAAGTTTATTTCTAGATAATTGTTATTAAGCTATTTGAATGGGAGAGGGATATTTCTCTAAGCAACTCTAGATTCATGTCAAGACTCCATGCTTGAGAAAAAAATTATTTGCTAGTATTTTCAATGTTAGTTCTGAGCAGTTTGACATGAAGGGTGGTCATAAAACAAATTCAGAGCACAGATCTGTCCTACCTGTAGTCACCAAGGAGATGGGAAATACATGCTGTAAAAAATGGCTGATCTTTCTAGGAAAGTCTAAAAATAATAGCTTGTAGATTAAAGGAAATATTTTCTTATTTAATATTCCCTAGTATGGACTTTACCAGGATGGATTTATCTCACTTTGCTAGTCACATTGTCTATATTATATTTGTCATAGCATCTAAGCACCTTATACTCCTTCAAGAATAGAGGATTTAAGTGCTAGGAGAGTAGATAGCACATGGCCTAAGGCTACTCAAGAAGGGTACAGGGTCCAGAACCAGAAGCAGGACAGAGACTGCTCTAGTCTGGTTTTCTTCAGTGCTAGGACCCCACCTTTGTAATGAGATGTGCTGCTGCTTTTGTTTCTTTACTGGATGTCTGTGGCAAGGTTTTGGCAGTGGGGAGGCTACAGAGGTGGCCTCTGTGAGAAGAGGCCAGGGCCTGCCCCCATGTTGGACACAGCTGGTTTCAATCAGCTCCAACAGATGCACTGCAGGACACAGCTGAGCCCATCAGCAATGCTGGTGGTGCCTCTGTGAAAAGGTATTTAAGAAAGGATAAAATGCTACATGTCAATGAGGTGTGAGGAGAAAAAAGTGTAAAAAACAGCCCTGCAAATACCAAGGATCAAGAAGGAGATGAAGGGGGAGGACGTGCTCATTCATCAGAGCAGATATTCCCCTGCAGCCTGTGAAAAAGACCGTGATGGAGCAGGTATTCCCTGCAGCCTGTGGAGAGGACCACACAGAAGCAGATGTTTATGCCCTGAAGGAAGCTGCAGCCTGTGAAGAACCTATGCTGGAGCAGGTTTTCCTGACTGGAACTGTGGCCTGGGGAGGACACACAATGGAGCAGGTTATCCTGAAGGACTGCAGCCTGTGGAAAGAACCCATGCTGGAGCACATGAAAAGTGTGAGGAGGGAGAAGCAGAAAGAAACTGTTATGGATTGACCACAACCCCCCATTTGCTATCCACCATGTGCTGCGCAATGGGGGAAGGTGGAGGTAGAGGAGTTGGGAATGAAGGAGTGAAGCTGAGCCTGGGAAAAAGGGTGGGGGGAAAGGTGTTTTAATTTATCTTTGTTTCTCACTATCCAAATGTATTTTAATTGTCAATAAAATAAATTAATTTTACCCAAGTCAGGTCTATGATGACAATTGATAAGTGATCTCCCTGTTTTTATCTCGACCCATGAGCTTTTCTATCTTATTTTCTCCCCCATCCTGACTGAGAAGGGGGAGTGAGAGAGAAGTGGGTTTCTGGCAGCTGGCCAAGGTCAACCCACCACAATTTACTTTTCTTTTTATCCTGATTTTCCAAAGGAAAGGCAGTTGAGCCAGGGCATACTCAGGCACATCTGAGGACGTGATTTCTTACATTAATATTCTCACTTGTAGGAATTTTCATCAAGAAACAAAATTTCTTTTTGCTTTGTCAGTTAGTCTTAATTATTAAATGTATTGTTAGGCAAACAAACATATCACTTTGATGTACCAATGTGGAGTAATGTTTATGACTAATAATTTTGGGGTTATGAATTGAGATGCATAAACAATTGTTTTATATTTGTAGAATTACTGCAATGAATCCTTTGTAAACCCTTTAGTCAGAAAACCACTTCAAATCTTGTGATTATTAACATTTCAATACAATTTAAAGTGTCAAGAAAAGATAGTTTGACTGAAGTTACTGGTTTTCAGACTAATTAATGTTTCTTACAGCTGATATTCTAACAGTAGATTCATAAATATTGCCTTCTAAAATTGTTATTTTCACCCATTCATACTTTTCTGAAATGTTTGCCTTGAAGATTAAAATTTCCCAAGCCTAGTCTAAACCTGCAATTTGTTTATTTTTCTGCAGTGTTTGGATTAATACTGTTCGGTCTTCTGGAATATAAGAAGACTAAAATTGACTTCTTCTGTTATGAACTGCCTTATGACTACTTGCTGAAGAACTGTACTGATGAATCAGCTGAACCTAGAAAATTAGAAATTGGCAGATACTTATTCCTTATTGAGAAGTAGTGCATTCAAGTGTTCCAGGGAAAATTGGGTTTGATTTGGCTGAGCTGTGAAGGTTTGAAAATAGCGCCTCTAAAAAATGTCTTGTGCTTGGAAACTGATTTCTTTCAGTGTGTCTCACTAGTGTTCTTAGTAAATCAGGTTGCACTGACACCCAGCAGACTGCCCAGAGTGCAAGAGAAGCTCAGAGCACTTCTGAAAGACAAGAGGGTTCCAAAGATCCTTCCTTATTCGATCTGTATTGGCACACATGCTGACAACTATATGCACCGTGTGCTCAAAGGCTTCCCGGATACTAATTGCATCCTGCTTTGTTTCATGGCTGATAACCAGCAAAGGAAAGTATCTTCTATTTTTTTGTGATGGTGCCAGGTGGCATCTGCTTTATTGTGCATTTGGAGTTACGTTTATGTTCCCTTAATAAAGCAGCTGGGTACAAAGAGTCTGCTGGGAGGAGAAGGGAGACTTTTCCTTCCTTAAGGGAGTTACTGAGCATACTCAAGGCAGAGGATCTCGGAGACAGTGGGGTATGGCTGAGACAGTCAGTTACAGTCACAAGTAAGAGCTTGAAACTCATTAAAGGACACTATACAACTACAGTGGAGAGCAGGTAGCAAAAAGACTTCAGAAGGCATCTTTCCTGAAAGATGCCTAGGGTCTAGAAGGGTCTGAGATTGATGTTACTCAGAATGTGATTGAGTAGGGAAAAGCAAGGACAATGGACAAAGGATGTCTACAAGCAAATTTTCCTTGCTTGAGTCTTCTCTACTTGAATAACTAAATTTTTGCTTTTTATTTAAAGAAAATGTGTCCTTTGAGGGTTTTAAAATATTTAGATCTTACAGAGGAATCACTAGATGTAGAAGGCACAGGCATGACCACCTTGAAACTTTGGCTTTGATGACACCAGATCCCATCACAGTTAGAGCAGAACAAAAATTACTGGTATTTTCTGGAAACAGAAACACGTTAGGATTTCATTCACAGAATAGAAAGGAATATTCTGAATAGTGTGGCCAAAACTCTATGTTTGAACAAAGGTAGCACTTACATTTATCAGTGTTGTAAGTGTAGGAAGAGCCAACACTTCCTTAAATGGGGGTTGTTATAAAACAGCAGAAAAATGTTCATAAAACTATCTTTCATCAGTGCTACAGGATCACAATGAGGAAAAGCTCACCAGGTGTGACACAACTTGGATTGTTGTGACTGGTTTCACTCCAGCATGCATGGCCTTGGGGTAACTATTCACAGTAATATGAATTTCTGGAGGTTGTGCTGGAATTTTCAATCGCTATTCTTTTTAGATTGATGACTTCAAAAATACGTTTTAAATCCTTGAAGTGATATTAATAGAGTATATGATGTGTTTTAAATAAATGCACAATTCTTAAAGAGTTTAGGAAATAAAATGAAAAGTACTCAATGAAATATTGGCAAGGAAAGGGAAAAGTGCATTTTATTCTTTTCTTACAGTTTGTGAGTTACAAATGAAGTAGACATTTTTAGTAGATAATAAAGTTTATAAAGAGCTGATAAAAGGTTTAATATAGCAACTTTAATATAGCAGTTAAGCGGATGAGCCTACAAATGTACTTTCAGAACTATAGTTTCTGTGCTCATATAGTTCATTTTCCAGCATAAAGGCTTCTGCAAAGCCTAAGCATGACTTCAATCCCACATGAACCTTATTAAAACATCTTTAAAGGAATGTATTTTATTTATGGATCTTGGGAAAGTCCTTGAAATGAGGATAACATTTATTTGTGAACACACAGGGGTGCAGATTAAATCTCCTGACAGCCATACAGATATAAAATAAAAGAAAATAAATACCTTATTTTCAAATTTGTTCTTAATCACAAAGTCCAGGAAAAAAAGAGTAATATTTACTGTAGAGAACAATTCAAGGGAATTGATCTGGACTGAGTTTTCTATCTGCCTCTCACTTTACTCTATTTTCCTGTTAGACAGGCTTGTTCTTAATCGTACAATCAATCAGCAATGAAAGCACCGAAGTTTAGTGTCTCAAGAGTTATAACAATTTTGCTGGGATGTGTATGTGTATTCCAAGGCCCATTTTTTCATCCTTGTGTTGATCTCACAAACAACTTGATCTCTTAATTTCTCAAATAACTTCTGACATTGTAACTACTAGATTTGAGTTGGAAAATCTCCTGAAAACATTAAGATTTTTCTTCTTTTTAGTCATAATAATTCATTATTGCCTAAAAAGTTTAACATTCTCAGGTCACTAAATTCTCTTCCATTTCCATTATCCCTAATAAATACCCTTTATGAGTTGATATCTGTAAGCTTTCCACTTGTACTGAGAATATGCTGAACCTACAGCATATTTTGATCATACTGCCTTTCTTCTAGTTTCTGATATACCACCTTTTTGAAAGCTTCATCAAATCTTTATGAAACATGTGTGTATATATCCTCTCGTGCTTGGAAATTTCCTGTAGTGCTGGCTAGATAATTTCTCTGAATGGTTCTTCAGAACAGGCACATCAGAAAAATGGAGACTAATGCATGCTGACCCACCATATGGGCAGGGTTTCACTGAAACCCTTCTTTTCTTCTTATGAGACATATATACAAATCCCAGAAGCTATGTACACAGTTTTGTGTTTAATAACATAGTGTAGCATACTGTTCATAAGAGTATGTAGGCACAGATGAATCATGAACATAAACAGAGGGAGACAGATTGTATACATAGAGTCTCTCTTACTGAGTTTAACTCTCACACTGAGCGCAGTGGATGCCAGTCCTTATGCCTGAGGCAGCAACTACCACAGAACCTCTCCCCTTGTCCTCAGAAGCATCTTATTAACCCCAAAAGAGCTGCCGATTCTGCACTACCTGCTGTAACTCTCTCCATTGTAGACACCTGCAGTCCTCCTGTCTGCTGGGCCGTCAGCATGGAAATGATCTTCACAGTAATCCTGAGAAGCTTTATTAGGTTCCCTTGAGCTATGCACACAGGCTCTCCTCCTCACCTTTTCACTCACAGCAGAATGAAGGTATCAAAGCTGGTAAATTTTGTTGTGGAATCAGCTGCTGTGCTTCAGACGGGCACAACAAAATCTCTGCTGAAGAAGTTTGAAGAAGGGTGAAAAAACCCACAATTAGAAAAAGAAGACAAGAAAGAAGACAGGTTTTAAAAGATGGGGAGAGTGGAAAGGACAGTACAGACACAAAAGAGGAGGAATGTGCAAAAAAAGAATAGCCAGAAGACACCAAAGACAGAAGTCATCTCTAGACTGTAAAAGGATGAGACAAGAAGGGTTTGCGGGGGATTTATTTTTTAGAAAGAGCAAACAAACAAAATCCCAAAGAACTGGAGCGCAGCCCTCCACCCTGTTTACTGCGGAAAAAGCAGAGCAACATTCTCTCCTTCTGCTAACATCTGGCCACAAAACAAAGCCAAGAACCAGTCAAAGAATACCAGTTCACTCTGGCAAACACATGTCAGTATTCTTGCAATTACTATTATGCTCACAGCTTTGGCCTGTGTCTCAGGCACAGAGATTTAATGACTATGCGACTTGAAGGAAATAAATGTACATGAGAGTGCTCATTTTGCCCCCAAAATTATGACACTTGAGGTGAAAAAAGAATTTCAACCCAGGAAGAAGAAAAAGAGTCAATGCTGTGTAGTCAAATTCAAGATGTTCCTCAACACAGGGCCTTTGACTGAAGTCTCCAAGAAGAGCTGAAGATCCCAGCATGCCGTGCAGTAATTACCTCACCTCGATGCACACATGGCACATTTCAAATATCCAGCCACAAGATGTCACCACACTCAACAGGAATTCTTACAAAAAGAAAAATCTGTATGAATGGGCTCTTTCTATGTCACACATCTCTTTTCCCTGCTAGTAATGGAAAAATAGATGTTTCTGAGGATTTACATGAAATTTAGCATTCAGGCTGTGCCTTTTAAGTGGAAATAGGTGGTCTATCATGGTCTGATCATAGTATCTTAATGAGACTAAAATGCTGGGACAGAATGGAGAACATGGTTTTCTCTTCCCGCTCTGAAACCAAAGGATGTTGGAGAAGGATCTAAAATAGCTCATAAGCATTTAACATGGTTTTCAACAACAGAGTGAAAGCTCTGGCTTAGATGTTTAAGACTGCACACACTCAGCCTTGAAATCCTGCTCCAGTACCTCTCCAGAGATTATTTCATCTTAGTAAAGTGTCCAGATACCTATTTCATGGCCTTCATAATCACAGTATCTATAAACCTTTAACTACAAATCTTATAGGTGTTCTCTGGCTTGTGTATTATGTACCGTAAGTGGAGAGCATATGGGATGTGGGCGTAGCACAAAATAAAGTAATCATGGTCACTTTCTTTCAAAAACAGTTCAGAATCAAGATGTCATGATATGAATAATCTTTTGCAATTTACATATTGATCAAAATATTCAGTGAGTTATTCCTATTACTACATTTCTATCTATAAATATTTAAATTTCACCTTGGGCAGGAAAATGCCTGGAGTCTTTCTTTTAAAACATAGTCAGAATTTCCTCCATGTTCTTTGAAATCTTTCAGCACGTCACCATAGCCACAGCAGATGGTATATCAGAGGTTTTCTGGGGAGATTGGGGTAGCTAGATTCTCTAAGCCTGACTTCCATATTAGGTAAATTAGTAGTCAAAATGTATAGCAGGATTAATGGACACCTGGATACATACAAGTTACTTGGAAAGATCAGCATGACTTCTGTGAAGGGAAGTTCTGGGATGTAGATGTTTTGGTATTTTTTTGACAAAGCCATCAAACACAAAAATAAGGATGATTTAGTTGATAATTATGTCAACTATATGTCTATCTGTATTTCCAAAAGACTTTTGACAATGGCCATCTCTCAAGCCTTTTAAAGAAAATGAGCAGTCACAGCTCATTTCAGAGCTGGGGAATGTTCCATGGATAAAAGTATCTGATTAAGAGATAGGAAGAAGAGAAAAGGAGTAAAACACTAATTCTTGTCAAGCAGAGAGGTCACTATGGAATTTTACAGGGGGCTGAGGTGGGACTTGTGCTTTTCAATGTCTTCATGAGACTCCTGGAAAAGGCTTTTTGTAGGGAGCTGGGACAGTTTGCTGTTAATACTAAATTATTCAGAATAGGAAAAATGCAGACTAACTGTGAAGAATTGCTGCAGAAACTCATGAGGCTGATTGGGCAATAAAAAGGCAGATGAAATGCAGTGCAGAAAAATGTAAAATGATGCACAAGGAAAAAAAACACAAATTCACTTATAAAATGATGGGCTCCAAGCTAAGTATTATCACTCAGAAGAAAGATCTTGCGATAATGAGAGTTAGTTCCACGAAAATGTCAGTCCTATGCTCAAAGCAGACAAAAAAAGCAAATAAAAGGTTAGTAATCGTTAGGAAAAAAATATAACAAAACAGCAAGATAATGCTCAGCTGAATAAATCATGAATCACCTTTAAAACTGTGCAATTCTGGCCCCTGTCCCATTGTTCTCCCACGTCCAAAAGGTTATAGTAGAATTGGAAATTATTAGCAAAATTATTAAAACAACAAAAATTGTTAAAGATGTGGATTTATTTCCAAATGGGACAAAACTGAGGCATAAAGGGTGAGCTAAGACTCTTCTATCTAGCGAAGAGACAAGTTAGGAGGAAGGAAGAAAAAACAGGTCCATAAACTCAGGAGTGGAGGGACAACAGAAATTTTTTTGCTCACCATATCTTCCACTGTATCTCCAGACTGAGCAGAGAGAGCGATCCTCAGCTGGATGGCCCTTTGGGTCTGACCTTGAACAGCGATTCCACTGTGCTGACCACATTCTGGCCAACAGGTAGTATGAATTGATAATAAAAATTTTGTCTATTAATTTAGCTGTTGGCTAGTATCACTTCCAGGGTTTTTATTACCTGTGATGCTGCTATTTTTCCTGTACATTTTGCTTAATAAATTCACTTTTTTTAAAGAAAATAAATAGAAAGCTTTTGGGAGCAAAAAATAGGAATAATATAGGAATAATAGGAATATGTTTAGGAATAACATAATGATGGTATTATGCTTATTTAAAAATAGACTAAAAATATCTATAATCTGGAAATCAGCCCATATTAATAATTACCCAGGTAAAAGTCTAATTGAAATTAATGAACATTTTCTCAGAGGAAAGGTTTCAGGATTCTCTTCTATATAGATTATTTATATCATGTTCATCACCATAGTTTCTGAATGTGTTCCAGTAGTACATTAAGCAATGTGACTAACATCTGTCACATGTTTTTTTCTTCAGTCTCTCTCCAGGGAGATAAATATATGCAGTAGAGTATCTTGCATCCTAAAGGAATTTTGCCAGGTGAAGAGGGGAAGAGAAGATAAAAGAATCAGGGTGGGAAAAATAAGGGGTTTGTTTGTTTGTTTCTATAAATATACAATTTGCTTCATTTTTAGATCAGTGAAAATGGACAAAAATATGTACTACATTTTGACCTTGCTATTTCAATTTACAGCGTTGCTTTTGAGTATGAGCTTGATGTTGAATTAAGCTGCATGTACAATAAAGTTATATCCATTAATTTGACCCTCTTTCTTTCCTGAACTAGTAGTGGTAATCAGAAGACAAAAGAAAAATATGAATCATATTTTGTTAATGAAGAAAAAAAGACAATACGGCACTGATCATGAAGTATTAAAGATTTTTCAAGGATGATAAATGAATGGTATCTATTTACTAAGAAACTATGTTAACATTTTAAAATATTTAATTTCTTTACATTGTAATTAATTTGCAAAATAAAATATTTCATATACATGGATTAAGAAAAAAAAAACCTAACATTTTAAAATAACCATGAAGTTTAGCAAAAACAGTACCACTCAGTGTTTGACTTGGAATGTATCTGCAAAATTTTTGTGCTGTACAAATTTATAACATAGAATGATATGTAATTGTCTTTGCAAACTGCTTTATGATTTTTTTTCAAGGACCAGTTATTATGACCAAAATCTGCATTTTACAGATGGGGCTAGTGACAGAGAAAATGACTCATCTAGTGAACCAGCAAACTAATGCTAGGTTCTGGGATGCCTGTTTACCTCCCCAAACAAAGGAACAAAACTAAAGCAAGTAATAATAGGTCATCATGGTTTGAAATCCCTCCAGTATTTTTTCTGACCTCACTGCAAGACTGGCTTCTCCTTCTTTATTTAAAGAAGAAGGGGGATTGTAATCTTACCAGCAGATGAGAAGTGTAGTAGAGTGCGAATAAGAATCCCACCTTGGACGTGACCTTGGCTGCCCCCACCCATTTTAGATATCAAAAATTTCCAGGAGGTGTATATGGCCTTTTAACAGGTAAGATTCTACAACCCATGAAAGGATGAATGTCATGTGCATATTGTGCTCAAGAGTTCTGGGAAGGATCCTAAGGAAGGACCCCAGTAGCACACACACGAAAAAACATCCCTACCCCAGGTTGTCAGGCTTTTGTTAAAGACCTTCATGAAATATCAGGTTGCTTAGCTCCGTAATATTAAAGGAAGCTTGGCCCTGCTGTTATTAAATAGGTCTTCCTTTTCTCAGTGACAGCCTTCCCATTCTAGCTAATGACAGCAAACACATCTGAATATTTATTATGTGTTGAAAGCACAAATGTTAGAGAGAGACAGAATATAATAATGCCTTTTATTTTTCTTGAGGCAATCTGTCTTGGCATTCTAAGTGCCACAGATAAAAGCAGCAATAAAGAAAAAAAAAAAAAAAAGGAAAAGAAATGAATATCTCAATTAAAATAACAAAGCATTACTGAATAAAATGCTAAAATCATCTTAATGTACCAGTCTGAAAGCCATCCAAAAGCGACCTATGAGTGCATCCTGTAAAATTACAAACCTATGCCTTTGCCAGAAAAGAAAGCCTTCCTTAAGCCCCAGGCTGCAAACGTGAATTTTTTCGGAGCTTGGTTCTAGAAATAGTTCATATCTCCTAAGAGGGTTAAAAGGTATAGAGAGTGACAGAATTTCTGTAAGAAGTGGAAGTTGTGTAATAAAACTACTGACTATGGATCTGAGACCATACCTCATTTTCTTTATGTAATTTAGTATGGCTATGTGCTAAACGAGACCAGAATTATTCATGCCAATGAATACCCAAGTAATTGCCCTATGGCAGTTCTGCATATTGTGTGTGCCAGATACACAAGAGTTAGACATGCAGTTTAACTGGGTCTAGTGACCTTTAAAATCATGCCTGTTTTTTATTCATGAATCATCACTTTGTTTAGCAGGCAGTTAATGTTCATTCACATTTCTTGCCTTTGCTGACCTCCGTCCAGCCTAAGTCACTTATTGCAGCAGATGAATGTTCTGAGGTAAGCGTAAGGCAGGGTAGAAAGCAGCAAGTTGTAGCTATTCAATGACTCTTTCATTTAAATATTCACAATGAGCTTAACCCCCCCCTGGAATTGTAATCACAGAGCTGTCTGTAGGAAGAACAGTGAAAATCTTTTCCTGCAAGCTTTGGTAGTGCCTCCAAAATGTAATTGATTTATTTTAGATAAAGATGGACTGGAGAATACTGAATGTCTCCACAGTCTGTTCACCTGATGAAGAGAGGGCTCTGGTCAAGGTCTAATTGTCAGGATTTGATATTCCAACCAAAGGACAATTCTTGCTAGACAACTTGTCTGATGATTTTGGCCTTCTGGCATTATTTTTTTCTAAACCAGAGAAAAATGATTTTGAGCAAAAAGAAGCACCAAGTACAAACATCTTTGCCATTCCTTTATTTATTTCCCCTTCAGCTTTAAATCTTCCCTCCCTTTCCATTCTGTGTATGCCCATATCATCTCTTCCCACTCTCTTTTCCCTTTTTTTCTGTCGTCTTTCTTTTACTTTGCTTGTACAAACAGCATTTATTTTGTTTTAATTTTGCACTTATCTTCTTGTTTGTGTTCACTGCAGTTCCTTTGGCAGGAGGCATCCTGCTCTCTGTCTTGCTTCCCACCCACCTTCCTCCCTCTTTTTAGTTTCTCATCCCTTTACTTCCAATGTGACTATCTCTTTTTATACTCCCCAGTATATCCTTTGAGTGTATGTATGTACGTAGACCAGATGATCCCACCTTTTATCATACTCTTTAATCTGCACAGAGCTTCCAGCCCTTGATCTCCTTATTTCACACATTCTGTGCCATGTTCTTATGTTGTGATTAATAAAAAGTCTGTGCTGGAAGCTTTTAGAGATATAATAGCAGGTAAACTGACTTTTTTTTTTATGAGACCATTAAAAACTTAGCGAACTATCAACTCCCATATGGCTGCTATCAGATAACTGACTGAAAAGGTAAACTTCTGGGAGTGTCTCGGCCCTTTGAGTAGCAACCACCCTTGTGGCAATCCATCCAGTCCTCTTCCCTACCACATGTTCTTGCTGAATTACGGACTCCTTTCCACCTTCCTCCAAGGGCACTTGCTCTTGGTATGAGTGACACAGTATGATGAGGTCAGAGTCAGTCAGGGGTCTGGGCTAAGCTGCCATATCACTGTGCTTCAGGGATGAGTTCAGCCCTGGAGCAGCTTACCTTCAAGTAGTCAATGTGTAGTGGAGGGGAACTTATAACACCTGTACTGGTGTTAGGCCAAAACATTATATGTTTATGGCATTATTTTAGCTGAGTTCTTCCCCAAAATACCTAGATCTGGGGAAGATGGTAAACTATTACACTTACCAGTGATTTTCACCTCTAGTAATTAGTTTACTGTCTTAGCAATAGGTCATCAGAATTTATTTTTGAAAGCTGAGGTAAACACTGGCATTAATAGGTCACCAGTTTTTAGAGCTATTTTCAAAAAAATCCATCATATCTGTCTTTGCTTATAACCCAGCAAGACCTTTATATGCATTTTTATTGATGACATATCATTACCTATATGCAATAATAGCATTAAGAGGATAAACATAACTCTCAGTGCTCAACTGGTAAAAAAAGTAAAATGCTTTCAACCAAACCTCAAATACATAATTTTGATAAATCCACGAGGGTAATGTTCACTCTCTGCAATAGACCATCTGGCACAGAAGAGGCTGTGCCAATTAATATAGATGGAATGACTGTTAGCAACACAGGTAGTAAATATTTCAGACTAATCTTTTTTGTCATTTATCAGCTAATTTCATCCTTCAAAATTTGTGGTCAGAGTCTCCAGCATGTTAAAACAGATTGATCATATTCAGACTTTTACTAGCCTGCAAACCCTTTGCTTTGTTTTTAACTCTTATACAGTCCTGGTTTCCACTTATTTGTGTGAGGGTGAGGGATTATTATGAAGCGGCAGCACAGTTAGCACCATTACTTGGCTGAGTTGCCTGCCTCTCTGTTGTGGTTTAACCTCAGCCGGCAACTGAGGTTCCACACAGCTGCTCGCTCACTCCCCCGCAGTGGGATGGGGGAGAGAATCGGAAGGGTAAAAGTGAGAAAACTCATGGTTTGAGATTAAGACAGTTTAATAGGTAAAGCAAAAGCTGTGCACGCAAGCAAAGCAAAATAAGGAATTCCTTCACTCCTCCCCATGGGCAGGCAGGTGTTCAGCCGTCTCAAGGAAAGCAGGGCTCCATCATGCGGAACGGTTACTTGGGAAGACAAATGCCATCACTCCAAATGTCCCCCCCCTTCATTCTTCTTCCCCCAGCTTTATATGCTGAGCATGACGTCACATGGTATGGAATATCCCTTTGGCCAGTTGGGGTCAGCTGTCCTGGCCGTGCCCCCTCCCAGCTTCTTGTGCACCTCCAGCCTTCTCAGTCAGTAGAGCATGGGAAGCTGAAAAGTCCTTGACTAGTGTAAACACTACCTAGCAACAACTAAAACATTGGTGTGTTATCAACTTTGTTCTCATCCTAAATCCAAAACACAGCACTGTACCAGCTACTAAGAAGGAAATTAACTCTATGCCTGCTGAAACCAGGACACTCTCTCATTAAGGTATAAGTATTGCCTTGCTAATGGTATGCTTAATTCAAAAGATTGTGGTTCACCTGTTTTTCTCAAAGGAAAAGGAAAATACAGTTTGAGTAATGCATCCCTAATGGCTATTGCAGAAGAGAGAATAAGACTATGTTTCCAATATTAACTAATAAGTTGATTCTGAGGAAGCTTGGTCAACTTTTCAGCTCTGCTAGAATCATTTACCAAGACTGTATTTCAGTTCTTGTCTAAAAATCTGGTCAGTTTTTTTATAATAACCAGGAACTGTTCTTTTAATGGTTCTCAGAGAAACTTTTTGAATGTTAATCTGTTTTCCAGACCTGTTTGACAAAGCTCTAAACAAAGGGGTATAGCAGCCAAGCCAAGTATTTTCCAAACAGTGTTTAGAGTGGTTCAGAAACATCAGACTTTTGAATCTTACTCCTTAATGTTGGAAACTTAGTAATGAAGCATTAAAAATCTTTCTGTTCAAAATACAATACTAGCAGTAAAATAAATTGTGTGATGGTGGAAGCAGCAGAGCAAGAAGATTGCTTTAGTTTTCAGGCCATCACCTAGAAGTCTAAAAAAAAGTGAGAAAATAAGAAAATTATCAAAACACAGCTGGTTTTGTTTGTTTATTTTCTAGTTGCCTTTAAAGGTGTAGAAAGACAGGCAGAAAATTTGCATATTACTCATAGGGAATATGTGTATGGAGCAGTGCAGAGCAAGCCTCTGATATGATCAGAGAAGGCTTTGCTGGGGTAGAGATGCCTTCAGCACTGCTCACATCTGACGATATTCTGAGTTGCATCACAGGGAGCATTCAAACACATTATGAAAAAATATAGATTTTTTAAATATCAGGATTGAAACATACATTCATGAATGTAAGTAGCACAGGTTCATATTATAGAAGTCTTATAAAATGTCTGATTTCAAAGTTTTCTGCAAATTTTACTATAACTGAAATCACATACTGATTTCACCAATCTGACTTTCACTATTTATTACCTGAGGCCAACAGCTTCAGTAATGCAATAGGACTTCTCAGCAAATGAACAAATAGGTGTGTTTAGCTATTTCTGGAGTCTGTGATGCAGAAATTCATGCTGAGCAAAGTGTTGTTATTTTGCAACAAGTGCACTGCAATGCTCTGTGAGGAGACAGAAATCTTGGGATTTGAGGCGGTCCTGTTTTAACCCCAGCTGGCAACTAAGCACCACATAGACACTCGCTCACTCTTCCCCAGCAGGAAGGGGGAGAGAACTGGAAGGGTAAAAGTGAGAACACTCGTGGGTTGAGATAAAGACAGTTTAATAGGTAAAGCAAAAGCCGCGCACACAAGCAAAGCAAAACAAGGAATTCATTCACTCCTTCCCACCGGCAGGCAGGTGTTCAGCCATCTCCAGGAAAGCAGGGCTCCATCACGCATAACGGTTACTTGGGAAGACAAATGCCATCACTCTGAACATCCTCTACTTCCTTCTTCTTCCTCCAGCTTTATACATTGAGCATGATGTCATATGGTATGGACTATCCCCCTGGTCAGTTGGGGTCAGCTGTCCCAGCCGTGTCCCCTCCCAACTTAGAATCATAGAATCATTAAGGTTGGAAAAGACCTCTAAGATCATCGAGTCCAACCGTCGACCCAACGCCACCATGCCCACTAAACCATGTCCCTAAGTGCCTCATCTACACGTCTTTTAAATACTTCCAGGGACGGTGACTCAACCACTTCCCTGGGCAGCCTGTTCCAATGTTTCACCACTCTTTCAGTAAAGAAATTTTTCCTCACGTCCAATCTAAACCTCCCCTGGCGCAACTTGAGGCCATTTCCTCTCGTCCTATCGCTTGTTACTTCGGAGAAAAGACCAACAACCACCTCACTACAACCTCCTTTCAGGGAGTTGTAGAGAGCGATGAGGTCTCCCCTCAGCCTCCTTTTCTCCAGGCTAAACAGTCCCAGTTCCCTCAGCCGCTCCTCATCAGACTTGTGCTCCAGACCTTTCACCAGCCTCGTTGCCCTTCTCTGGACACACTCCAGCACCTCAATGTCCTTCTTGTAATGAGGGGCCCAAAACTGAACACAGGATTTGAGGTGCGGCCTCACCAGTGCCGAGTACAGGGGCACGATCACTTCCCTACTCCTGCTGGCCACACTATTTCTGATACAGGCCAGGATGCCATTGGCCTTCTTGGCCGCCTGGGCACACTGCCGGCTCATGTTCAGCCGGCTGTCAACCAACACCCCCAGGTCCTTTTCCGACAGGCAGCTTTCCAGCCACTCTTCCCCAAGCCTGTAGCGCTGCATGGGGTTGTTGTGGCCCAAGTGCAGGACCCGGCACTTGGCCTTGTTGAACCTCATACAGTTGGCCTGGGCCCATCGATCCAGCCTGTCCAGGTCCCTCTGCAGAGCCTTCCTACCCTCGAGCAGACCAACACTCCCACCCAACTTGGTGTCGTCTGCAAACTTACTGAGGGTGGACTCGATCCCTTCATCCAGATCATTGATAAAGATATTGAACACTATCTTTATTGAACAGATATCCCCAAAACTGAGCCCTGGGGAACGCCGCTCGTGACCGGCTACTGACTGGATTGAACTCCATTCACCACAACTCTCTGGGCCCGGCCGTCCAGACAGTTTTTGACCCAGCAAAGGGTACACCTGTCTAAGCCATGAGCCACCAGCTTCTCGAGGAGAATGCTGTGGAAGACGGTGTCAAAGGCCTTACCGAAGCCCAGGTAGACCACATCCACAGCCTTTCCCTCATCCACTAGGTGGGTCACCTGGTCATAGAAGGAGATCAGGTTCGTCAAGCAGGACCTGCCTCTCATGAACCCGTGCTGGCTGGACCTGATGCCCTGGTTGTCCCGCTCATGCCTTGTGAGCGCCCTCAAGATGAACCGCTCCAGAATCTTCCCCGGCACCGAGGTCAGGCTGACAGGCCTGTAGTTCCCCGGATCCTCCTCCTGGCCCTTCTTGTGGATGGGCATCACATTGGCAAGCCTCCAGTCGTCCGGGACCTCCCCCGTTAACCAGGACTGCTGATAAATGATGGAGAGTGGCTTGGCAAGCTCCTCCGCCAGCTCCCTCAGCACTCTCGGGTGGATCCCATCTGGCCCCATAGACTTGTGAGCGTCCAGGTGGCGTAGCAGGTCGTTGACGGCTTCCTCGTGGATTATGGGGGGTTCATCCTGCTCGCCGTCCCTGTCTTCCAGCTTGGGGGGCTGAGTACCCTGAGGATAACTGGCCAGCCTGTTAAAGTCTGAGGCAAAGAAGGCATTAAGTACCTCAGCCTTCTCCTCATTCTTGGTGACAATGTTCCCCCTTCATCCAATAAAGGATGGAGATTCTCCTTGGCTCTCTTCTTGTCATTAGTATACTTGTAAAAACATTTTTTGTTGTCTTTAACGACAGCAGCCAGATTGCGTTCTAGCTGGGCTTTTGCCTTTCTCATTTCCTCTCTGCATGACCTAATGAGATCCCTGCACTCTTCTTGTGCACCCCCAGCCTACTCGCTAGTGGGGCGGTGTGAGAAGCAGAAAAGACCTTGACTCTGTGTAAGCACTGCTCAGCAACAACAAAAACATGCCTGTGTTATCACCGCTGTTTTCAGCACAGATCCAAAACATAGCCCCATACTAGCTACTATGAAGAAAATTAACTCTACCCCAGCCAAAACCAGCACAGAGACATACACATACATGAAGAGGGTTTGTGAAGCACTAACTTGTGCCATTTTTGTTTGTATTGCCCTTGATAAGCTATTAAATTCCCAGAAATGAACCCAGTTTTTTCTCTTCTAGGGCAGTTAGTCCTCAATGTATTTGATGGTATTGAAAGAAAATGAAATATAAGAACAGGTGGGAATTTAGGATGAACATATCCCATATATTTTCTTAACCTCAGTCTCAAATATATGGCATTGCTTTCTTTTAGAGAACAGAGGTGGATGTAAAACAATAGATACCCTAGAAAGAGACAAATTAGATTTTTATATGCTCATTATAGCACACATGCACACCTCTAGAGGTTGCAATCATTCCTGTTACCATAAGTCAATTTATGTTTAAGCACCTAAAAACATAGCTAAACCCCAGGGAGTGATTAAATTATGTCTGAAGAATTGTGTATTGCTAGAACATAGTCCCCTATGCAGACTTTGTAATTCAGGCATGTCCCTGCTTGCCCTGGATGACCTGTGGGCCAACTAAAGTTATTAACTATGTGCTTACAGATGCTTGTACTGGGGACACAGCCACTCACTGGTCTCCTGCATGATGCTCATTGAGGTTCTCCTGTAGCTAAACAGCAGCTCAAATCCTTCAGACAATGTTGATGGTAGCAATAATGACCATCTTTTGTTTAATGGTTTGTTATTTAGATCCCTTGCCCCTAAACCAAGATCCATAGTTTCTGTCCCCTTCTCATCATGTTTTATTCAAATGTGTCTCCCCAGAAAGTTTCTCTAAGCACCAGCTATGCTAAGGGTATGCTAAAAACATGAACCTCTCCTTTTGAATCAGAGCCACCATACAGTCAGGAGGGCAAGCCATGTGGCCAGAAAAATGGCAGACAAGGAGGAACATATAGAGAGTGTATAAGTGAAAAGTACATCTCTACTACAGAATGTAGATATCAGGGAATTTCCAGTGCTGGACCTTATGATGATTTTATGTACTCCATTCTGAGGTGCCTAATTTTGCTTTTGTACTTTATTTGGAAATTATAAGAAAATTTACTTCTCTACAGAGATTTGAAGGAGTATAAAAGAAGAATTCCAATCTCCTGCTGCTCTCAATTTAGGAGGGAATTTATAGAGCAAGAAGTCACAACCAAACAAGTACTCTTTAAAGTCAATAGTAATCCAAACTTCATGAATTTTTCCAGTTCTTTTTAATTCCATCTTTATTTTTTCATCTCTCTGAAGTACAGGACCATGTCTTGCAGAATTCAGTTATACTTTATGTTAAAGAAGCATTTCTTTTATTCTTGTCTTTATTGTATCCAAGTTAATTCATTCATGGTTTGTAATGAAATTTGGTACACTACACAGCCACCATCTGAGGCATCGTGCTTGGTATCCTGATATCACATATGTGGGCAAGTGTGAGGGAGGATTTCTAATGTCATGACTATGACCAGGTATTCATACTCCATCACCAGTTTTCTGTATGTAACAGAGATAACGTATTTAATAATGAATCATAAAGATGCTTTGAGATGGATCTGCTTGCTTGCATCATTTAAAGACGTTTTAGGAAGAAAAAGATGGGATGACAAACGGTAAGATTTAAAACTCATTTACCATTTCCAAAATTATTTCAAGGTATTGTTTCTTTGTCTGCATCATGCATATCTTGGACCTTCTCTTCAATTGCCCTAGTTTCATTTGTTTTTCTTATATAGAATTCATTTAGTTGTTCATACACCCATCTGCTTTCTAGCACGTCTTCATTTTTTTCTTTTATGTCAGGGTTTTTTGCTTTTCAGCTTTTTTATTGCATGTTTGCAAGTTCCTAGCTTTGAGCTATGGAAGCAACAAGAAGAATTCAAATCTCCAAGACTAACTTTTTAAGATTGCTTACTTAATAATCTACTGACATGTTTTGTAGAGTGCAAGTACACAAAGGCTGTCTTCCAGAGCATTAGAATACTACCTAGTAAAGGCCAGGAAATTTCAGTTATAATAAAAAATAAGGATACTCAGAAGCCTCAGGACTAGGATGTTCTCTGAACGATATAATTCCTATGAGTAGTTGTTCTGGTTTCGGCTGGGATAGAGTTAATTTTCTTCCTAATAGCTGGTACAGTGCTGTGGTTTGGATTTAGGATGAAAATAATGTTGATAACACACTGATGTTTTAGTTGTCGCTAAGTAGTGCTTACACTAGTCAAGGACTTTTCAGCTTCTCATGCCCCGCCAGTGAGAAGCTGGGAGGGGGCACAGCCAGGACAGCTGACCCAAACTGGCCAAAGGGGTATTCCATACCATTTGACATCATGCTCAGTATATAAACTGGGGGGAGTTGGCCGCGGAGGCGGTGACCGCTGCTCAGGAACTGGCTGGGCATCGGTTGGCAGGTGGTGAGCAATTGCATTGTGCATCACTTATTTTGTATATTCCTTTATTATTATTATTATTATTATTATTATTATTATTATTATTATTATTATTATTATTATTTTCTGTTCCTTTTCTGTCGCATTAAACTGTCTTTATCTCAACCCATGAATTTTTTTTTCCCAATTCTCTCTCCTACCCCTCTGAGGGGGGGGAGTGAGCAAACGGCTGTGTGGTGTTTAGCTGCCTGCCAAGTTAAACAACAACAGTCCCTTTGGCGCCTAATGTGGGGCATGAAGGGTTGAGATAATGACAGATCTGACCAGAGCATGCTAAGGCAAATTTCATTATATTGGTTTAACAGTCGCTGGTCACAATGTTGATTAATTTACTCTCAGAGTTGTCGTGCGTGCTCTCAGAGTTGTGTTATGTAACACCTTACTTGCTGTATATGTTCCCTGTTGTGCTGTTTATCACCTCTGGGGGCTGGATCAAGGATATAATTTTGCTGCACTGTGTAACACTGGTTTATGATATGATAAAATTACTGGTCATGAGACTAATCTGGTATTTGTACTTGGTATTGCCGTCATCTCTGCACCTCGGGAGCCACCTTTTGGAAACTGTTAATAAGTACACTCTTTACCTTTTCTCCTCGGGGAACCAATCTATGGGGGAGACAGAGGGGGAACACTTCCCCCCCCCTTCACTTCACCTTCCCTTTCTCTTTCAGGCTAGTTACAGCAGCTCTTGAGAATTTTGAATATCCTTGGAATGTTCAAACCAGCATGTTCCTATTGCTATGTCTCCTGAATGTGGTTCAGGTCTTGTTACCTTAAACAACTATTTAAGAATACTACCTAGAGATCTACCCCTGCGACAGGCACTGCAGCTACTCAAAACTCGGCAACAGGCACTGCGGCTACTCAAAACCCTGTGACAGGCACTGTGGCTACTCCAACCCCCGCAACAGGCACTACAGCTGAACCAGAGAACCAGCCCGTGCTGGCGTCAGACGCCCCTATACACAAGAAGAAATACACAAGAAAATCAGCTTGTTTAGTAAGAGATGGAGATGAACCAGGACCATCACAAGAACAGGAAAAGATTTCAGCTGTCGTTCAGGCAAGCACATTGTCACCTGGCTGCTCCGGTGCTGGGATAACAGGGCCAGTAGCCTGGAATTAGAGGGTAGGGAAGCCAAGCAGCTGGGACTCCTTTCTAGGGAAGGGGGCATTGACAAAGTGATTGGAAAAGAGGCACAAGCCCTCAGCCTCTGGGGGCGACTCCTGTCAGGTCTGAAGGAAAGGTAACCCTTCAAGGAAGATGTTATATGCCACCCAGGGAAGTGGACCACCATGGAAAGAGGTATCCAGCACCTGAGGGAATTAGCTGTGCTGGAGGTGATTTGTGATGACCTGAACAGCAAGCAGTTATCCAAAGACCCAGATGAAGTCAGGTGCACGTGACCCACGTGGCAGAAGTTTGTACGGAGCACACGGTCATCGTATGCCAATTCATTGGCAGTATTGACCTGGAAAGACGGAGAGGAACAAATGGTGGATGAATTGGCTGGCCAACTCTGGCAATACGGAGAAAGTCTCTCTTCCTCCCTATGGGCCTGCATCTCAGCTGAGGAAAAACTGTCTGAAAAACTGTCCCAGGAATTCCAGGAATTCAAAGAGGATATGTCCTGCTCCCCACCTGTATGAACCAGTATCTTAGCTATTAGGAATAAGCGTCCCTCTGCTCAAGAGAGCGGATATAGTGGATGCACACCACGGGCCACCCTGTGGTTTTACCTACGTGACTACAGAGAGGACATGAAGAAGTGGGATGGAAAATCTACCTCGACCCTAGAGGCACGGGTACGTGAGTTGCAAGGAAAAACAATCACAAAAGGGGGTTCTTCCAGGAAAATTGCTGCTCCAGTTCCCAGTGGGCAGTTCCCCCGACAGAGTAGAAGGGCCGATCTTACTTCTGATTTTAATAAAGGGACTTTTGATTTTGATTCGCATTTACAAGAAGTGAGTAATGGATACTATGATCAGGACTAGAGGGGTCCTGCCTCCATCCAGGTAGAGGAAAGGGACAACCAGGTTTACTGGACTGTGGGGTTGCTGAGGGTCAAAGACCAACAGGTGCCAATCGCTACCACAACGGTGCACCGGCAGCAATATGACATCAACCAGAACCCCCTGATTGCCATCCATAAGCTGATTTATCGACTGGAGAGCCAAGGAGTGATCAGCAAGACTCGTTCACCCTTTAACAGTCCCAGTGCGAAAGTCTAAAGGAGAGTGGAGACTGACAGTAGACTATCACAGCCTGAATGAAGTCACGCACCGCTGAGTGCTGCTGTGCCAGACATGCTAGAACTTCAATACGAACTGGAGTCAAAGGCAGCCAAATGGTATGCCACAACTGATACTGCTAATGCATTCTTCTCAAACCCTTTGGCAGCAGAATGCAGGCCGGTTTGCTTTCACTTGGAGGGGTGTCCAGTACACCTGGAATCGACTGCCCCAGGGGTGGAAACACAGCCATTTGCCATGGACTGATCCACACTGCACTGGAACAGGGTGAGACTCCAGAATACCTGCAATACATAGATGACATCATCGTGTGGGGCAACACAGCAGGAGAAGTTTTTGAAAAAGGGAAGGAAATAGGCCAAATCCTGCTGAAGGCCGGTTTTGCCATAAAACAAAGTAAGGTCAAGGGACCTGCACAGGAGATCCAGTTTTTAGGAATACAATGGCAAGATGGACGTCGTCAGATCCCAATGGATGTGATCAACAAAATAACAGCCATGTCTCCACCAACTAGCAAAAAGGAAACACAAGCTTTCTTAGGCGTCGTGGGTTTTTGGAGAATGCACATTCCAAATTACAGTCTGACTTTAAGCCCTCTCTACCAAGTGACCTGGAATAAGAACGATTTCAAATGGGGCCCTGAGCAACGACAAGCTTTTGAACAAATTGAACAGGAGATAGTTCATGCAGTAGCCCTGGGGCCAGTCCGGGCAGGACAAGATGTAAAAAAATGTGCTCTACACCGCAGCCGGGGAGAATGGCCCTACCTGGAGCCTCTGGCAGAAAGCACCAGGGGAGACTCAAGATCGACCCCTAGGGTTTTGGAGTCGGGGATACAGAGGATCCGAGGCCCACTATACTCCAGCTGAAAAAGAGATATTGGCAGCATATGAAGGGGTTCGAGCTGCTTCGGAAGTGATCGACACTGAAGCACAGCTCCTCCTGGCACCCCAACAGCTGGTGCTGGGCTGGATGTTCAGAGGGAGGGTCCCCTGTACACATCATGCAACTGATGCTACGTGGAGTAAGTGGGTTGCACTAATCACACAACGGGCTCGAATAGGAAACCCCAGTGATCATGGATTGGCCAGAGGGCAAAGATTTTGGAATATCGCCAGAGGAGGAGGTGATGCGTGCTGAAGAGGCCCCAGTGTATAATAAACTACCAGAAAATGAGAAGCAATATGCCCTGTTCACTGATGGGTCCTGTCATATTGTGGGAAAGCATTGGAGGTGGAAAGCTGCTGTATGGAGTCCTATGCGACAAGTTGTAGAAACTGCTGAAGGAGAAGGTGAATCGAGCCAATTTGCAGAAGTGAAGGCCATCCAGCTGGCTTTAGATGTTGCTGACCGAGAAAAGTGGCCAGTGCTCTATCTCTATACTGACTCATGGATGGTGGCAAATGCCCTGTGGGGGTGGTTGCAGCAATGGAAGCAGAGCAACTGGCAGCACAGAGGCAAACCCATCTGGGCTGCCGCATTGTGGCAAGATACTGCTGCCTGGGTGGAGAACCTGGTTGTAAAAGTCCGTCACGTAGATGCTCATGTACCCAAGAGTCGGGCCGCTGAAGAACATCAAAACAACCAGCAGGTGGATCAGGCTGCTCAGATTGAAGTGGCTCAGGTGGATCTGGACTGGCAACATAAGGGTGAATTATTTATAGCTCGGTGGGCCCATGACACCTCAGGTCACCAAGGAAGAGACGCAACATACAGATGGGCTCGTGATCGAGGGGTGGACTTGACCATGGACATTATTGTGCAGGTTATCTATGAATGTGAAACATGCGCTGCAATCAAGCAAGCCAAGCGGTTAAAGCCTCTCTGGTATGGAGGACGATGGTTGAAATATAAATATGGGGAGGCCTGGCAGATCGATTATATCACACTCCCACAAACCCGCCAAGGCAAGCGCCACGTGTTTACAATGGTGGAGGCAACCACCGGATGGCTGGAAACATATCCCGTGCCCCATGCCACTGCCTGGAACACTCTCCTGGGCCTTGAAAAGCAAGTCCTATGGCGACATGGCACCCCAGAAAGAATTGAGTCAGACAACGGGACTCATTTCCGAAACAACCTCATAGGCACCTGGGCCAAAGAGCACGGCATTGAGTGGGTGTATCACATCCCCTGTCATGCACAAGCCTCTGGGAAAATTGAACGATACAATGGACTGTTAAAGACTACGCTGAGAGCAATGGGTGGCGGGACGTTCAAACATGGGGATACGCATTTAGCAAAAGCCACCTGGTTAGTCAACATGAGGGGATCTGCCAATCGAGCAGGCCCTGCCCAGTCAGAACTTTTACGTACTGTAGATGGGAATAAAGTCCCTGTAGTGCACATAAAAAATATGCTGGGGAAGACAGTCTGGGTTATTCCTGCCTCAGGCAAAGGCAAACCCATCCGTGGGATTGCTTTTGCTCAAGGACCTGGGTGCACTTGGTGGATAATGCAGGAAGATGGGGAAGTCCAATGTGTACCTCAAGGGGATTTGATTTTGGGTGAGAATAGCCAATGAATTAAATTGTATGATGTTAATTGCTATATAATACTGTATATCATCACTTCTATGGTGCCTATATGCCATATCAACAGTATTACAGTAACAATCACCTAGATTGATGAAGAATGAACTTTGATAAAACCGAGCAAAGTGCAGCAATGATAGAACCGGACAAGCACAGCAGTGATGGAACCAGAACTGGCTTCAGCATGCAACAATCCAACACCACACACCATCTCTCCTGCCCTGAAGGACTGTTATGACAGATGGAGCCCAAAGTCATGGACTAAATGAACTCAACAAACATTTTATAGGGATGGCCCATAGACTAAGGGAATGATATCTGTGTATATATATCAAAAGACAGGAAAGGTGGTGGTGATTAATTGGGATGTATTGGAAAGTATGAGACATGGGCATGATGTAGATGGTATAGAATAAGGGGTGGATATTGTCCTGGTTTCAGCTGGGATAGAGTTAATTTTCTTCCTAGTAGCTGGTACAGTGCTGTGGTTTGGATTTAGCATAAGAATAATGTTGATAACACACTGAAGTTTTAGCTGTTGCTGAGTAGTGCTCACACTAGTCAAGGACTTTTCAGCTTCCCGTGCTCTACCGGCTGAGAAGGCTGGAGGTGCACAAGAAGCTGGGAGGGGGCACAGCCAGGACAGCTGACCCAAACTGGCCAAAGGGACATTCCATACCATGTGACGTCATGCTCAGTATATAAACTGGGGGGAGCTGGCTGGGGGGCGGTGACTGCTGCTCGGAAACTGGCTGGGCATCGGTTGGTGGGTGGTGAGCAATTGCATTGTGCATCACTTATTTTGTACATTCTTTTATCATTATTATTATTATTATTATTATTATTAATAATTATTTTCCTTTCCTTTTCTGTCACATTAAACTGTCTTTATCTCAACCCACAAATTTTACTTCTTTTTCCCCCAATTCTCTCCCCCATCCCACTGGGGGGGCAGTGAGTGAACGGCTGTGTGGTGTTTAGCTGCCTGCTGGGTTAAACCACAACAGTAGCAAATGTAATTTTTTCTTTTTTTGTTTTTGGAAAATAAAAACCTTGAGCCTGCTATTTGAAGTACACAACTATTTTACTTACATTTGTGTAAAATGGGTGTAAAACTTACATCATGGATATTGCAAAGGAGTCCTAATTAATTAACAGTTTTAAAGCACTTTGAGATAATTTGATGAAAAATGTTATTAAAATGTTATTATGATGATATAGTTTACCATGATCAAATGATTAAAGTTGGTGTCTCACCATGAAAATATATTGATTTATAATTTTGAGTCTTAAATTTTAAAATGTAATTTTCAAGATCAAAGACTGTATGAGTACTTTTTTAACACTGAACTGAAAAATAAATGGCACATCCATTTCATTAATATATGTTACTAGCTTCATCCCCTGCACTGTAGTTATTAATAGTTTTTTTAGCTGTGAACTGAGGTCTGCTGCTGGTGAATGGAAAAAAAGTGAGGATGCAATTTTTATTGCCTGACCAAAGCATAAAGGAATTCACCTGTGCTGGTAGCTATAAAATTCTTGAAAATGTTTACAAATAATGTCTTTTGACAGCTGCCCTTTACATTTGTCTCACTAAAATAATTTTTTCCAGGCCGTCTACTGTTTTCTACCATATACTATTTGAGGGAATACATTTTTTATAGTGCAATGGAACAATATGCTTTAAAGGGACCTTGTAGGCACTTTTAATTTTAAAGAACAAATAACAGGTGTGAGACATTAAGGAATTAAGTTCTGTATGAACTTGTGAATTCCATTTTATTTGGCAAAAACCATTTTCATTGCAACCTTGAGTTGCATTGTAAGCTCCATCATGATTAAGATGTTTAAGGCCATGATTCCACAAACGTTTTTCTGGGTGGTAGAACAGATTACGTAGTTCTCATCTTCTCCCTCTCTTAACTCTTTACTCCTATCCTTTCTCTCCCTTTAAATTGTCTTATGGGATAAAGCAGCGCAAAATGTAAGTTCAAGAGAAAATTATCCACTTTCTTGGCAAAAGCTGACAGAGTTTGTTTTTCTGAATATCATTTTCTGGACATTGAGATGGTCAATGATCCTTAAGGCTGAAAACTCACATGTAGTGAAAACAAAGACTCCATTTGCTAAGACGCTCATTTTAAAGGATCACCTTTACAGAAGCTAACAGGCTAGACTGAAGTTGCTGCTGGGACCAACCCCCTAACCAAACCTCATAGGTGTGTGTCAAAGAGATGGAAAAGGAGACTATTTTTCCGACCAGAAGTGATTTCACAGCCATGATTAATCAGACCAGCCTGAAAAGAGATGCTATGAGAGATTATACCACTTGCAGCTGAGAATCGTTACGTTAGAGTGGCATGAGACAGGCAGGAATCTATTCAGAGCTGGATTTTGTTTTTCACAGATTTCTTAGATGTTTTTTCCCAAAGTCGACGCATGCTTAAGGAATTTGTGTATTTCTTGCTCTCCTGCCGTGTTCTTATATTACCTCTAACTAGGAAAGCAGAACTCTCATAGACCTGTGGTCTCCATGCAGAACACGTTAACACTAGATCCTTGGAAGAACTGTGACAGCCACCCTGAAACTGTGTTCCTGAAAGTCACAGTGCTGTGAACAGTGACCACCACTACTCACAACATGGGACCTCAGGAGCGTATGGAATTGAGTGGCTGGATCCAAGCACAGCAAGCTAATGCCTGCCCAGAAAATAGACATGCGCCAGGGCAAAACAGCAATCTGTACCACTGCTCTTTAAGAGGTACCAGTTCATTGCTGAGCATCGCCAGTTTCACAATAGTGCAGTTTTATCATAAAATCATGAATATAAAATCAAAGCATGAAATCAGAGTAAGAAGAAGGAGCTAGCCATACATGAAAAACATGAATGCTTGTGTCTCAGGGCATGTTTTCCCAATCATTTTAATCTGCTTATTCTTAAAGAATTACCACTTTGCTGCAGCAATAAATAAAAAAAAAAAGAAACATAAATCTTTTTAAAACAGAAATTGAAATGTTATCTCTTAGTGTACGTTGTCTTCTCTGTATCCTGTCTTTTCTGAAAATTTAGCACATGGCAGTTAGACTTTGAAGGAGGAAAGAGAAGACGGACTCTTGTGAGTAAGCTAGAGGGAGTTCTAAGAACATGGGGTTGGCTGGAGAAAGAAAATGTAAAGTCAAGGGCAGAAGGGAAAGCCACTAAGAGCAGCTAAGAGGAGGGAAAAGAGGCAAGTGAAGAGCATGAGGGCATGTAACATTATTGTTAGCTTTATGATGAAATGTAAGGAGGGTGGAGTTGTGCTGATAATTGAAATGAAATTAAAACACTGTAATAGCCTTCTGGAAGAATTAAACTGTGCTATTCTTACTAACAGCAGATTAATATGGGAATATTTAAAAAAAAACCCAAACCCAAAAAATCCAAACAAACAACAACAACAACAACAAAAACCAACAAACTTTTGGTACAATTAAAATGTGACCAGACATTTCCTACTGGAAGAGCAACAACAACATCTTACATTAACACGCTTCCAAGTGAAAGGTAAGATAAACCTTGGATGAACTTGCTTTCTTCTCCCTGCTTTTAGGAGAGCAAGGCTTGGAGTGGGCTGGTCCTTGCTGCCTGCCAGCACTAATGTGAGAAAGTTCTGATCTGCAATTCAGTAGCTGCATGCTACAGCAAGGCTTTTATCAGGAGAGGTGCCAGGCCTTTTATAGTTCAACTGGGTATCAAGAACTTTGTTTAGAGCTAGCAAGCCCAGACTGTTTTCACTGCTCTGGAAGCCCAGCTAGAATAACCTTTGCAGACAGGAAGCACACAACAAAGTCTAGCAGGTTCCTTGAAGCATGGGTTTAAGCAGCCGAAAATGAGAGAGGGAAGAATTCCTGGAACTTCTCCAAGGACCAAGGCAGAGTATGCCTTTCCTCTTTGGCTCTCTGATTCTGGTTTTCAAAGACCACTATCACAGCAGTCCTTCTAAGAAGAGAAATAATTCAGCGTACTTCCTCTGCCTTAGAAGATTCTCTGATTGTCCATTAATGTTTCTCCCTCTGGTGCATGCCATAGGAGGTAGATACTGATTGGTATGTTTGTTTTTCTCTGGGGTTGATGTGTTTTTAAGCATGTGGGCTTAATGTTCTTGTAATAAGCACACTGACATAAATATAGTTTTGTACGTGCACAAAGAGGTTCAATCTGCTCTTTTTCTGGAGGAAGTACCTCTCAAGGACAGATGCAACATATAGGGGGGGGCTAGACTGCAGTCATGTCATGACCTTGTTTAGGGACCATGTAGAACCATAGTACCCCAGGGAAATCATCAGTGAGACCATGTTCGTGGGGGTATTGCTTTTCAAGACAGGGAGGACAAACACTGTTCTGGCCTTTAACTTTCCATCTGACACACTCACCATTTATCCAATATTATAGCTTTATTCTGTGGGTGTAAGAACAAGGAGTCCAGGACCTACTATTCTGAGTGGCCTCCAAGAATCTGAACAAAGATGGGAGTATGTCCTGATGAAACAGACCAGGTTGCATGAGATGATACTGTGTATAGAGTCTGACTGTACTGATGAAATGGTAATGCAAATTATTAACTGTCTGTCGCGCAAAGGTCAGGACAGACCAGCATACAAGTTGTAGCAATAGTTGACAAACACACAGTGCATGGGAATGGGATGACTGTTCTGTATGTTTGCACTAAGGCAGACAGTTAAAGAAAGCAGCTGGGTACATTTTTTAGAACAGTTTATCCCACTTAAATTCAGCAAATAGATTCATTAAAAAAAACCACAAACCAAACAAAAATTTAATTTAATTTAATTTTTTTAAAAGTTATTTTGCTCTGAGATTTAAATAAGATAATTTTAAAACTAAGTTATACTCCTCAACATCCAACATCCATGTATTTCCCCAAGTGAAAATATCAGTCATACAACTCTGATATGGAAAGAAATTCTGAGAGCCTGAAAAAGGGATCAGACTGAGGAGGACAGAAGATACTTTTGAGAAGAAAAAGAATAGACAGAATTAATCACTGAAATGACTCATTAAAATGTTATGACATGACAGAAAAGTGCACTCTAGGGCAGGCCACAGTTTGTTAGGAAAAGAAGTAAAAGCAAACTATTCAACTAACAGTGGAATTACGAGCTTAATGTCCTTTATCCTTTGTGTCACTTTATTCAAGCAGACTCTGCTCTGCTCAGTACCCCTCATAACACTCCAACCTCATTTCCTTCTTTTCTTCTGTATTACTCCAACAGCTCACCATTTTAATTCTCACAGGGCGCCCATGTTGCAGAACTTCACCTGCAATATATCTGGTTTTGTCTATGAGTTCCCTAGACTATACCAATTTTCTCATTTCTCTCTTATTTTACCTGAATATCATGTAAGCAAGAGGCAGCATGTGCCAATTTTTTTCTTGAAGATCTAATTATGTTGTGAGGACAGCCTTTCCTGGTTAGCCAGTCAAGTAGGTAGCTGTTGAAGTAATTCACCTTGTAATGTTGCTCAACAGGAGAATGGTGTGGTATGCCTCTTCTGTAAACAGCCACAAGCGTTCATGAAAGTTTTAAGAGACCAGGAACTTTGAGATTTCTATGCCTCTGTCAAATATGATTGAAATTAGCCTATGTTCTAAGGTTATGAGAGGCTGGCTTGCAGGTGAGTGGGCAAAGAGCACAATCACATAATCTTTGCTTCCTTAAGCAATCAGGCTGAAAAAGAAGGCAGAAAAGGGAGAGCCGGAGAAAGATCTGCAAAAGTAGGATAGGACAGGAAAAAGTGGAAAAAAAAAGGAAAGGAAACAAAAAATAACAATAAATTGAATTTCAGATGAGTATATGGAACTCTTACTGAATTCACAGTTACAAATATGTAAATTTTTTAATAAAAAGAAGAATTTAAATTTACAGCAGAATGCATTTAAGAGAATCCTAACAGGTGCAAACTAGGAAACTGAGAATATATTTACCTTCTTCTGCTAGAACTGAACCCTGTCTGTGTATTCAGAGCCACTCATGCTTCACAGGATGAAAATTGCCTTACTCTTGCCTAATAAACAACATAAGATAAAATTATTTTATCTTGCTAATAGTGAATTTGTGGAATACCTTCCAAAACTGTTCTATGACGGTCTTGCTCCTACTGTAAATGTTACCTGTTAATTCATGAGCTTCTTGAATGATATTGCTCAGATTGGTTCCACCTGTCAGTCTGGCTCCTGTACACTGTCTCATACTATTGCCCTAAATCACTGGCTGTGCTGGAATATAAAACTCTTACGTTAACTGTTACCTTCTTTTCACTCTGGTAAGAATATAATCCCTCTCAGGGGGAAAAAAAGTATATAAGAGAGAAAAAAATTTATAGAAATCCTTAGTAATTTTACTTCATCTCATGAATGCTAATATTGCAAGCAGTTAGGTTTTAAAAATCCCATACAATCACATAGTGAAATTATCTTATTAAAATGGTCATACATAAGATGCTGAAGAGCTAATGAATGAGTACTGCAGAATGTGTTAATACACTGGTAACTAATTGCAAAGAGTTTAGAAGGATGAGACTAGTGGTATTTGTATTAGGAGGTTGGAAGGCAGGTACTTCTTTCTATTGAGTTGCACAATGTTTGGATTACAAAGTCCTAGAATTGGCCTCAAGTTAAAAAAAAAAAAAAAAGGGGGGGGGGGGCAAATTATCCATTTTCTCTGTGTACCCAGACAACCTGAAACTGTACAACAGCATTCCTCAGTTTCTTTTCCCTTTTCTTATAATTGCTTTAATTGAAGCAATGATGCAATGATGTTCTTGCAGGCCACCATGCCAGTGCAGGATGAACAATACTTTCTTTTCCCTTCTCCCAACAGTGATTGGGAGTGGACATGGCAAAATACCTCAGATATGACTATGTCATGTATATTTAGATACAAAACTTGCCTCTTTTCTCTAGATTCCCTTTGGGGTCAGTGAAAAGAGATGGGGTCCTACCTAAAGACAATTCAGAATAGAAGCCTTGTACACGCTTATACAGGCTTATTATCCCACGTTGCATTACTCCTTGTTTCACTCCTGGTCTCTGTTTTGCTGTAATTGTCCTTACTGCAGAAGGTGTGATTGATACCCATGGCTCCCTTCTGAAGTAGGTTTCCCTCTGAGAGCAGCCCTGAAGCAATGGGCAGCACAATCCTCTTGTCTAGCCTAGCTCCATCACCTGGCCCAATGGCCCGGGACAAACCTCAGGGCTGGCGCAATGTCAGTGTAAGCATAGCTTTTGGTCCTTTCAGTTTCCCCTTATCTTTAATCAAATATAACAGAACTCCTGGGAAGTTGGGTGATGTGAAGAACCATGATAGCATCTTGAAAAAACATTGCTGAAGTTTTTTGTAGTGCTTTGAAGAGTTTTACAGAACTGATCTCTGTTTTCCTCTTAGCAAATGGAAGTAATCGATATCTGGTAGTAGGCACAAACTGAATATTCTGGTCTTTTATTTTTCAGACAAAGCCAGTTATAGCACTTTGTTTTATAAGCTTGTGACAAAGAAAAACAGAGAAGGGTAGAAAGTGAAGCCATAAACAACTATGCAACAATCAGATTCTTCAAGATTATCAATCAAAGAAAATAATGTAAAGACAACAAAACCCAAAGGTGATTGAACTGGAAAGGCTGAAATCTTTCAGACATGATGTTCAACTAAAATAGGACTTGCTGCCTCATAGCTATCCTATTTGACACTGTTATTGGGATTTACTGAAACTGTACCGGATTACATTTCATTTACATTTCTGAGAGTTGCCCTGTAAACATAAGACACAGATATCACTCACTAAAAATGAAATATGATCTTTTAGAAGACAATTCTTAGGCAAAAAATGGGTTTTGAATCAAATTCCACAACTACAGAATCACAGAAATTACCTTATTGACATTATTACTCATACCATTTTCATGCTCTATTCATTAGTATTTCTTTACAAGTATTGAGGAAAAGTATACCACATCTCTGAAAGTTGTAGTTCCTATACCTTCACTTCAACCAATAACATTGTTTACTATGGTGTATGCTCTAAATGATATAATGGTATCACGTAACAGCTCTGCTTCTGCACATTTCATCCCTCCGTCTTAAGTATTCAGTCATGGGTGTGTAGCACTGTTGTTATTTGCAGTTGATTTTCCTGTACTATTAAGGTTAAAGGGAGTTTACATGTTTTGGAAGTAAAAACTTATTAAGCACTAATGGAAATTAAAGCTCAGGGGGTTGACTCTTGTCACATAACAGAATCAATTGAACTGTCAATCCTGAACAGGAGGAACAAAGCAGAAAATGGGTGGATAGGCACCTTTAAGGAATGTTATTGACATAATCTTTTTTTATGTCAATAGATGCAAGGCAGAGTCAGTATGCACTAAGAAGTACTTCAGCTGATAAAATGTAACTTTATATATTGCTTCTGAATATTCTATATTTTAAAGGAAGATTATCACACCACTGACACCGAATATCAGCTTCTCCACCAAGAGAATACATGCAGCCAACAAAAAATATTTGATCATCTTTTCTTTTTTCCTCTATAATATCTTTATTATTTACGGAGATAATACTGCAGCATTTATGTCTTTTGCAATATTTCTTTCTTGTTCAGAAGAGCACTTGTGTAAATCTGTTTGCCAACCCCATGCGGTTCCCTGAGATGAATATTTTAAACTGTACATATGTTAGTAACTTGACCCCAAAAATGTATGAAATCTAAAAAAGATGCTTATATCATGCATGAAGGAAACTATGGACTGAACAACCTATTGTTCTCTTACAGGTAAACAGATTATCTTATCACCGTGGATGGCTTGCTATTGCATGTAGAATTTTACTTAGGAAAGACTTTGTTTGCAAAGATATTTTTAAGGTAGAAAAAGATACTTTTTCCTGCTTTTTTCTCCTCCTAATACTAAATACTATAATTTCCCAGCAAAGCTTTCTATGATAAGGAAAATTTTAAAAATTGAGATAAAAAGATTTTGAATGGATACTGACATAAATGACGAAGAATTGTTGAGGTTGGAAGGAACTTTTAGCATGTAATGTCATCATGGTGGTTACATGAAGAAGTGATCTGGCACAGCAGGATAGCTGAAGCCATTAAAACTACTGTAGTCACTGACACTTTTTTCCTTCCTTTTAGTCTGTGGATCATTGTGCTGGCTTTGGCTGGGATAGAGTTAATTTTCTTCATGGTGGCTAGTATGAGGCTATGCTTTGGATTTCTGCTGAAAACAGTGTTGATAATACAGGGATGTTTTAGTTACTGCTGAGCAGTGCTTACACAGAGTCAAGGCCTTTTCTACTTCTCACACCACCCCACCAGCAAGTAGGTTGGGAGTGCACAAGAATTTGGGAGGGGACACAGCTGGGATGGCTGACCCCAACTGACCAAAGGGATATCCCATAACATATGACATCATGCTCAGCATATAAAGCTGGGGGGAAGAAGAAGGAAGTGGGAGACATTCAGAGTTATGGCATTTGTCTTCCCAAGTAACTGTTATGCGTGATGGAGCCCTGCTTTCCTGGAGATGGCTGAACACCTGCCTGCCCATGGGAAGGAGTGAATGAATTCCTTGTTTTGCTTTGCTTGCGTGCGCGGCTTTTGCTTTACCTATTAAACTGTCTTTATCTCAACCCACGAGTGTTCTCACTTTTACCCTTCTGATTCTCTCCCCCATCCCACCGGGGGAGAGTGAATGAGCAGCTGTGTGGTGCTTAGTTGCTCGTTGGGGTTAAACCACAACAATCATTCATGTTGTGGTTTAACGTCAATCGGCAACTGAGTACCACACAGCCACTCGCTCACTCCCCCCCGCCCCCCCGGTGGGATGGGGGAGAGAATTGGAAGAGCACAAGTGAGAAAAACTCGTGGGTTGAGATAAAAACAATTTAATAATTGAAATAAAATAATAACAATAATAATAATGTAATAATAATAATAATAATAATACACAAAACAAGTGATGCACAGTGCAATTGCTCACCACCCGCCGACCGATGCCCAGCCAGTGCCCGAGCAGCGGCCCCCCCCGGCCAGCTTTCCCCAGTTTATGTACTGAGCATGACGTCACATGGTATGGAATGTCCCTTTGGCCAGTTTGGTTGTGTCCCCCTCCCAGTTTCTTGTGCACCTCCAGCCTTCTCAGTCGGTAGAGCATGGGAAACTAAAAAGTCCTTGGCTAGTGTAAGCATTACGTAGCAACAACTAAAACATCGGTGCATTATCAACTTTGTTCTTACCCTAAATCCAAAACACAGCACTGTACCAGCTACCAGAAAGGAAATTAACTCTATCCCTGCCGAAACCAGGACAATTCACAAACACATAGAATCACAGAATCATTCAGGTTGGCAGGGACCTCTTGAGGTCATCTAGTCCAACACTCCTACTCAGAGGAGGGTCAGCTAGAGTGGATTGCTAAGGGCCACATTCAGTCAGGTTTTGAATGTCTCCAAGGATGGAGATTCCACAACCTCTCTGGTAACATCTACCAGTTTTTGACCATATTCACCATTTAAAAAAAAAATAAGTTTTATCTTTTGTTTAGGCAGAATTTCAAATTGTGCCCATTCCCTCTTATCCTGTCACTGGATACCACTGAGAAGAGTCTGGCTCCACCTTCTTTAATGCTCCCAAAGATATTTTTACACACATAAGATGCCCCTGAGGCTTCTTTTCTCCAGGCTGAACAGTCCCAGCTCTCCCAGCCTCTCCTCATATGACAGATGCTCCAGGTTCTTAATCATCTTTGTGGTCCTTGGCTGAACTCATTCCAGTATGTGCTTGTCCTTCTTCTACTGGAAGCTCAGGACTGGACACAGCACTCCAGATATGTCTCACCAGAGCTGAGTAGAGAAGGATTACCTCCCTTAACCTGCTGGCAATGCTCTGCCTAATGCAGCCCAGGAGGCTGTTGGCCTGCTTTGCTGCAAGGGTGCATTGCTAGCTCATGTTCGACCTGGTGTCCACTGAGTGAATAAACATAGCCAAGACATTTGTGTATTTTTATATCAAGTTGAAATGAATGTGCAGTCATCATGAATTGTAAGACCTTGGATGAGTTTAAAGGTAGTGTCAGCTCTGAGGTCTTCCTATTAATAGTTTAAGATCAAGCTCTTTTAACTATATCATCAGTTTTTTGAACTTGGCTTTAGCTTAGGGAGAACTCAACCATTTCACAAAGCTGAGTTTTCAATCAAACCACTCTTATTTCAAAACTCAGCTCCAATCTGGAGAAAAAATAATGTTTAATTACATACTTCAGTGCACTTCAGAATAGCAACAGGCCTTTGTTAATCACCACTGCAAGCTCTCAAACACCACTGAGATTCATGATCATCATTTTAAGATGAACTAAATCCACGATAAGAGGGAAGTGCCTATAACAGAGAAAGCAGAAACCTGAATTCTACTTTGGATATAATGTTGGTAGTAACAGAGCAGAATACTGAGCATCGAAAATTAAGTAGCTTCACTCACTGCCTGAATGCAGAATATTTTAGTACTCATATCATGCTTTTGGAAGCTTTTGCTTTCCTTTTCCGAAGAAATCCCTAGTCCAAAACAGTATCTCCTTAAATCACTTTGTAAGTTTAGAAAGTAGCATCAAATTTTTATTCCTTAAAAATCATAGTAATGGATGTCGGCTTTATTTGAAGGTCTGTGAAGAGTTAAAATAAACCTCAGAGTACATTTAGAAGATATTTTTAAAAAGAACTTGACAAGCAGTGAGCCTTTTGGAGCATGATGTTAGTTTGTTATCATTCACAGGAGCATGCTTGGAAATTAACAGAGTCTAGGCTCAAAATTTCTAAACAAAATTGAGCTTTCTGACATCTGAGATCCCTACAAAGACTAGCTGTGAGAGAGAGTTTGAACTATAGTTTACACACACCAGGAAAAGAGTCAACTAAAACAGAGGAGACATACAAGAAGGAACAACAAGCAAGGTTAGCAGCATTAAAATGTCTGTTAATAGTTTGTCAGAATCATTGTGTTCATCACTGTGTATGAGTAAAAAACAAGCAGTATAAGAGGACTGTCAAGTGCTGAATGAAACTGGAAAGTTGCCTAGATAACACAGCAAAGTGTGCAGAGCAGGAGAAAGCCCAATAGCTGGCAGAGAGGACTGACAGGTATAAGAAAATTCTTGATATATATAAGAATGCAGGAATATGGAGACAAGCTCCAGGAAACAGTGGTATTTGATGTTGTTCCTGAAGTGAAAAATAACATTTAAATTACATTACTAAGGAATAAATCATCGCTTATTTTGATAGTTCTGTGTACTGCCAATTTTTTACAAATTGTGTGAAAAAGGTCAAAAATAAAGATGTGGTTTTACTATACTTTACTGTAATTTTTCATGAAAAAAAAACCCCACACACCATCAGGTTATATGCTGTTCCAGGCAAAGGTTACTCTCCAAGCTTTCAGCAGAGACTGGGGCTGCTATTTCTTGGCTGGCTCTAAGCTACACCTTGCTCAGTACGTGGTAACACTGAAGTAGGTGTGTACGCTCCAAGGAGTCAAGGGAGAGAAATAGTTTGCTAACCAAAGTAAGTACTCATAGACCCTGAGAGGGGCTTACCTCTCTCCACTGCCTACTTACAGAGTCTAGACTGCTGATTTAGGTGGTTTGGATTATCCTGCTGAGGCCCACTAACTGTACTTTAAGTGTTGCTTTGGTGAAACAAAGTTCCTAATGTAGTCTGAATACTGCAGACAGGTACAGCTCACAGACTTTTCTGGATCTGTCCCCAAAAGCCTCATCAAAAACTGCAGAAGAACTTGGTACTGATAGTGAGCTGAATGTAAGAGTCCCTCGCACCTAGCCTTCAGCTGAAATTGCTGCCTGCCTATATACGTCAGCAGAAATCTGAAGCAAAACTGGGGTCTCTGAGTGCTGTACCCACATATAAATAAAGCAGCATACATCTGTAGAATTAAGCTGTGATTTATTTAGTTCAGTTTCCTATTAATGTTTAATATTTTGATCATAAATCTTTTAGGTGCCAAAGAAAATTACCCATAAATTCCTCTTGGGAGGATGGTCTATTAGCATTGCTCGCAGGACCTCACACTAGAGAGATGAACCAAATGAAACCACAAAGAATATGCAATCAAGCAAACATTGTGTGGGAACCGTGAGGCAGCAGGGAAATTTAAATATATATTCCTGAGGAAGAAAGAACAACAATAATCAGCACACACACACCCCAGAAAAAAAAAAAGCATCAGCAAAACTGGCTTTAAAGCTACTAGAATAATTTTGGAGCTATTCTAACAGAGCTAAAGATGCACAAAATGATAAAGACACCCTATAGCTCAAATGTGAATGTTGCACAATTAGGGTGGAATACAATCTACTCAATTTATGCACTGTCTCACAAATAGGTTTAGAAAAAGAGCACAATCTAGTATGTCTAACTTCACATTCCATTAAGTAGAGAAACTACTCCCTACTTGGAGGGTAGGCGCACCTGAAAACCTGCAAAAGTTAAAATAGTTTACTCAGTTTGTATGTCTAAAGACTAATGAACTGACAGGGATGTTCCTGGGATCTTTCAAAGATGTAATGGAAGAGGAGAAATAGAAACATGGGGTGGGATTCAGCTCAGATTCAAACATCTACTTCTAGGCAATCACAATGGAAAGTTTCTCCAAATAAGCTAGGTGTCTAAGCTCCCAGTACAGGCAGAGACAATGCAGTCAGCACAGCCAAGAAATCATGGAGAACAATTCAACTCATCCTAAGGAAAGTAGATAGCCATGGTCAGCTCTAGGTTACACCAACTGTTAAGGATCCCATCAAGGATAATTGGAGCTTAGTTTAAGCTATAGACATGTGGAGTCTTACATTTAGATATCATAGCCTTCAAGCTGATTCCCCTTCAAAGTGTCTCCCAAGTGGAATACTTGCATTCCAGACTCCGTTCATCCTGAAAGGAACTGAACCTATATCTACTGTATCCAAAATCAGTAGGCTGTATAACTGCTTCAAGGTGGAATATTCCCTACTGCTCCTGTTGAAGACACTGAAGACATTTTAACCTAACTAACATGGGCTAAAGTTCTCAGGAAAGGGCAGAAAGTTTTTGAAAATCAGGTTCTTGACATGAGTATGCATTTTATATGTGAACAAAAAAAAAAGGAGAAAAGGACCATTTCCCTTCTGAGTGCCACAAAAAGTCAAGTAGAGTCAGATTGCCTCTTGTTTCTTTCCTTCTTATCCCATTACTTTGCATCCCTGGGCTCATCTGTCATAGGAGAGATAGTAAGGACTGACTTAGGATATTTTACAGGCTTGGTTAGAGCAACAATTTTGAGGTTCATATAGAAAAGGCTGTCATCCTGAAGTTTAAGCAGAGGCTGTAATGTAGATATGACATTTCCTGGCTGAGTACTTCAAGAACTAGACCAGTGGGCAAAAGGTAGGAACAAATACTGCAAAATCAGGTGGTGGCAATTTCCATCCTGATGTCATTTATCATAAAATCATAGAATGGTTTGGGTTGGAAGGGACCTCTAAAGGTCATCTAGTCCAACCCCCCTGCCGTGGGCAGGGACATCTTCAACTAGATCAGGTTGCTCAGAGCCCCGTCCAACCTGACCTGGAATGTTTCCAGGGATGGGGCATCCACCACCTCTCAGGGCAACCTGTGCCAGTGTTTCACCACCCTCAGCATAAAAAATTTCTTTCTTATATCTAGTCTAAATCTAACCCCCTTTAGTTTAAAGCCATTCCCCCTTGTCCTGTTGCAACAGGCCCTGCTAAAAAGTTTGATGCCATCTTTTCTATAAGCCCCCTTTAAGTACTGATAGGCTGCAATAAGGTCTCCCCAAAGCCTTCTCCTCTCCAGGCTGAACAACCCCAACTCTCTCAGCCTTTCTTCATAGGAGAGGTGTTCCATCCCCTGAACGTTTTTGTGGTCCTCCTCTGGACCCGCTCCAGCAGGTCCATGTCTTTCTTATGCTGAGAGCACCAGAGCTGGACGCAGTACTCCAGGTACTACACACCAGAGCCGTGTAGAGGGGCAGAATCACCTCCCTTGACCTGCTGGCCACGCTTCTTTTGATGCAGCCCAGGATACGGTTGGCTTTCCGGGCTATGAGTGCACATTGCTGGCTCATGTCCAGCTTTTAATCCACCAGTGCCCCCAAGTCCTTCTCGGCAGGGCTGCTCTCAATCCCTTCATCCCCCAGCCTGTATTGATACTGAGGGTTGCCCCGACCCAGGTGCAGGACCCTGCACTTGGTCTTGTTGAACCTCATGAGGTTCACACGGGCCCACTTCTCGAGCTTGTCCAGGTCCCTCTGGATGGCATCCCGTCCCTCTGGCGTGTCAACTGCACCACTCAGCTTGATGTCATCTGCAAACTTAACTTTCCATATTTCTTCAAAGGGCATATGTAAGATTTAGATGGCAGCTGACTCAAAGATGAACCAGTGGAGCACAGGGAGACACACAGACTGCATTTCCTTCAATGATTTCTTTTGTAGTTTTTCTTTAAAAATAAGGTTGTTCCATTACTCTGTATTCATTCTAGTCATTCTTATTAGTATCCCATTATGCAATCACAGAAATATTCAGGACAGACACGCTGAGCCCTCAAATATAAGGACAAACAAATGCAGAAAGAAAGTTTAAATTTCTCAGAGGCATGAAAATTTCTCAGCAGTGATAGAGTCATAGCCATGCAAAGGGAGCAACCAAAATCTGTTTTCCTGCACTTCACACTAGAGAAGCATCCCTGTTCTGGAGTGTCATTTTGTCAGGCTTTTAGCTGGATAGCGAAGGATGCTTTTAGCTAAAAATCCAAAGTCTTGTAGAAGAAACAGTTAAATGCCCGCAGCTCGCACGACAGTGGCTGACGAGACCTGGACAGGGCCAGAAGCAATGGCAGCCAAGCCAAGCCCCACCCCCCATATAAAAAAAGCCGTTAGGGTGCGCTAGCAACGAGGGGTCCAAACAGGGTGTGGCACATCAGCAAGGGGGTGGCGTGGCAGTTTGCTCAGCAGTTCGCACGGAAGGGCGTGCAGGAAGGACACTGAAGCTCTGCCAGCTTGACCAGGGAGCAATGGTATCCACCCGGCAGAAAGCCATGGCCTCTCTAAGCTCTGCACCCACCATGACTGACGCAGCTTCCCAGGCAGAGCTCCGGTGGGAACATGCTGCCACCCAGGTGTCAGGCTGCAGGGTGTGCCCTGGTCTTGCGCCAGTACCGGACGGCTGTAGTGAGCACACCTGTGGGAGGAGCGCCCAGGTAGAGGAACTCCTCCGCTTAGTGACTGAGCTCTGGGAGGAGGTAAGTAGGTTCAGGAGTGTCAGGGAGAGCGAGGGTGAGATAGACTACTGGAATCGCACCCTGACAAGTTCCTGCCTGGCACAACAGGTGTGTCTCCTCTGTGACTACCCCACCTTCCCAGGTGCCCTTGCATAATAGGTATGAGGCTCTGCAAGTGGAACTGAACAATAATGAGGACAATGGTTCATCTAGCTTGGAGGTATCACTGAAGTTAAGTCAGCCTACGCCCTGTGTCAAAACTGCTTCCATAAAGAAAAAAAGATGGGTCATTATCATAGGAGAGTCCCTTCTGAAGGGAACAGAAGACCCAATATGCAGACCGGACCCACTTCTTAGGGAAGTCTGCTGCCTCCCTGAGGCCCGGGTAAAAGATGTGAAAAGAAAACTTCCTACCCTGGTATGGCCCTCAGATTATTATCCATTATTGATTTTTTAGGTAGGCAGTGACGAAGTTGTGACTAGAAGTCTGAGGGCAATCAAGAGAGACTTCAGGGCCTTGGGACGACTGGTTAAGGGATCAGGAGCACAAGTAGTGTTCTCCTCTATCCTTCCAGTTGCAGGGAATGATGAGGGAAGAAACAGGAAGAGCCAGCAGATCAATACCTGGCTCTGAGCCTGGTGTCACTGGCAGAATTTTGGGGTTTTTTATCATGGGTTGGTCTACACGACACCAGGCCTGCTGACGACAGATGGGGTACACCTGTCTCAAAGCGGGAAAAAGATCTTTGCGCAGGAGTTAGCAGGGCTTATTGAAAGAGCTTTAAACTAGATTTGAAGGGGGAGAGGGAGAAAACCAGGCTCACTAGAGATAGGCCTGGGCGCAGCACGCCAATGTTTGAGGGACAGTGTGCTAACAAGGTCCTTCAGTCTGCCGTCTCAGTGGAGGTAGTGGATGGAGATCCACGCGGCAGCAAAGACGCAAGGGTTATTGATGTGTTAGAAACCACAGAAGCGCCTGAGAATGGTCACATAGGAATTAGGGTTTCTTCCCCAAAAAAGGTGGCAGGATCAATAGCCCAACTGAAGTACATCTACACCAATGCATGCAGCATGGGCAACAAACAGGAGGAGCTGGAAGCCATTGTGCAGCAGGAAAACTATGATATAGTTGCCATCACGGAAACATGGTGGGATGACTTGCACAGTTGGAGTGCTGCAAGGGATGACTATAAACTCTTCAGAAGGGATGGGCAAGGAAGGAGAGGTGGTGGGGTAGCCCTGTACGTTAGGGAGTGTTTTGATTGTCTAGAGCTTAATGATGGTGACAATAGGGTTGAATGTTTGTGGGTAAGAATCAAGGGGAAGGCCAACAAGGCAGATATCATGGTGGGAGTCTGTTATAGACCACTCAATCAGGATGAAGAGGCAGACAAAATATTCTATAAGCAGCTGGGAGAAGTCTCACAATCGCTAGTCTTTGTTCTCATGGGGGACTTCAACTTACCAGACATCTGCTGGAAATACAATACAGCAGAGAGGAAACAGTCTAGGAGGTTCCTGGAGAGTCTGGAAGATAACTTCCTGATGCAGCTGGTGAGTGAGCCAACTGGGGAAGGTGCCCCGCTGGAACTGTTGTTAGTGAACAGAGAAGGACTTGTGGTAATGTGACGGTTGGAGACTGTCTTGGGCACAGAGATCACAAATAAGTTCTTCTCAACGAAGAAATTATTCCTAATACCCAACCTGAACTTCCCCTGATGTCCTGATGATGCGGAAGGGAAAGGAACCATAGATGCCTCAGGGAAGAAGGTGACAAGGAGCACATTTCCATGAAAACTGCCCGTAACTGCAGGACACTCAGGAAAAACGGCAGCTGGGAGGCAGCTACACAATTACTCTGATGGCAACAGGCTGTTCATGCCCAAGCTCCTTCCTGAAGCTCTCCAGTCCTGAGCAGGGAGGAGGTATGGATTTAATGGCAGAAGCATGTACTTGTGCCCAGAGTTGTGTGTGTCCTTTAACAAGGAGAGGGAGCAGAATGAAGGGGAAATGGTTAGCCCCTACTGGTTAGCCCCTAATGGTTTCCCCTAATCCAAGGGGAAATGGTTAGCCTCTACTATACCACCTAGACACACACAAGTCTATGGGGTTGGATGGGATCCACCCAAGGGTAGTGAGGGAGCTGATGGAAGTACTCACCAAGCCACTTTCAATCCTTTATCAGCAGTCCTGGCTAACCAGGGAGGCCCCAGTTGACTGGAGGTTAGCAAATGTGACCTAAAACTTAAATTTAAATTTAAATTTGACCTAACAATTTAACGTAGTCGGCAACTAAGCACCACACAGCTGCTCGCTCACTCCCCCCCCTCCCCCGGTGGGATGGGGGAGAGAATTGGAAGAGCACAAGTGAGAAAAACTCATGGGTTGAGATAAGAACAGTTTAATAATTGAAATAAAATGCTAATAATAATAATATGATAATAATAATAACACACAAAGCAAGTGATGCACAGTGCAATTGCTCACCACCCACTGACCGATGCCCAGCCAGTGCCCGAGCAGCGGCCCCCCCAGCCAGCTTCCCCTAGTTTATGTACTGAGCATGACGTCACATGGTATGGAATGTTTCTTGTTTCTTTGGCCAGTTTGGCTGTGCCCCCTCCCAGCTTCTTGTGCACCTCCAGCATTCTCAGTCCGTAGAGCATAGAAAACTAAAAAGTCCTTGACTTAGTGTAAGCATTACCTAGCAACAACTAAAACATTGGTGTGTTATCAACTTTGTTCTCAGCCTAAATCCAAAACACAGCACTGTACCAGCTACTAGGAAGGAAATTAACTCTATCCCTGCCGAAACCAGGACAGACGCCCATCTACAGGAAGGGCCAGAAGGGGGATCCGGGGAACTACAGGCCTGTCAGCCTGACCTTGGTGCCGAGGAAGGTTATGGAGCAGATCATCTTGAGTGCCATCACACGGCATGTACAGGACAAACAGGTGATCAGGCCCAGGCCCAGTCAGCATGGGTTTATGAAAGGCAGGTCCTGCTTGACTAACCTGATTTCCTTCTATGACAAGGTGATCCGCCTAGTGGATGAGGGAAAGGCTGTGGATGTTGTCTACCTAGTAGTAAAGCCTTTGGCACCGTTTCCCACAGCATTCTCCTGGAGAAAGTGGCTGCTCATGGCTTGGATGGGCGTACTGTTCATTGGGTAAAAAACTGGCTGGATGGCCGGGCCCAAAAAGTTGTGGTGAATGGAGTTCAATCCAGTCAGTAGCCGGTCACGAGCGGTGTGCCCCAGGGCTCAGTTTTGGGGATATCTGTTCAATAAAGATATTGTTCAATCTCGTTATCAATGATCTGGATGAGGGGATCGAGTGCACCCTCAGTAAGTTTGCAGACGACACCAAGTTGGGCGGGAGTGTTGAGCTGCTCGAGGGTAGGAAGGCTCTGCAGAGGGACCTGGACAGGCTGGATCGATGGGCCCAGGCCAATTGTATGAGGCTCAACAAGGCCAAGTGCCGGGTCCTGCACTTTGGCCACAACAACCCCATGCAGCGCTACAGGCTTGGGGAAGAGTGGCTGGAAAGCTGCCTGTCGGAAAAGGACCTGGGGGTGCTGGTCAACAGCCGGCTGAACATGAGCCGGCAGTGTGCCCAGGTGGCCAAGAAGGCCAATGGCATCCTGGCCTGTATCAGAAATAGTGTGGCCAGCAGGAGTAGGGAAGTGATCGTGCCCCTGTACTCGGCCCTGGTGAGGCCGCACCTCAAATCCTGTGTTCAGTTTTGGGCCCCTCACTACAAGAAGGACATTGAGGTGCTGCAGTGTGTCCAGAGAAGGGCAACGAGGCTGGTGCAGGGTCTGGAGCGCAAGTCTTATGAGGAGCAGCTGAGGGAACTGGGGTTGTTCAGCCTGGAGAAAAGGAGGCTGAGGGGAGACCTCATCGCTCTCTACAACTCCCTGAAAGGAGGTTGTAGCGAGGTGGGTGTCGGTCTCTTCTCCCAAGTAACAAGCGATAGGACGAGAGGAAATGGCCTCACGTTGCGGCAGGGGAGGTTGAGATTGGACGTGAGGAAAAATTTCTTCACCAAAAGGGTTGTCAAGCATTGGAACAGGCTGCCCAGGGAAGTGGTGGAGTCCCCATCCCCGGAGGTATTTAAGAGTGTAGACGTGGCACTTAGGGACATGGGTTAGTCGTGGACTTGGCAGTGCTAGGTTAACAGTTGGATTTGATGACCTTAAAGGTCTTTTCCAACCTAAACAATTCTATCATTCTATGATTCTATGTTTTTTTCCCCACCTTGCTACACTAGCTTATAGGACTACTGCATGTTTAGTTTCTGTCAAAAGGTCTTAACTTTCTGCTTTCAAGATCATTCCCAGCAGATATTTTGTAAATTAATATTGTGTTCAGGTCATGGAAACTGCTCTTGTCTCTGCTTTTTCTCTACAAGTAGGGAAGAAAGCATTCCTACTAGACCTCTTAGTGTGCTGAACCAGAGAATGAAACTCAGAAGAGCTCATGCTGAATCTGAATCTACATCATAACCTCAAAATGACGCTACAAAGGGTAACTTACTGGAAAACAGAGAACTGCAATAGAATAATATACCCGTCCCATTACAGTTAACAATGAAAGAGAAAACAGCTTTCTAAAAGCAAAGGTTTTCACAAGCTATGTTCCAAATATCAGTTGTTCCTACAAGAAAAGTCATCTGTGGCACCTAAAGCTAACAACACAGTTAACCCAGCCCTCTGCTAACCGTGAAGAATGTCATTATTCTTGAGGAGGAATTAATTCTTCCCTAATAACTTGACAGACAGGAAAAACAAGCAGAGTCTGCAATAGAATTATGAGGTGAATCAGTCTCATTTTACACTTCAGCAGCCTCCAATTGCTTTGCAAGAGTGATAATCACATGGACTAAAGAACTAGGAGAAGTAGCCTCAAAGGAGTTTGCAATCAACTCCCTCCTAAATAAGATGTGCTTATCAACTATGTTCATGGGAAAAGCGTCTATGGAGGCTATCAGCTCTTCAGCCTGCATAATGGGAACAGATGCATTTACATCTGTGGCTACAGACACTGGAGACACAGTTGCTATGCAAAACCTTAGGCAAACTGATCAACAACTTGAGCAAGGTGGGGGGGAACTGAGATGAGAAGGAAACAAGCCAAGCTTCTTTATTTTAAGAGTATTTGGAGATAACTGAGAAATAGAGCAGGACAAATATTTTCAGCTGAAATATCCATGTAGCTGAAAATGCAGGCTGAGCAAAGCTGAGTGTTTTCTGAAATAATATCAGGTCAACTAGGTAGCTAAAAGTCAAATTTTTCCTTTTAAAACAAAAACTTTTTGAATATTCATATTGAAATTTCCTTCAACTTTATGTGTAAAAATTCATTATTTTTCTTGAGATGAATTTTCACTGAAATAATTTTCCAGTAAAAAATTTACAAAAAAAAATTGTTGGATCTACTCAAATCTACTATTTTTAGAACTGACAGAAAATTTTAAAAATAATTTTAGTTCTGCTGAAAATTAGTTAGATTCACATAGCAAAACTTCCATTGACATCAACGGATTCCACTGACAAACTGGAAGGATTTGTACCTGATTAGCAAACAAAAATGCTCCTTGTGATCCTATAATTGTACTAAATCACTGAAAAAAAGATTCAAGATTTAAAGAAAAAAAATCGGAAGAAAAAATCTTGAGAAAGTAATATATCTTGTATCAACCATCATCCCCATTTCCATAAAATGTTATTTCAAAATAAGGGGAAAGAAATCACCCCTAAATACATACACATGTCCATTGTCTCCTATGGAACAGGGAATTACTCTATTAAGGTTGCTATAAGTAAATCTGGGACAAATTTTTTTCATCAGAAAATAGAGAAGTACTGGTATATCAGTAATATTTTTAAAAGAAAAGTATGAAATAAATCCCCATTAGTCTCTAGTTTTAGGTTAGTAATGCACACTTACTTCAGTAAGAAAGAGGTATTCCATTTGAACTTTATTATTGTATGTCACTTCAATATTAGAAGTTGATATTTTGTGTTATACTGTTTTTATCACATGGAAATGCAAACTCATGAAAATTAAACATGGTAATGTTTAAGTGACTATTTCTTCCAAATTTCTCTGCAGTAAGAAACACCTACATTTTCATTTTTCAATCCAAAAAATAAAAATAAATTTTACAATGTCAGAATTTCCTGTGGGATGGAAATAAAGTTTTTAGATCAACTATACTGATGGAAATGTAAAGAGCTTTTATTCACTCTCCATCTTCCCAAGATACTAAAGAATATATAAATTTATTTGAAACTGTTGAATGCTTCATTAAAATTAGATCAATAGAAACTCTTCAGTTGATATTTCTTTTTAATTCTTCTAACATTGAACAAATTAAGGAACCAAGAACAGTTACACATCCAAAGAAGTTACACAGATAAATTTCCTAACAGTTACTGAATTATTTGAAAGGCTGTTGAAATTTTCTGCCCTTCCCATTGGACAATGTCATTTTAAAAGAGTTCTTCTTATTGACAGCATGTATTACAAACCAAGACTGATATAGCAGGAACTATCTTGATTTAGCTACTTTAGAGTACAGAACAATTGTTCTTCTAGTCTCTCCTCTGTTTAACTCTACAGTTTATTTTAATAAGACTACTTTCCGGATAGGAAATCAGGTAATTTTATTTTACAACCATGTCCTTTTTTAATCTAGTGAGAGGAAAGTCTTATTCAAACTTGGTGTACTTGCTGTTTCTGAGAAAATAAATTTGCATGGTACAGCTATGTTGGGTTAGAAAATTAGTATCACCAGAGCTCCAGCTGCATCACAGTGTTGGTGCATTTTCGTTTGACATAAAGATGCACTCCCTGTTTTGCAATAAAGTGGCAAGAGCATGTGCTCTGAATTACCTTGATCAACTATATTCATTCAGTTATATTGAAAAAAAAAAAAAAAGAACCTGGGATCTGAGATCAATAACCTGTAGCCCCCACCAGAAAACACACCAGTAAGTTACACATTGCATACTTTTCTATTGAATTAAGATGTCCACTGTGATTCTCTTACACCTGAAAGGCTATAGAAGATGAGATAAAGGAACTAAAACTTCCACAAAACACATATTCTTCCCAGAACATGGAACCAGATTGAAGATATTCAAGGTTTGTGATAAAATTCTCCTTTTCAGTCTTAATCATGGTCATCAGTTGCTCAGAATCAAAAGTTCAGAACTTCTGTCCGTGGACAAAATTCCACATGGAGAATAAATCCAGCCTATCTTAATGTCCTGGTTTCGGCAGGGATAGAGTTAATTTCCTTTCTAGTAGCTGGTACAGTGTTTTGGATTTAGGATGAGAACAAAGTTGATAACGCACCCATGTTTTAGTTGTTGCTAGGTAGTGCTTACACTAGCCAAGGACTTTTCAGTTTCCCATGCTCTACTGACTGAGAAGGCTGGAGGTGCACAAGAAGCTGGGAGGGGGCACAGCCAAACTGGCCAAAGGGACATTCCATACCATGTGACGTCATGCTCAGTACATAAACTGGGGAAAGCTGGCCGGGGGGGGCCGCTGCTTGGGGACTGGCTGGGCATCGGTCGGCGGGTGGTGAGCAATTGCACTTGTGCATCGCTTGTTTTGTGCATTATTATTATTATCATATTATTATTATTATTGTCATTTTATTTCAATTATTAAATTGTTTTTATCTCAACCCACGAGTTTTTCTCACTTGTGCTCTTCCAATTCTCTCCCCCATCCCACCGGGGGGGAGGGGGGGGAGTGAGCAAGCGGCTGCGTGGTGCTTAGTTGCTGACTGAGATTAAACGACGACAGTCCTTTTTGGCGCCCAATGTGGGGCTCGAAGGGTTTGAGATAATAACAGATTAACCGGAGTGTATTAAGGAACTTATATCTGTTAATAGTTGTGGGTCACAATGTTGGTTTCTCTGTTCTCGATATTGATTTGTATAATCTGCATCATGCTCTTCTTCCTGCTGTACATGTTAAAGACTGGTGTTGGGTTTTGCAGTTTCTGTGGTCTGCAGCGATTAGTGATGTCTCGCTTGTGAGGTTTGTTTTTAGAACATTGACCTTGACGTTAGTGTGGTATGTAGGTTTCGCAATGAAGCCGTTACTGTACCACGGAGACCATTTCGTGGAGACAACTAGCAATTGCAGTAACTTTTCTGAGAGTTTTTTTACGGAGGAAATACAGAATGGCAGTGTCACCACCTTCTTCTATGATGTTTCCTCCTTCATTACAGTAACTTTTCAGTATTTTGCACATCCTTGGGTAGTTAAGATACTTCTATTAATACTTCTTGGGAATATTGTTTTGGTTTTGTCTAAAGTTGGTAAGCAATTTAAGAATATCATCCAGAGATCTGCCCCAAGGCTGAATAATTATGAGTGGCAGGGTGTGTGGGACAAGATGGGCAAGTACCTAGGCCAATGGGCACCCCCAGTGTTTTGGAACTTCACCCCTGAGCAAGTGCAGAATCCTGAAGAGTTAGTAGAATATTTGGACAAAGTATGCTGTCACCCTGGCAACTCCAGAGCGATGCAGATCATTGCAACGTGCTGGGGCCTGGCCCATGCCTACTGAGCCCTGTTCAACACCATTCAGTACCGTCAAGGGGAAGAGAAGGTCTCTGGCTCTGACAGTAAAACGACACGCACTGCGGCCACTCAGACCCGGGCAACACGCCCTGCAGCCACTCCGACCCCAGCGACATGCCGTGCAGCCACTCAGACCCCGGCAACACGCCCTGCGGCCACTCCGACCCCAGCAACATGCACTGCAGCTACTCAGACACCGGCAACAGGCCCTGCGGCCACTCAGACCCGGGCAACACGCACTGCGGCCACTCCAACCCCAGCGACAGGCCCTGCAGCTGAACCAAAGAACCAGCCTGTGCCGGTATCAGTCGCCCCTGTACACAAGAAGAAATTTTGGAAGCGGAAGTCGGCTCGTTTAGTAAAGGAGGAAGGAGCTGCTTCTAAAAGGGGGCTGGAGGAAGAAGTGTACAAGACAGATGACCCTGGAGAAGGGCCATCACGAGAACAGCAGGAGGAGAGCCGGCCGCTGATCGGGGAGGAGGAAGAGGAAGAACTCATAAATGAGGCAGTGACCACCCGATCTCTATCCCTGAGTGAGCTGCAAGATATACGAAAAGATTTCAACCGTCGTCCAGGTGAGCATATTGTCACCTGGTTGCTCCGATGCTGGGATAATGGGGCCAGTAGCCTGGAATTAGAGGGTAGGGAAGCCAAGCAGCTGGGATCCCTTTCTAGAGAAGGAGGCATTGACAAAGTAATTGGAAAAGGGACACGAATCCTCAGCCTTTGGAGGCAACTCTTGTCAAGCGTGAAGGAAAGATATCCCTTTAAGGAAGATGTCATATGTCGCCCAAGCCAGTGGGCCACCATGGAGAAGGGTATCCAGTTTCTGAGAGAATTAGCTGTGCTGGAGGTGATTTATGATGACCTGAACAATGAACAACTATCCGAAGATCCAGACGAAGTCAAGTGCACACGACCCATGTGGCGGAAGTTTATAAGGAGCTCACCATCGTCATACGCCAATTCATTGGCAGTGATGACCTGGAAAGATGGAAAGGAACAAACAGTGGATGAATTGGCGAGTCAACTCCGGCAATACGAGGAAAGTCTTTCTTCCTCCATCGTCTCGGCTGTGGAGAAACTGTCCGAAAAACTGTCCCAGGAGATCCAGCAACTCAGAGAGGATAGGTCCTACTCCTCACCTGTACGGACCAGTATCTCGGCTATTAGGAGTCAGCGTTCTTTTGCTCAAGAGAGAGAATATAAAGGGTACGCACCACGGGGCACCCTATGGTTTTATCTGCGTGACCACGGAGAGGACATGAGGAAGTGGGATGGGAAACCTACTGCAGCTCTAGGGGCACGGGTACGCGAATTGCAAGGGAAAACAATCACAGAAAGAGGTTCTTCCAGGAAAATTGCTGCTCCAGTTTCCAGCGGGCAGTTCCCCAGAGAGAGTAGAAGGGCTGATCTTACTCCTGATCTTAATGAAGAAACTTCTGACTCGTATGTACAACAAGTGAGAAATGAGTACTGTGATGAGGATTAGAGGGGCCCTGCCTCCAGCCAGGGGGAGGAAAGGGACAACAGGGTTTACTGGACTGTGTGGATTCGGTGGCCTGGCACATCAGACCCACAGAAGTATAAGGCTCTAGTAGACACCGGTGCACAGTGTACCCTAATGCCATCAAGCTATATAGGGGCAGAACCCATCTGTATTCCTGGGGTGACGGGGGGATCCCAACAGCTAACTGTATTGGAAGCCGAAGTGAGTCTAACTGGGAATGGGTGGCAGAAGCACCCCATTGTGACTGGCCCAGATGCTCCGTGCATCCTTGGCATAGACTACCTCAGGAGAGGGTATTTCAAAGACCCAGAAGGGTACCGGTGGGCTTTTGGTATAGCTGCCTTGGAGATGGAGGAAATTAAACAGCTGTCCACCTTGCCTGGTCTCTCGGAGGACCCCTCTGTTGTGGGGTTGCTGAAGGTCGAAGACCAACAGGTGCCAATCACTACCACCACGGTGCACCGGCAGCAATATCGCACCAACCGAGACTCCTTGATTCCCATTCATGAGCTGATTCATCGACTGGAGAGCCAAGGAGTGATCAGCAAGACTCGTTCACCCTTTAACAGTCCCATATGGCCAGTGCGGAAGTCTAATGGAGAGTGGAGACTAACAGTAGACTATCGTGGCCTAAATGAAGTCACGCCACCGCTGAGTGCTGCTGTGCCAGACATGCTAGAACTTCAATACGAACTGGAGTCAAAGGCAGCCAAGTGGTATGCCACAGTTGATATTGCTAATGCGTTTTTCTCAATCCCTTTGGCAGCGGAGTGCAGGCCACAATTTGCTTTCTACTTGGAGGGGCGTCCAGTACACCTGGAACCAACTGCCCCAGGGGTGGAAACACAGCCCTACCATTTGCCATGGACTGATCCAGACTGCACTAGAACAGGGTGGAGCTCCAGAACACCTGCAATACATTGATGACATCATCGTGTGGGGCAACACAGCAGGAGAAGTTTTTGAAAAAGGGAAGGAAATAGGCCAAATCCTGCTGAAGGCCGGTTTTGCCATAAAACAAAGTAAGGTCAAGGGACCTGCACAGGAGATCCAGTTTTTAGGAATAAAATGGCAAGATGGACGTCGTCAGATCCCAATGGATGTGATCAACAAAATAACAGCCATGTCTCCACCAACTAGCAAAAAGGAAACACAAGCTTTCTTAGGCGTCGTGGGTTTTTAGAGAATGCACATTCCAAATTACAGTCTGATTGTAAACCATCTCTATCAAGTGACCCGAAAGAAGAACGATTTCAAATGGGGCCCTGAGCAACGACAAGCTTTTGAACAAATTGAACAGGAGATAGTTCATGCAGTAGCCCTGGGGCCAGTCCGGGCAGGGCAAGAGGTAAAAAATGTGCTCTATACCGCAGCCGGGGAGAACGGCCCTACCTGGAGCCTCTGGCAGAAAGCACCAGGGGAGACTCAAGGTCGAACCCTAGGGTTTTGGAGTTGGGGATACAGAGGATCCGAGGCCCACTATACTCCAGCTGAAAAAGAGATATTGGCAGCATATGAAGGGGTTCGAGCTGCTTCGGAAGTGATCAGCACTGAAGCACAGCTCCTCCTGGCACCCCGACTGCCGGTGCTAGGCTGGATGTTCAGAGGGAGGGTCCCCTGTACACATCATGCAACTGATGCTACGTGGAGTAAGTGGGTTGCACTGATCACACAACGGGCTCAAATAGGAAACCCCAGTCGCCCAGGAATCCTGGAAGTGATCATGGATTGGCCAGAGGGCAAAGATTTCAGAATATCGCCGGAGGAGGAGGTAACGCGTGCTGAGGAGGCCCCAGTGTATAATAAACTACCAGAAAATGAGAAGCAATATGCCCTGTTCACTGATGGGTCCTGTCATCTTGTGGGAAAGCATCAAAGGTGGAAAGCTGCTGTATGGAGTCCTATGCGACAAGTTGTAGAAACTGCTGAAGGAGAAGGTGAATCGAGCCAATTTGCAGAAGTGAAGGCCATCCAGCTGGCTTTAGATGTTGCTGACCGAGAAAAGTGGCCAGTGCTCTATCTCTATACTGACTCATGGATGGTGGCAAATGCCCTGTGGGGGTGGTTGCAGCAATGGAAGCAGAGCAACTGGCAGCGCAGAGGCAAACCCATCTGGGCTGCCGCATTGTGGCAAGATACTGCTGCCTGGGTGGAGAACCTGGTTGTAAAAGTCCATCACGTATATGCTCATGTACCCAAGAGTCGGGCCGCTGAAGAACATCAAAACAACCAGCAGGTGGATCAGGCTGCTCAGATTGAAGTGGCTCAGGTGGATCTGGACTGGCAACATAAGGGTGAATTATTTCTAGCTCGGTGGGCCCATGGCACCTCAGGCCACCAAGGAAGAGATGCAACATACAGATGGGCTCGTGATTGAGGGGTGGACTTGACCATGGACATTATTGTGCAGGTCATCCATGAACGTGAAACATGTGCTGCAATCAAGCAAGCCAAGCGTTTAAAGCCTCTCTGGTATGGAGGACGATGGCTGAAATACAAATATGGGGAGGCCTGGCAGATCGATTATATCACACTCCCACAAACCCGCCAAGGCAAGCGCCACGTGCTTACAATGGTGGAGGCAACCACCGGATGGCTGGAAACATATCCCGTGCCCCATGCCACTGCCTGGAACACTCTCCTGGGCCTTGAAAAGCAAGTCCTATGGCGACATGGCACCCCAGAAAGAATTGAGTCAGACAACGGGACTTATTTCCGAAACAACCTCATAGGCACCTGGGCCAAAGAGCACGGCATTGAGTGGGTGTATCACATCCCCTGTCATGCACCAGCCTCTGGGGAAATTGAACGATACAATGGACTGTTAAAGACTACGCTGAGAGCAATGGGAGGCGGGACACTCAAACATTGGGATACGCATTTAGCAAAAGCCACCTGGTTAGTCAACACTCCGGGATCTGCCAATCGAGCAGGCCCTGCCCAGTCAGAACTTTTACGTACTGTAGATGGGAATAAAGTCCCTGTAGTGCACATAAAAAATATGCTGGGGAAGACAGTCTGGGTTATTCCTGCCTCGGGCAGAGGCAAACCCATCCGTGGGATTGCTTTTGCTCAAGGACCTGGGTGCACTTGGTGGCTAATGCGGAAGGATGGGGAAGTCCGGTGTGTACCTCAAGGGGATTTGATTTTGGGTGAGAATAGCCAATGATCTGAATTATGTGATGTTAAGTGCTAATTATAGTTATAATAGTTATACTAATAATACACAGATACACTAATCATACTAATAATATTATATGCCATACTAATGATATTACAATAAGAATCACCCAGACTAATGAAGAATAACTTCAGTGAAACCAAGCAAAGCACAGTGATGATGGTACCAGAACTGACTTCAACATGAAACAATCCAACACCACATACCATCTCCATCTTTCCTGCCCTGGAAGATTATTATGACAGATGGAGCCCGAAGTCATGGACTAAATGAACCCACCGAACATTTTAGAGGGATGGCCCACAGACGAAGGGAACGATATCTCTGTGTGTGTGTGTGTGTGTATATATATATATATTAAAAAAAAGGGGGTGGTGATTAATGAAAATGTACTGGAAAATATGAGACTTGAGCATGACGCAGATGGTATAGAATAAGGGGTGGATATTGTCCTGGTTTCGGCAGGGATAGAGTTAATTTCCTTCCTAGTAGCTGGTACAGTGCTGTGTTTTGGATTTAGGATGAGAACAAAGTTGATAACGCACCGATGTTTTAGTTGTTGCTACGTAATGCTTACACTAGCCAAGGACTTTTCAGCTTCCCGTGCTCTACGGACTGAGAATGCTGGAGGTGCACAAGAAGCTGGGAGGGGGCACAGCCAAACTGGCCAAAGGGACATTCCATACCATGTGATGTCATGCTCGGTACATAAACTGGGGAAAGCTGGCCCGGGGGAGACCGCTGCTCGGGGACTGGCTGGGCATCGGTCGGCGGGTGGTGAGCAATTGTACTGTGCATCACTTGTTTTGTGTATTATTATTATTATTATTATTATTATTATTATTATCATATTATTATTATTATAATTTTATTTCAATTATTAAACTTTTTATCTCAACCCACGAGTTTTTCTCACTTGTGCTCTTCCAATTCTCTCCCCCATCCCACCGGGTGGGGGGGAGTGAGCGAGCGGCTGCGTGGTGCTTAGTTGCCGACTGAGATTAAACCACGACACTTAATAATCTTCCCAATGATAAAAAGAGGTTTGTAGTGTAAGCTGAAAGAATTCTGCTTATAACATTAAATATATGTGAATATTTCTGAACCAGAGAACACTGTAAAATGAGAAAGATTTTGTGACAAATTTACAGTTTTCAAGATTGCTATGTGAAAGATACATATTTGATTTAAACGTCAAAGCTAATAAAAATCTAAAACACACTTTCAGTAAAATACACAGGAAAGAGCAAGAATACCTTTCTCACATTAAAACTACATTCCTTGATTCATCTGACTTCAGTTGCCTCAGAAGAACTGGTTTTCTGGTTCATTTTAATACTGTAATTTTGATAGATTATAATTGTGAAGCTGTTGGATCTGTTTCATATATTTGATCTGTGTAATTGTATCATTTCTTCCAAAATTTGTTATTTGTCTGTAACATGATTAAAGTGCCTGCTGTTATAAGCTTCTCATTACAATTACACTGATGGGAAGTTCACATTCTTCAGCTACTCAACACAAATCTGTTTAAAACAGAAAAAACAAAATACCTGACTGACATCTGGGAAATAATGCTGCTATGTTCTGATTAATAAATGAATCGTGCCGTGATGTTGTTACAGACGCATAACAAAAATCTTGGAAAAAGTCATTTCCACACACATAAATTGAACACATTTATAGTAGCACAAAAATTTTGGGAATTACTCTAGCAATTCTACAGTTGACGAAGCTTTAGATAAAAACACACAGGCATGTCTCTATAAAAATATACCATTACTTTCTGAAGTCATGTTTACACGAGTGCTTTAGATGATAAAATGAGAGTAATATACTTATCAGTTCACATTAAAAAGCTAAGATTTTTTTGGAACATGCAATTGATTCAACTGGTTATAATGGTTAAGGAATATGTTAATGTCAAAAGGTGCCCAAAAATGGCTTGTGAATTGGACCTTTGAGTTCTGAGCAACGAATCTTCATTTTGGAGCTAATAGATACACTTGTAATCTGGAATTGGTAGTAAATTCCAGCAAATTGCTATTCATTTTCCACATATACTCTAAATGTTGTCACAGATCTTAACTAAGGACATCAAAACCATGTTTGTCAAAATAGAAGTTTTGGTATTTTTGGTGTGATACAGCCTTTAGGTGTTGTCAGATGATAATGGACATACTCAGAAGCAAGCAGATCAAAAAAATATTTTCAAACTAATATGACAATCTCATATTCAGAGCAACTCCTATACAGCAACTTGATGCCTTAAGAGCTCTCTTATGTGTTTACATCCCCAAAATATATACTGGAACTTTTGCACCACTTTTACTGTAGAAATTACTTGCTGGTGGATTCAAATATTAAGGAAACTCCTATAGCCATCTCAACCCAAAATTTGTCTTTTACCACAGTGTTGGTAGGTGCAGCTGCATGCAACACAGTTCTCCAAACCCAGGTCTTTTTACATGTAAATAGAAACCCTCATTCCCACAAGCTAAGGAGCAAGATTTAAGTCCAATAATTATTAATAAAAGTAGTAAACAATTTACTATACAGAAATCAAAGATAATTTTTATTCATCATTCACAAAAGAGTACTTCTATCTCAGTCATTTGTGTTTGTCTTCCATAGCTCAAAGTGAGCTATTATAGAAAATTCTCAAGAAAGGTGGCTTGCTCTGCCTCTGTTGTATTCAGGAGCTAGACTTCTAGAGGACAAAAAAGGAGAAAAGTCTCCTAATGCCTCAGTGAGCTTGAAAACACAGGGCAGGGACTTGAACCTTCAACAAGTGTATGAAATATGTGACAGGTCTGCAGCAGTGATGTATTGCATAGGGTGTGTTCACCTCAATTTTGCGTTATAAATTATTACCTGAGTGATTAGGTATTAGTGACAGAAAAAACTTATGATCTGTAACATTGCTGCAGCTGAAAACTTAAGGAATGAGAGTAAATATGCATGTTAATTTATTATCATTTCAAAGCAGTACATATATTTGCGCTTTTTAAATAGAAAATTTGAGATACAACTGCACTGTGCTAAATATAACAAAAATGTGTTTCGTAACAGAAATGTAAAAAAAGCAATTGGTAATATTTTAACATAAAGAACTCTGCTGACATGTCTTAATATCTATTACAGTTTTCAGCTAAACATTGTAAAATTGATTCCTGGCTAGAATTGTATAGAATTGTATAAACACCCAGCACAAACATTACTGTACTGTTGAATAAAGTGTTTCTCGTGAACTCTGACTTCCGTCTATTAATTGTGGACTTATTCCTCAAAATAATAATAATGGCTTTCTCAAAGCAATGCTCTTAAGCAGTTGAACATAAAGATACATGCAATTCTTCTTTGCCTCCCCAACTATTGCAGCTCTGCAGGGAAGGACACGATGTCGTTGTCAGCAGGTGTAATTATTGCACGTTCTGCTTCCCAAGGTACACTAAACCCATAAAGTGTCAGCAACAAAAAGAGCTAACTTGCGGTAACGTACATCTTATGTGCTCAAAAAGTCAAAATAGAAATGTCAAGGGCAGTTTAAGCCAGTGTTGGATGATGAGACAATTGTTTCCATCTATACTGTTTTGTTGACGTTCAGTAATAGAGATGGTCATTTCTCCTCTACTCTCCTGAATAAGCCTTATTGAAAATAGTTACATTGACAAAAGGGTATACAGAAGTGACCCTACACCTTCATCTGACATCTGAAATAGTGGCTTCTCATAATAAATACTGTCCATATGCTCCCACATAAAAGCTAATGTCAGGGTTGGAATTACAGAGATGAAAGTAAATACGTTTTTTTTCAACTTCTTTTCCTGTTTTTTAATTTTATCTTTTGTTACAACTTGCTATAGCTTAAGGTATGGTGTATGATAAAATATGGTTGCCTCACATGACAGTCATTTATTTCTTCAAAGCACCTTTTCCTATGAAGCTCATTTTAGTTTTCTAAAACAAATTTGGGAATGGTCAGGAAATAGAACACAGCAGCTATGATATCTATGATAATCCATGATAATATAGTGTCTGTGGTAATTTCTTCTGGAGTCAGTGGAGGTACAAACACCAAATATGTGCCATAGTCACTGAAATCTACTGAGTTCTTCAACCATTCAACTAAACGGCTAATGATTATTAGTGTTTAGGTGAAGACTATGAAACACATTAGAGCTGTCTCTTCTACATCATTTGATACATTTGGAGGGAGACTTGATAGCTAACTTGAGCTGACTAAACTAATAATCTATGCTCCCTCAACTGTGCACCTGAAGAAACTGTGCATTGCTGGTGGATGGTTTACCCCATAGTACCCCATATTCCAAAATAGTATCTGAGAGACGGGATGAGGCACACTGCTCCCCTATTGCTCTCTATTCCTGTCTTACAAAGGGAGCTTAGGCAGCTAGCTTAGATTAGTTGCCCTACTTTTGGATGACTGAAGTTATGTAAGATGAATCCCATCCCCGATCACCTTCTGTCAAAATGATCGTTCACATCCCCAGGGATGGCCAGGGAGGAACATGACAAACTAAAAGTTTCTTTCTGCAGAAAAGGTACAATAGCAAACATTTTTAACTGAACTATTTCTAAAAAGTTTTTATAAAATTGCTTCTCTAACACTTAGGGGAAATGGGGAGAATGAAATTCTTTTCATATTAAGACCAAAGACCATTTCAATCTAACGGGTTTTTGTGTCCATATATACATTTGTGTATCTAAAATGACTGCTTCACAAAAACCTATCCCTCCAATAATTTGTACCTGTCAGAATACCTTTCTCAGGCTCAGCAGAAAAAACAGCCAGAGTTTAAATAGTTGAATACTGTGAATTACCCACTCCTTAGGAAAGGTTCTTGTACAGGCCTATCAGGCCACTGTTTGACTGACTGTGATAATACAAGCAGTGCACACACTAGAAATCCTGATAACTATGTGGTGGGTTGACCCTGGCCAGACACCAGCTGCCCACCAAGCTGCTCTATTACTCCCCTCCTCAGCTGGACAGGGGAGAGAAAATATAACGAAAGGCTTGTGGGTCAAGATAAGGACAGGGAGAGATCACTCACCAATTACCGTCACAGGCAAATCGGACTCGACTCAGGAAAATTAACTTAATTTATTACCAATCAAATCAGAGTAGAGTAATGAGAAATAAAACCAAATCTTAAAACACCTTCCGCCCACCCCTCCCGTCTTCCCAGCTCAACTTCACTCCTGATTTTCTCTACTTCCTGCGCCACAGCAGCGCAGGGGGATGGGGAATGGGGGTTGTGGTCAGTTCATCGTACATTGTCTCTGCCGCTCCTTCCTCCTCAGGGGGAGGACTCCTCACACTCTTCCCCTGCTCCAGCATGGGGTCCCTCCCATGGGAGACAGTCCTCCATGAACTTCTCCAACATGAGTCCTTCCCACGGGCTGCAGTTCTTCACGAACTGCTCCAGTGCAGGTCCTTACCACATGTCCTTTCCACGGGGTGCATTCAGGAACAGACTGCTCCAGTGTGGGCCCCCTACAGGGTCACAAGTCTTGCCATCAAACCTGTTCCAGCATGGGCTCCCCTCTCCATGGGGTCACAGCTCCTGCCAGGAGCCTGATCCAGTACAGGCTTCCCATGGGGTCACAGCCTCCTTCAGGCACATCCACCTGCTCCGGTGTGGAGTCCTCCATGGGCTGCAGGTGGATATCTGCTCCACCGTTAACCTCCATGGACTGCAGGGGGACAACATGCCTCACCATGGTCTTCACCACAGGCTGCAGGGGAATGTCTGCTCTGGCACCTGGAGCACCTCCTCGTCCTCCTTCTTCACTGACCTTGGAGTCTGCAGAGTTGTTTCTTTCACATATTCTCACTCCTCTCTCTTCTGCTGTTGTTCCACGCAGCTGTTTTTTTTTCCCCTTCTTAAATACGTTATCACAGAGGTACTACCACCATCACTGATTGGCTCGGCCTTGGCCAGTGGCAGATCTGTCTTGGAGCCGGCTGGCATTGGCTCTATCAGACATAGGGGGAGCTTCTAGCAGCTTCTCACAGAAGCCACCCCTGTAGCCTCCCTGCTACCAAAACCTTGCCATGCAAACCCAATACAAACTATTAGAAAAACACTGACCTATTCAGTACACCTAGGACTGTCAAGTCCACAACTAACCCACGTCCCTAAGTGCCACGTCTACACTCTTAAATACCTCCGGGGATGGTGACTCAACCACTTCCCTGGGCAGCCTGTTCCAATGCTTGACAACCCTTTTGGTGAAGAAATTTTTCCTAATATACAATCTAAACCTCCCCTGGCGCAACATGAGGCCATTTCCTCTCGTCCTATCGCTTGTTACTTGGGAGAAGAGACCAACACCCACCTCGCTACAACCTCCTTTCAGGGAGTTGTAGAGAGCGATGAGGTCTCCCCTCAGCCTCCTCTTCTGCAGGCTAAACAACCCCAGTTCCCTCAGCCGCTCCTCATCAGACTTGTTCTCCAGACCCCTCACCAGCCTCGTTGCCCTTCTCTGGACACACTCCAGCACCTCAATGTCCTTCTTGTAGTGAGGGGCCCAAAACTGAACACAGGATTTGAGGTGCGGCCTCACCAGGGCCAAGTACAGGGGCACAATCACTTCCCCACTCCTGCTGGCCGCACTAGTTCTGATACAGGCCAGGATGCCATTGGCCTTCTTGGCCACCTGGGCACACTGCCGGCTCATGTTCAGCCGGCTGTCAACCAACACCCCCAGGTCCTTTTCCGACAGGCAGCTTTCCAGCCACTCTTCCCCAAGCCTGTAGCGCTGCATGGGGTTGTTGTGGCCGAAGTGCAGGACCCGGCACTTGGCCTTGTTGAAACTCAGACAGTTGGCCTGGGCCCATCGATCCAGCCTGTCCAGGTCCCTCTGCAGAGCCTTCCTACCCTCGAGCAGACCAACACTCCTGCCCAACTTGGTGTCGTCTGCAAACTTATTGAGGGTGCACTCGATCCCCTCATCCAGATCATTGATAAAGATATGATTTATTAATCTAAAACTTTCATCAGTGAAATAATAAAATGTTTAGAATATGTTCCAGATGCTCATTCCTTATATACCTTGTGCAGGTATTTTAATTAGGACAAAAATCATCTAAGTTGCAATTTCAGACAGAATCCAACTACTGCTCTGGTTTAAGTGACAAAATATAGCTTTAAAAACTAATAATTTTTCTCTTTGCTGGATGATGTTGATTCCTTTAACAGATTGGCTAATAATGCAATACCATTCTGAACTTGATAAGCTTTGTATCAGATGGTAGGATGAGTTTTCTTATGTGCTATGAATGCCTAGCATTATGTCATGACACAGGCAGGATTAGTTTTCCAATTTGCTAATCAGAAATGCAGCAAGCTTAATTTTTTTCTACTTTTAAAAGAAGAACAAGGTTGCTGTTTCAGAAAATTGTTACTCAAAATGCTTCTTAAAAGTTCTTAAAAATAAATTTGAATTTTACCCAACATGCCTCCCCTAAATGTTGCTTGTTTTTCATGTTCAGTCACCCTCTTGTGGAAGAGTCTGACCCTAACTTTAGAAATTGCTTTTATGCTACAGTTTACAAGGTGCATGTTATTGGCTATGCTGTCCAGAGAGGTGCTTGTATCTAATCTATGTGCTGTTGGGTAGAGAACTGATACTGTGATTATTTTCTGTGTTCCAAGCAGTTACCACTTGGGAGTTCTTGTAAATGAGAGGCTTATTCTCTTGATATTTATTCACATAAATAACTGAGATGTATCAATCTGCTCTAAAACAATTTAGGTGGTCAATAAGAAGGTTTTTCTGTTCAATTCTCAAGTACTGTGGGCAATTTGCTGCTCTTCATCTGTCCTGATGGAAGAAATCACACTTTAATCACATTTAGTGGTAACAGCATTTAAAAGGCTCTCTTTTGTTGAGAATTTTCTTTTAACTTTACATAATGCCATGTAATTTAGTACACTTTTAATTATTATAATGGAGATTAAAGGATGGTTATATAAAGCTGTAATAATTAATACATCTCAGACGTTAGAAATATGAGGCTGATTTTTACATTCTGAATTGTGATGAGGCTGAGCATTTTCTTAAAACTAGTCCTAACATTTATTCAAATCTCTTCATTTTACTCAGAATCTGCCAAAATATTTTATTTGGAGTCTCACATTTTAGTTAAAGTAGTGAATGATGTCTAATATTGCCTGAGATTTTCGGTAAGACCCAAGGGACAGTGATTCAGGTGTTTCTATATAAGCGTCTAGATTTATTTTAGCTGCCCTAACATAGCGTGCCTGGCTTCCAGCTGCTTCTCCATCACAAATCCTTATTGTTGCCAATCAGAAGGATTCTTCAAACACTCCTTCTTCTTGACTGCAGCTTAGCAGTCTGCCTGCCTTCATTCAGATCCTCCTCATAGCATGTCTCTGCTCTTTTTCTAGTTCTCATTTTTCATGTTACCTAGGCTTTTATTCTTTCTGCATTTTACCATCCAGGTTACATCACTATACAACACCAAGCTAAGTCATGGGCAGTGTTCAGTATCTAGAGGAGAGATTGCTCAGCACATCCCAGTCTAAACACTGGAAGGAACTTTCTGGCAGAAGAGAACTACTATGTTTCATCAAGAGTACATTGCTTATGTCTGTGGGAACATTTTCTTCACCTCTACATGGAATCAACTGATTCTCTTTCTCAAGAGTCCTCACTATTAATCTGTTGCCTCCAACTCCAAAAAGCCAATATTCTTTAGGAGTTTTACAACAGCTGAAAGTGAAACTTGGGTTCACTCTTTCAAGTTCTTCTTCAGTGAACTCTTGGCATCTCATGAGGGTTTTTCATTGACCTTGATGGGCTCTGAACAGTCATGTCTGGGTCTCTCTGTTTAAGCTTCCACCAGGTTTCTTTAGCCCTGTTACCCATCTGTGTAAAGTTTTCAGGTCTTTCAGTGATTATGTATCAGAGACCAAGCACTTAGCTTTCATGTTTAGCTTTCTAAATATTCATTAAGGTATTCATATCTAACCGAATGATGTTACATATGATGTAATATATCTAACCGTATGTTACAATCTAAGGTGAGTTCATTTAATTTCTTCATGTGTAGAACTACTCTTTAAAACTATATAAGACAACACACCTGAGGTAAAGATTTCCTTCTGTTTTTCTGTCATTACTACTAGGCATGTGGTTGTAGTGATTGAAGCAAATTACAAGTTCTGCCAATTGTACAGCATGTCTCATGTATGACTTAGACAATTCAAATATCTGTGAAGAAAACAGCTTTAGGTAAATATAAGTGAATTTGTTTTCCACATACTGTATTTCTATCAATCAGCTGTATTCACAGGTCTGCTGTGGTATATGAAGAAACATACACTCTCTCCTTCAGGGAGTCTTTGCTTGATTTATTTCCTGTTTTCTTGCTTCTCTATCTCTATAATAAAAGTCATATAGAATGACAGTGTTGTCTACAGGTGCCCTTCAGATGTAGAAAAACATATGGCTCTGGTTACAGATATGGGATTGTGAGCAAAAGCAAGGGACTCAAAGAAAGTGAAGAGATTTCTATGCAAGACATTGCTGAAAAATTACTGGGTTTCCACAGCATTGGGTAGAAAAATGTAAGAGCTAAAATTGTGTTTTCTATACTAAATAGATAAAGTAGCTTACAAGGCTTGGAGAAGTGCTTACAAAGAGTTTTGTATCAAACCAAAGCTTTCTGTCTTTGCTGTATGTATTCTTTTAGAGACCAAAATCAAATGGCTACAAAGGAAGCAGGGCTGCTGTAAAACATGCTCACCTTCTTAAATAATTGTACAGTGGAAGGACAGAAAGTCCAGCATACTTCCACAGTCCAACTGTGTTTCAGCATGCAGGATGAAGTTAGAGCAGCTTTCAGTCTGTCTGAAGTATACCAACACTGACCTGGTACCCAGACAGTCCGCTGCTCTTTGCCAAGCACACACTGGGAAGACAGAAGAATTTGGTTCTAATTCTATGACTTTTCAGCAATACATGAAAGATTTTTCCAGTTCTGTCAGCTTGAAGAGATTTGGTGGAGGGCCTCGGTACTAGTGAAAGGCCTTTTACATATTTGGTATATTTAACCTTACTACTCACAATTACACAAACTACACAAAAACAACAAACCACATCAAGTTTGATTACTTACTAGGTATGTAAAGATTCCTACCTCCCAACACATCTGTCTCAATCCCTTTTTCTTTTTTATCTTCTCTGACATAAAGTCTTTATATTTATTCTATTCAGGAAGAAAATTAACAAGCAAGATCTAACCTTATTTTTTTCCATAACATTCCAGAAGTAGGTAACAGATGAATGAGAAAATAAATCCTGAAATACTGTGGAAATAAACTTTGGTTAAATTTACATCCTGACTTAAGATAGTATTTTAAGCACTGTTCATATAAGAAAGAATTATTTTGGAAGGCATGCCATCAGACAAGGGCTGTGTCTTAAGAACACACAGAGATCTTAAATCCATTAAAAAAAAATTGTCATGCTTGGAGTGAACAGCAAAATTTACTGACATTATTGATGTGATTCCCCAGATTGGTGAAGATGTTAAAATAGGCAGGGAATATAACTCCAAAAGATTCTGTCTGGAAATGAACCTGTACCTATTTTGAGAGCCTCAACACATATTTATCATGAGTAGTAGCATCTATGAAAGCTCACCTGTCTGAAACAAAAGCAGAATAACTCTAAGAACTTCTCATGCCCTGCCCCAACTATGGGCTTTCAGAGTTATTGATCTACAGATAATATCCATCAGTCACTAAAATCTCCTCTAACTCCTTGCCTCCTCCATTATTCTGCTGTTTTTTCTAGCCCCACAGTATGGAAGTAGGGAGCATGGGGGAATTTTGGGAAGATGTGCGAGACTAACAGATTGGGATCCAAAAACTAAATGTTTAGGAAGATTAGAATTAAATAACAAAATCACCTATTTTCTCCTTCCTCATTCCAACTTTTTATACTGTTTTATTCGTACAGTTAGGCAAATTTGTGGTCATGTATGTTATTTGTGTAGTAATGATTTGAAGATGCAATTGGAATAAGAAGCAGCTTCCGATGTTTTCTTGCTAAGACTGTAAACAACAGTGTACGGGTACAATTATTCACCAGATTATGTGAATGAAGGTGTACCAAGCGTTAAAGAGTGGAATTTTTTTATTTGGATGGGGTATTGGTAAAAAAGGAACCTAACAGAGAAACATGAAAGAAATCTCTAAGCACAAGTACAGACAGACCTGAATCTATTCCATTCATGCTCTGAGCAAGCCAACAGCCGGCCTCATCCTGGCCAGAAGCTGCAGAACTGCATTAGCTGCATGGTGTTGTGTTTAGCTCCTGAGAGGTCAGGTTTATTAGTCCAGGCTCAGTGATGCTCCATCAGAGCCACATGGCTTTTGGATTGGAGCTGGAGTAAGGCCAGACAGCTTGCAGGGTGGGCAGAATGAATTTGGGTCTATCTGCATCTGTCTGTGTAGATGTGCCAGATGTTTTGAAAAGCATGGTTTTTGCATGTTGGAAAAGGAAAACATGAGGAAAGCATGGGTTGGTTTGTTTGGGTTTTTTTTCCCAAATCTAGTTTCTTAGTTGAGGCACAACACAGAATTAAAAACAAAAGACCCACAGAATATGTGACTGTAAAGGCTCTCCCCTCACAACCCAGTGCCTAATAGTTGAGATATCTTTCAGAATTCTTCCAATATTAGAGGAAATTGATTCCCTTTTTTTTTTTTTTTTAAGTATTCAGATTCTGAATGATGCAAAATAGGTTTAGCATGAGAAGCAAAATACTCTTTTGGGAAAGAAAGAAGAAACAGAACAGCTCTAGTGCAGGGATTAGCTCTGACAGACCTGGTAGCAGAGGAGAAAGGAAGTGGCAGGTCAAGCACCACAGGGAAGGGGGCAGACATGTTACTCCTTTGTAGCTAAAGTTAGCTGTACTGTTAACTGTAGCAGTTAGTTGGTTAGGTAGGCACAGGTGACCGATTGATTGCCCATCTAGGTTGCCCATCTAGGTTGGTGGGGTCCGCCTGGATGTCAAGAAAAATGAGGGGCTGCAGGCTCTCTCCTGCCAGATGACACGGCAGGTTAGCTGCAGAAGGCCTGGCTATGGCCTGAAAATATACCTTTCCCTTTCCCCACTCTCTTTCACACACAATACATGTGCATCTGGAAAGAGAGCTTCCTCACCGTGCACCCAGTGATGCACCACTAATTAGAATCTCATTTCACACATATGAAGACGGGAAAGAAAACTCATCTTTTGCTTCTAGAGATCAATCATGGCAAACCGCAAGAGGCAATCAGCTCTATTTTTTGGAATAATGCCATTCCATTTACATCTGTTAGGAGAAAAATTACTGTAATCATAGATAACCCATACTGCTTCCAGAGATTGGCATGTCTCTATTAACAGTGGCCAAGGAGAGGACATAAGCTTTGATAATAGCTGCATAACTCCATGTCATCAGGTGCAAGACTGTTCAGAGGAACATGAAAAGCCAGTGTGGTATCATGATTGCCTTCAATAGTAATGCCTAGCAGAAACAAAATCATTGTTCAGATTTTCTTTTCCAGAGGACGTCTCCCTTATTGCCAAAGAAAAAAGAAAAAAAAGAGAAAAAGGAAAAAAGAATAGTGAAATGTATTCTTTTTGTATTGTGAACAGGTGAGAGATTTGGTCTTTATTAATTCAAGTGAAAAAAATAATTAATAATGAATGACTGTTTACAACAGGGCATATGGACAATGACACACAAAAGGAGTGCTTAAAGATTGTATTTGAATTGCATGAATTTCATTAAGATGCAGTAAAATCGAAAAACTGGCCAGACTGAAATCAGGACAGTGAAAAGGAAAGGTATCCTTGATTCTTGGCAATGGTCATTAAGCCTCAGCACAGGTTAAATGTTTATTTTAGAAAGGTGAGAATTTAGAGTTACAGTCAATAAACAACTTTAGCTAACTGAAAGTCAATGTTACAATACCCCATTTCTATGACATCCTACACTGAAATGAAAAGCCTAAATAAGACAAATACCGTAAGTATGATGTAACAAATATAAATAACTTTCTGCCTTAAATGACTTTGGGCAGACAACTATTCCTTGACAAACCCACAAAAACACCATGCTGTCATGGTTTGACCCGAGCCGGCAACCAAGCACCACACAGCCACTCGCTCACTTCCCCTGCCGGTGGGATGGGGGGAGAGAATTTGAAGAGTAAAAATGAGAAAACTCATGAGTTGAGATAAAGACAGTTTAATAGGTAAAGCAAAAGCCACACACACAAGCAAAGCAAAACAAGGAATTCATTCACTCCTTCCCATCAACAGGCAGGTGTTCAGCCATCTCCAGGAAAGCAGGGCTCCATCACGCATAACAGTTACTTGGGAACACAAACACCATCACTCCGAACGTCCCTCCCTTCCTTCTTCTTCCCCCAGCTTTATGTGCTGAGCATGACGTCACATGGCACGGAATATCCCTTTGGCCAGTTTGGGTCAGCTGTCCCGGCTGTGTCTCTTCCCAACTTCTTGTGCACCCCCACACTTCTTGTGTGGGGTAAGAAGCAGAAAAGGCCTTGACCCTGTGCAAACACTGCTCAGCAGTAACTAAAACATCCCTGTGTTATCAACACTGTTTCCAGCACAAATCCAAAGCATAGCCCCATACTAGCTACTATGAAAAAAATTAACTCTACCCCAGCCAAAACCAGCACACGTGCTCATGGCATAAACCCATAATCAGGGATGCAGAAAAATATATATGAATTTGGGTTCCACATCTGAAATTTTCTTCTGGAGGTAGATTTCTCTCATCAACTAAGCAAGCTTTTCTATCATTTAATAAAGGTAGAAAAAGTACACTCAGCTCAGCCTGAATGGAGTTGAATTCTCAAGAATGTCCAAATCCCTTCACCGTACATTAGTCTCAAGAAGGGAAATTTCTGTTGAAGCTTGCTCCTGAGCCAACAGCAGTCAAAATTAATTGGTTTATACTAATGGCTAAGGGTTGGGTCTGTTAATCTGGGATGAGTGAGGCTTGTGGTTGTTCCACTACCACTTCCCTCCTTCATCCAAGCCTGTTGAATGCCATGTCAGTAACAGGGAACAGAATGTGTTTAATTTTCAGGACCCTCAGTGCTGAGCATCACAAAACCTTCTTTTTCACCTGGACTCTACACTTGGTACAGCATCTTTTTAAAAAATACTTTTCCTTAATACAGAAAGCTGTTTCTTGAGTACTCACAATCCAACTTATTCTCTTACTAAAAGTTCTAAATGTCTAACATCATCATTTCAATGCAATTGCCAGATATTCTGATTTATAAATTTAGAGTTTCAGATTGTATTAACATGTTTCTTTAATGAATGAAATGTGATATATATTATGTGTACTGAATGCAATCACAAACATTTAAAATCATAAGATAATAAAAAGCATAAAACATAATTCTCACAGCTCAGAAGATCTATATGGCTTTGGTCAATGTTTCTAGCTGAGGGAAATTTGGAGGGATTTTTTCCAATTGCAGTTAAAATGTAATATGAACTATTAACATGAGTGGTAGTGAAATACTCCATTTCAGCTAGTTCCCTTTTAGATACAGGGAATGGATTTGCCTTAAAGGAGATGGATCAATTTTGTAAACTGGCGTGATTACAATATGTCAAGCACTTCTAATATTAAACTACTGCAATACACACATACACAAAAAAAGTGAGTTAAGTCATTCACATGGAAAAGTGTTGAATTAAAATGCCCTTAATACTTTATGTCAGTGACAACATTTTCCATGATGAAGTTTTCTCTTTTAAAGCACCTATGGATTGTCATTTGCAGGAAAATTAAATCATTTTAGGGATGTTTTAACCGGAAACCCAAACCTCATCACACCTTTTTTTTTTTTTTTTTTTGGTAACAGCTCAGTTCATCCATTTATATGTGAATAGCCAGGTGGGACAGATATGTCAGTCTCAGGCCATCTTTAATAGAAAATGGTTGAATATTCACTTGGCTAGATGATGTAGGTATATTATTTTGATAGAAGAGCAGTTATTTAACGTCATGGGTGATGAATGGCACAAGAACAGTTAGAAGGGGAATAATGGTGATAATTTGTCAAAGACGCTAAGAGATAGAGTGGTAGGGCAGGTGAGGTAGAATGATACACTATGTAGTTAGAATAATATGATATAGTGCTGGAGGGTTGGAGAATAACTTAGTAGGACAAAAAAAAAAAAAAAAAAAGAACAAATGGGCAAACACTACCATGAACTAGAGGACTGAGAAATATTTAGGAAAATACGAGCGCTTGGGATACTTCTGCTACAGTACAAACAAAGCCTAATAATAAATATAGTAGGAATTATGGAAATAGAGGGGGGAAAAAAGGTACACCAATCAAAAAGATGCATGTGAGAAAAGCAGAGTAAGGGATACTCTTAATGTCAAGGGAGGGAATAAATACAGGAAAAAGTGATTTTATGTATCATTCTGCTGGATTAAATCTTTCTGAGTTACTCAATTTACATGTCTCTCTACAGTCAGTGGGTAGACAAAAATAGATAAGAACAGAAAGGTGTGTTTCTGGAAGGTTTCAAACAATTTGTAGTTATTTCTAGCTTTTAAAAGACCTCTTTAAAAACATTTATGACTAATCAAGTCATTGTTTTTTTTTTTAAATGTAATAGGTATTTGGAAATTAGATTTTTAATTAGAAAAATGAGAAATACAGCTCTCGGGTTATGAGAGTTTTTCAATGCAACATGCAGAAATTGAAAAGATTGAAACACAGAGGATGAGTCACACATAAAACAGAGTAGTTATATGGCAACAAGAGATGAAAAGAAAAGACAAGTAGGAATTTTGAGCAGCTGGTAAGGTTGCTAAAAGTCTTATCATTGTTACAGGAAACATCTCTGCAAAATTTAAAATCTACAAGATATAAAAGGAATGACGGAGACTTCTGTTTCTGACTGCTATGAATAACCAGTTATGTGCAAATGAGAGGAAGTGTTTCTGAAAGACAGAGTTGTCCTTTGAAAGGACAGTTCAGTTCAGTACATTCAGTACATTCAGCTTTTCATCAAAGAAAATAATTTTGATAATAAATAGAACCCAGAAGAACTCAGTTTCCCCCCAGGCAGTGCAGCCTTCTTCCCTAGACCAGCTATGTGGACTGTTATAAGAGGAAGGCATAGTAATGTCTCTGCAGCCTCACAATTTTCTCATCTTTTAGGTGATTATGTCCTTTATTGCTAAGGAAGCTATCCCTATGCTTTCTCGGATACATAGACTGCTCACAGAGTTGCCCAAGCACAATACCCAGTTTAAGTGCCTGGCTTTTCTCTGCCCTCATAGTTCATGCACTGGGATAAAGCACGGATTATTCCACTGTGGTAAACACAGTTTCACCATCACAAAATCAATAAGACAGAAGAGTCAGGCTTCTCTTTCCTTACTTCAGCAACCATTTTCCATTGTGTTTTATTTTCTTTTTTGGCTGAGTTCATGCTGATAACTAGAATTCTTTCTTTTTGGGGTGAGGGGCAGGGGAAAAATAAGGAGAATGAATTGAAAGTGTTAATAGTGATGACATAAATTATGCCAATATACTTCTCTCCAGACTAGAAAGATGAGCCAGGAGGTGATCTGTCTCCAAAGATCTAATTTATTTTTACCTCACATTGAAAAGTAGGCTTTTCTTGTGGGATCAAAAAAATAAATAAATGTAGCAATGGATTTTCAGTGTATGTGCAATACAGATTCCTAAATCCATTCCTGCGTACTGAAGTTTCTTGCTTGTACTATTTAAGTATTCTTCCTTAGATACCAAAGTGTCAACAGGTGTAATCAAGTGTAGGGAGTCATGTTGAGAGGCGGCCTTGCTGTGACAGAGCAGAGGCTTCCTACTGAAGAACCAGCACATGCAAAGCTCTGCAAACAGCAGAATTTACTTGGCACCTATGCCCTAGCGAAGCTGACATACCACCTTGTGTGTGGGCACAGTGCCATACTGACAGATGGGGACGACTGCAAGCAGCCAAGAGACCATGTCTGAGCATCAAGTACGTTTGTGGAGGGCAGGATTCCCAGCCAGAAATGTCAAAACAGCTGTTTGTCCTGAGTTTTGTGTGCCTACAGGTTAGGTGGCATACACCTTTGCTAATTCATCACTGAGCTTGATTAATTTTTTAAGAGTTTCTGCTATAGCAGCCAGTCGTTGTGGTTTCAGACCAGTGTTGTGTGCAAAGAAGTGAAATCAGTCTCTTCTCCTTTTAGACCACTCATGACAAGACTGAAAATAGTGTCACAATAGGATGGAAGAGTTTTTCCTAAGGAAGAACCCCATTCTGTGCCTTCTGCAGTTTCCTAAGTTATTTTGCTAAATGTAATCTTATAATAATTGGTATTCATCTCAGAACCAGCATCTTTAAGCTTTCAAACTCAAACCCATTAAGAACTGCAAGAGTTATTTAAAACTGTTTGCCACTGCTCACAAGATAACATATCAAAAAGTGATCAGGGCTGAAAAATATGAAAAATGGCAGACCTTTAAAATTATACTCTCAACTTTTCTCTAACTGTAGCAATACCTACAACTTTCATTTTCATAAGAACAAAATATATTCTTTCCCACTAGGTAGAGGAGCTTCAATGAATTATTACTTTTAAAATAAATCTACTCTTTCATCTTTTCTTAACCTTCTCTTCCAGAACTGATTTCAGACATGACTGTACTATGACTACTACTAACACAATTTTTATAATTCCTTTTTGTAACACCTCAGTCTCTATGACTCTAGTGAATAGCTTCATAATGGCAGTGAAGTGATTCTTTTTTGTTTAAGGCTGAAAAGATTACCTTTCCATAGGTGTTATTATAATCACTACTTTTTGTGATTATTATAGCTCCAAGTGCAGTGCGAACTATTACTTTACAAGAATTTAAAAATGTCTACTATATCTACTACCCCAATCTGCAGTCCTTAAGTATTTACCAATATCAGGCTAACTACTGAATGCCTTTATTTTTTTAAATAAAAAAATTGAAAATAAAGTTGTGCTTCAAAGACTTGTTTTACTATAAGACCTTGTAGAAATATTGACCTCACATAAAAGGTGTAATTTTAGAACACAGAGGACATTCTGCATTGTAATTTATGGAATGAGGTTAAGACTTTCATACCCAAGTTTCTAAAAATGTGTACTCCAGCAAATGACCTGCCTTCATATTCTCTGTCAGGTGACACTTGTTCTCTCTGTAAAGTCTTTCAGAAGGACTATGCTGACCTTGAGCAGCGATAAAGAACTGTATTTCTTAATGGGGATACAAACTGTGCTGACAAGTCAGTCTACTGGTTGCATCAGTGCTATATAGATTACCAAGGGGACAATGTTTAGACCAGGGGATGAATGCATGGGAAACATTACAGCTTCTGAATGAAGAATGTTGAAGATGACAGACAGTAAAAGACCATGAAATTCAGATCTGTGTGGCTTAATCTGCTGCAAGTACACCTCTGTGACAACACGTCTCAGGAGACCCAGGCACCAGACTCTTTGAAACGAAGGTTGAGTAAGCAACCTCACATTCTTATTCAGAAAATAAAAGCTTAGTGGAGGAAAAAAAAAATCAAGTTCATCCAAATCATAAAAGCTATATGGGGATTAGAAATCACTTTGTTTTCTCTGCCTCCTCACTTTAATGGAAAGCTTTGACTTCTCCTGTCAATACATGCTGCCAACAATGTTCACAGCCACTGAGACATATGCTGAATGTATGGTTGATTGTTAACCCTTTTGATAATTGTGGCACATTATTTAGCTGGCATTTTGGTAACTGGTTTATATTTTAAAAGGATACCATGCTTCCAGTTTGTCTGTAGCTTCCTTCCCTAGCCTGCTTGTCATCTTCCATTCCACCTCCTGACAGCATGACATCTCTCCACTGTACACTACAGAGCTCTCCAGCTTGCTACTGCAACTATAGCTGCCTGTGGTAAATGCAGGTACACCAGTATAAAACCACTGAGACTGAAGAACTGTGTGTCTGCCCAGGAGTAACGCTACCATTCAGGTGGCATCTTCTAGTTACCATCTCACCAACCCTTCCAGATGGACACAGGGCCTCGGGGCGAAGGACATTGCTGTCCTCCTAACTCTCACTGAAATTAAACACACAAGCCAAAGGAGGGTGGACAATAGTAATTATAGCTATTATTTGTGACTAAACATCTGGAGATGCAAACATACCAATAAGGCTAGGTAAAAAGCTTTGAGTTTGTTTGTTTGTTTTAACCAGAACGTACAGAATGGTTAAAATAACAAAAAAAAACAGTTACTAACAAGAAGATAGAGAACCAGTCTTGCAGGTTTGGTTTTATGAAGAGAGGTTTGTGGATAGGAATTTGTTTAATAAATGCAATAAAATACTAAGCTGTAATTCTCATTTTAGACCAAAAAGTCAGGGAGACAACTGGAAAACCAAAGTCTGGCAAAGCATGAACTCAGCCAAGTACAAATGAAGCCATAGACACCATGGCAAAATACATAGGCCAAAACAATTCAGCGGAAGGTATAAAAAACAGAGTGGGCTACATCACCTTGCAAGACTGTCAGAGTTGGTAGAGAGCACAGCAGAGACAAATCAGGTCCACAAGCACTGTTAGAGCAATTCTTTACAGGATCAGGGCAGAGAGCTGCAGCAGAACTGAATGGAATACTAGCAGAAAAATATTTATGACACCAACTGATTTGAAAAAGAATCCAGCCGGAACTTCTTAAAACATTCCTGTTAGCATTCAGGAAGTTACTGACAATACAGCGTAAATAGGCAAAGCTAATAGCCACTCCAGTAATGTTTTTTTCCTTTACAAGAGATTGGTAAGTAGACTAACAAGATGTATAAATTAAAAATTGAAGAAAATATTTGCTTATCCTATTACACACTATATTCATTTTTGCTGAGCCCTTGATCACTTCGAGAGAATGAAGACATGGAACAGCAAAAGAGAAACACAACAGAGGAAAAATCTAAAAATAGTTCCTGGGGTTGAAGCTCACAGTGTTGCTGGATAACTAAGATTTTTGCCATTCCTAGTAAAGGGCCATGGGCTCTGCACTGGCCTGAGAGCACAGGTCTCAGGGCTGGCCTGGGCTCACCTTGGCCAGAGCTGGGCTGGGCTGGTTTCAGCACCTGCCTCAGGGCCAAGTGCCTGTTGCCTCCCCTGCCTGAGCTGGAGTCCTGCCAGTGCCTCCATGAGAAGGGTCTGGTGAACCCAGGGGGTCATTGCCCAACAAACAAGAGCCTCTGGGGGGCTGAGCTTGGGGAGGCTGTGGGGACATGCTCACACTCAGCTGGGAGCAGCCAGAAGGCAGCTGTCCAGGGCAAGGAAACATGAAAATACACACAAGCAGGTCCCAGGACTAAGGAGGAAGATCCTCCACCATTAATGTCACCCTTCTCTTAGCAAAGACTTCCAGACACCGACAGCTCATTAAAAACTCACCACCACCTTCAATTCTTCAGAAAAAGCTGGAAGTTTCAGCTTTAAGACCTAAAGGGACAGAGAAAGGGTAAGCACAGCACCAGGGAAAAAGGTAGATACTAGGAAAGTTTTGGGGGTTGGGTTGGGGATTATTTTGGTATAACAATTTAAACTGGTAAGATTTTTCTGTGTTAGAGAATTTGGACTATTAGACTGTTAAAACAATAATTGGACTAAGAATAAATCCTTAGCTCCACAGATACAGTGAATTCTTCCTTGCCCAATACCAGAACTTGGAGTGTAACAAGAGTGCACAGAATAGAGATGAGAGACCAACTGCCTTGAAATTTATGTCCATTAGTAAGTTCTCCTTGCTCTAAGATGAAAGAGAAGCAGGATAAGCTCATTGTTAGTAGGAAATTATAGAATGAGTAAAAGAAATAACACTGTGTACTCTTGTTGGTCACTGTAAGGGAAAACCATGGATATCTTCACTTATTAATTGACTCAAAAAAATGTATATACATGTATAAGTAGAAATAGTTTTCCGCTACCACAGTGAGATAAATTCTTGGAAAGACAGTCAATACCAAATATATTTGTGTGGCACATAGATAACATTTTTTATATCAGATAACATGGTATAGAAGACTCAGCAAAATTGCAAAGTGCTGTAACTGTTCTTATAACAGTCTGTTCAAAACTCAAAAACAGTGTTTTATGTATAATACATACTAACAAGTTATAAGTATATTAGTTCATACTTCAAACTGAGAAGGTTCTAGCCCTAGATTTTTTTTTTTATATATATCTATATAGATAGACAGCATTATCAGAAAAATGGCCACACAGTATTTATTGCCACTGCCAGAAAAGAATGCCACTGCTTGGCAAAAGAATGGCTGGAAGATTAAAAAAAAGCATGAGATATGGTGATTATGGTACACCATGTCATGGCATACACACGTAACACAAGTGCAGTGGAACAAAATCCAGAGGTAAGAGTTTGTAGATGTCATGTAGATGACAGAAATATGATCCAAGACCAGCGGATTTACTGCTTCAGATCAAATGCACAATGGTTTATTATTTTGTTTACTTAATAGACAAACATAAATAATTGCAGTTCTCTTACGTTAATACCATTTGTTGATTGTTAATCTTGCTGTATTTGGGTAGGAAAAAAGATATGGGAAATGTGCCTTTGGAGAGTCTCTAGAGAGAACTGTCTAGATTGCTCTGCCCAGATTTATACCATATGAGAGGGCATTAGTGGTCAGAAGTGCAACTGTGACTGACTCACTGGATCCTGGTTCTTTTAGATTTAACTTGATGCACTTGAACATCCAAGTCAGCCTTCTATTAACAGTGCAGTTAATTTTTGTTGTAGCTCACAGAGTAGCAATCTCAAGAAGCTATGGAGGGCTCAATTCCTTATTTGCCATTCCCTATCTCCCACCTCTTGGGGCAATGTCCAGCAAGGAAGAAAATAAAAGATTTTCTACCAGGTACAGTTCCCAGCCAATCCTTTAGAAACTGAAACAATAAAGAAAGAAAGTCTATGAGAATGATCTGGTGACTAATTCACTAAGAAATTCACCAGCAAAGAGGAAAACAAAGGGGTCTTTATTTATAAGTCTGGTCCCTAGCCTTGGTGTAGTTTATACCCTGTATACAGTTTATGAACATGCATCCTCATTCTCTTCTTTGTTTTTTTACACTTTATGCAGGTCAGGGGAGAAAGAACATATGTTCAGGTTTTGTATCCAGCTCCTCAGATGAGTTAAGTGGAAAAACATCTTGTCCCTGACCAGAAAGGCTGATGAACCCCACTTGTGAGCTAATTACTAAACCGAACATCTTCGTTAAGCTATAGAATATCCTAAGCACATATGGATGCTGGTCTTTATGCATATAGGAATCTATAATAGTGGAAAGCGAGGTACCTGGGGAATTTAGGCTCCACTACAGCTAAGAGCTACAAGAAACTCACAGGCAGGTACAGGCTCCTGCTGACACAGATAGGCAGTTTATTCTTCAATGATTCCAACTCTTGGTTTGCATCCTAATGGAAAAAAAGTGTTTTCACATGACCTGAGCTTTGGTCAGACTCTTTTTACAAAGCTAAGAAATTTTTTATAATTTACATCATCCGTATGTCCTGAGAGGTGCCAAGGCTCCTGGCAGACTTGCAAGGAGAACCCCACACCATCCCATTTCCAAAGCACCTTTGTCATACAAACACCCCAAGGCACTGTATGCTTTAAAGGGATTCGAGAGAGTCCAGATAAGAGCTATATGAAAAAGTAGAGCCTCAATCTGACCCTTAAAACAGGTAGTGAGGGAACATTTCCTAGACTTAAAAGGCAGCAAGATACACATGGTAGAGCAATAACATCCAACTGCACAAATACGTAGGTTCAAGGAATGTATTTTAATATAGTTTTTTACTCAGAAAACATGGATCCTATTTAATGTAGCCTCCCTAAGGTTCCTTTAAATGTTGTTCTGTGTGGTTTATTCCATCAAACTGATGAACAAAATTTTTGTAAGCAAAACATGTTTACTTAAATAAAAAGTCTCAGTAAAATAAATAGATATTTTGCTTACAGTAGAAGTCCTTATATTTGTTGACCACAGCTTTTATTTCTGATTAATTTATACAATGATTTTAACTAGAATGGTCAAATAAATAAATATGGAGTACTTCTGATTTAGGGCTCCAAAATACAGTATTTCCACAATTACCAAGTGATCTCTTGTTTTTTCTATGAACATCAGGCAAAGTCAAACAGACTCCATGAAAGAGCAAAAGGAAAGTTTCTAATTAAACAGACATATATATGCTTTTAGAGCTGAGAAATATCAAAACATTTGCAACTCATTTTTAGAACAGGCTTTTCAGTATAGTCCATATTCTTCTTCTAGAAAGATGAGAAAGGAAAAAATGAGCAGCATTTATTGCATAAAGCACAGACTATCTTTCATTGATGAACAGTGGCTAAGACTGAGAAATGAGAGAAGTTCTAATCAACACTAGAGACAAAGAGAGGTAAAAAAACCCACCATCTTTAAAAAGGTATCAAAGTCCATTTCCTCCAACTTCTGAGGCAGTAGCTGAATCTTTGGCCTGTTTGCATTGTAAAATAGATGGTCCTGCTGGTAACAAGCTGTGGCTCAGGAAACTTGAGACTCGGTTACCAGCTTTTAGAGGGCTCCTGCGTGCTCATGGACAAGGTAACCAATTAATCAGTGCACTACTTTCCCTATGCATCAATTAAGGATAATAACATTTGCTTTCTTCCTCCCTTACCTACACAAGGACCTGCAACAGCTGACAGATCAGGGAGAAATGCCACTAAGCTGTAAGAGCCTTGTGCTTGTCTCAGGAGATACAGAATATCTCTCCAGGTTTTCTTATCACATGCACCAGTATCTCATATGAGGAGCCTCCAGTCTCAGATGGGGCATGGATGTGCTACGAAAATACAAAGATTAAATGCTCTATTTGCTGCTTCAGTAGTTTACAGCTTTCACACACAGGGAAAAAAAAAAGTCATTGCTTATGCTAAGCATTAAAGTTTACTCTAAAATTTTATACAAATGGCCAAGGACACTTTTTTTACCCAGACATTCATAACAACTGTGCTTCACTATTGCCCGATATTTTACCCTCAATTTAAAGAAAACCTCTGGCTAACACCACGCAGCTGTGTTGGCTGACCAGTAGAAGGCACAAACACCATCCTGAAATTGTACCAGGAAATGAGTTACTCACTTCACCGTGAATCCCTCTGATGCACAGTGACATTAGTGTGTCTGAGGGGTAGCAGGAACAGCTCAATTTACTTCCTTTGCTTGGGATGTTTGTGAGCAGTAAAAACACAGTGTCACCCAGAGAGGCCAGGAAATGAAAAAAATGTTGTATGTATTTTAAGAGGAAAAATCTTTTTTCATAGGTCTTCTATGTTTTATAGACAGTTATTTACTTAGAAATAGTTCTTGCAGTGAATTTTTACAGCCACAGCTTAGGCACTGCTTCTGTGGATAAATGGTTAAGAGCTATTTTTCCATAAATTAGTGAGAGAGAAAAGCCATAAAATTTGTCATCAGGCTTCAGAAGTGTGCTATTTTCAAGCAGTACAAATTGTGACTGGCTCAGCACCATATGGTATTTAATTTTCTCTAATGTATGCATGTGCACAAATTGCATCTAGGTAACTGGAATGCTGTCAGTCTGAAGGTAATTCTACATACACTCTATCAGGTAGAAAGCAAAGGTCTCTGATAATATCTGAATCATTTCAAAAGATGGACTTTTTATTCAGGCACCATTCAAGTAAACATGAAGAAATGTTAAGAGCTAGGTTCTTGGCTAGATCTGAGATTTTATTTCTGAACCATGGCTTGATTCAAAAAAGAAATGTTCAAAATAAATATATGTGGTTTTCAAAACCGTCTTCCTGGATTTTTATTATATACAGCTTTCATGGAAACCTGATGAGTTGTTCCCACTAAGAATAATGACTGTATTGTACCCTGCCATAGTAACATGACATAATGTGGTAAAAAATCAGGAGAAATCTGTGAGATCGTTTTCTGCTTTAGGTACGACTATTCTGTAAATATTTCCTCTCCTTTGTTCTTTGAAAGTTTTAGGAAGTAAAACAAAGTAGCCAGATCTTAAGCAGGGGCTATGTATACTGCTTCACTGCCTTCTTTACAAATAGACCCTCATGCACCATCCGAGGGTGAGCTTGACACCATTTAAGTGTGAATATATGAACTGGCTATAAAATTTCTATCTATCTACTTTATTTTAAAACCACGTTTTTGTTTACTTTATTCCTTAATAATGATTGATGACCAGACAGTTAAAATGGCACTCTGAATCATGTTTTAGAACAAACATAGTTTGCTTTCAGAGAAGTTATATTAGCCTAGATATTCAGAAATCACTACTGTGATAAAATTACTTTGCTGACTTGAGAGAGAGGATCGTGGCTGACATGGAGCAATGTCAGTTGAACCTGTGATTGCCTCTTTCACCAACTTAAATCCCAATCACCCTATCACAAAATAAATGCCAGGAATAGAATCAGAATTTGGTCAGAAAGAAAAAAAAAACAGACATGGACACTTGGTGTGTAATACAGTGATACAATGGAGAGGACACAAGTAACAGGGGAAAAGAAAATCTTACCAAAATGGCTGGTGAAGAGATGCTCTGCTTTGGACTTAGTGCCCATTGCAGCTGTCACACACACACAAAAAACCCTTAAGACAGAGAAGAATAAAATGACACCCATCAGTAGAATGCAAATGATACGAGACAGCTTGGAAGGAATGGAAATTTGATATGTAGTGATGGCACTCTTATTAGAAGCTGCGAGCCAGTGACAAATGGCCAAAATCAGAATAATGTGCTCTGTCCTGCCAGTTAGCCAAGAGCAGCTCCCTCCTTTCAAGCTCTGAAAGGGATATGGTCTAGAAATAGCACGGCATTCAATCCAAACTTTGGGCGATCAGCAATGATTAACAGTCGACCTTGAACCTTCCATTTACATAGGCCGTTTTATAAACATGATTTGGAGGAAAAGCTAGACTTCGCCTTTCTTTATGGCTATGAACACTTCAGTATCATTGCAGATTTACAAAAACTAATTTTATTGAAATATAAAATGCTATATTATTAACATATACTCAGAATGGAAGTTAGCATTATGCTGTTGAATATGATTACCCTAGTACTGTGTATAAAATCAAAGGCAACAAAGCCCTAAGACAAGACAAGGTATTTAAGTAGGTTGATTTCTCTAAGATGATGAGAGATGTCCATAAATATATTGCATCTGAGCTGATAAGTAGGAAGAGGATTGCAAACATGCAATAGTAAAAAATTCTTGACTTCTCAGCCGTAGGTAACACTAATCTAAGGTCAGTAAGGCTTAAAGGTCTGAAAATGAATGATAGACTAAGTCTGGGTCACACAGCAACTTCTCAATAACTTTATTATGTTGCTGATATGTATCTGTAGAGAAATTATCTGAAAACAATATTATCCCAGCTGCTCCTCTGCAGACTGTGAGGAAGAATGTATGTGTGGAGCTCCTATTCTCTTTCAAGGCAAAGTCACTTCTGCTAGCTCATGCCACCTGCAATGGCAGTATCAACTAATGCGGCAGATTTTGCACTAAAACTAATGAGGGATACACACATGATATCTTTCATAAGCCCTGCTGTGGGCAGTCATGTCCAGCAGCAAGCTAATGACAAGTAGCCAAGGAAGAAGAGATAAAAGGTGGGAGACTCAGCATAACAGTTTGCAAAATGGATATAGGTATAAATCTTTACAGACAAAAATCAGAGCTATGTGTATTTGAGGATCAAGATATGTAATGAATGTGATATCAGTTATCTTTCTCAGAAATTCTTAGTCTGTAGTTTCTTAAGGTAGGTTGGAATACTTCAGATTGATTAATCTAAAAACAGTATAATATAACCTAAGTTACAGACATTAAAAAGCTTTTGAAGTACATTGAAATATAAAACAACGTAAGTGTATGCAAGAATCACTTTACCCTTTTTGTTTGTTCATGTGAGTTTATCGTAAGTTTCATAATATTTGCTATAGTTAAAATCTGGAATCATCTGATCACTTGGAACCTCAGCATTTGCTAAAAATAAGTAGATGTCATATAATTATGAAGAAAAGCCAAGACAAAAAAAAAAAATCAACCAAGTACACATTAACAGCTTACACATTATAAACTCTTATAATTACTGTAATAGTTAGGCAGACCAAAAAAAAAAGTTCTCAAGTCAGCTAGCAATATGAATCAATCTCCTTTCATACCCTTCTTGCAATTCTTTGGGAACAAAGGGTGAAATAGGGATTCTGTACTGATGTATACAGCACATTGAGATATAAAGGAGCACTCAGGACAAAATAATTTTGCAGAAGCTGAATACATTATTTTAACTGATGTTCACCGTAAAAAGAACAGAGGAGGTTCCCATCTGGAATGTTGTGGTTTAACCTCAGCCAGCAACTGAGCACCACACAGCTGCTCGCTCACTCTCCCCTCCCTGGTGGGATGGGGGAGAGAATTGGAAGAGTAAAAGTGAGAAAACTCATGGGTTGAGATAAAAACAGTTTAATAATGGGAAAAAAAGAAGAAGAAGAAGAAGAAGAAGAAGAAGAAGAAGAAGAAGAAGAAGAAGAAGAAGAAGAAGAAGAAGAAGAAGAAGAAGAAGAAGAAGAAGAAGAAGAAGAAGAAGAAGAAGAAGATATAGAATATATTCTATTAATAGTAATAGAATATACAAAGCAAGTGATGCACAATGCAATTGCTCTTCACCCGCCGACCAATGCCCAGCCAGTCCCCGAGCAGCGGCCCCCCCGGCCAGCTTTCCCCCAGTTTATATACTGAGCATGACGTCACATGGTATGGAATATCCCTTTGGCCAGTTTGGGTCAGCTGTCCCGGCTGTGCCCCCTCCCAGCTTCTTGTGCACCTCCAGCCTTCTCAGCCGGTAGAGCACGGGAAGCTGAAAAGTCCTTGACTAGTGTAAACACTGCTTAGCAACAACTAAAACATCGGTGCGTTATCAACATTATTCTCATCCTAAATCCAAAACACAGCACTGTACCAGCTACTAGGAAGAAATTAACTCTATCCCTCCTGAAACCAGGACATGAATCCCTTGAGAGGTTTGGGGATGGAGGGACTCAGGAGAGGCTATACCTGAAGTTGAATTAATGTGGTTATACACAAAGAGACAAAATGAATGTTAGCAACTCACCAGAACTAGGTGGTATTCACCTAAGGTGATAAAATAGATGAATTACCAAATGTAGCATGTAACCTCTCACTTAAAACTCAATACATGAAGGCTAGAGGGTAACAGTCATGATGTTGATCTTCAAAAATAATCCAAACCACAAAAAAACACCACAAAAAAAATGCCATACCAAGCAAATCAGTAAAGAGCATAAGAAAGGATAAATTACTGAATGTCTCTGTAAATATGTTTGTGAAAATGAAGTCCAGAGACTTCTGTGAAGAGGAGTTCTGCCCCAGAAATATACTGATACTCTTTGACAAAGTCAACAATCACAGAGATTGCAGTGATTAAGTAAATACAGCCTGTCTGGATTTCCAAAAGACTTTTCACAACGATCTTCACTGCAGACTCTTAAGGAAAACAAGCAGCCATCGCATCAGTGCAGGGGATCCTTACATAGACATAATGACTAAATGGTTAAGAGATGAGAAATGGAAAGCAGGAGTGAAATGTTAATTCCTGTGGTGCAGGGAGATCAGTAGTGGAGTGCTGTGCTATTCAACACCTGCATAAATAGCATGGTAAGGACATTGAAGAAGTGACTGTGCTTCTGATGATACAGAGTAATTCAAGATACTAAGGATGATGGCAGATTGTGAAGGATCTTACAAACTGAGTAACTGGATATACAGATGGCAGATGAAATTCAGTGCAGGTAGGTGTAAATTGATACACACAGGGAAAAGCAATCCTAGATTCACATACAAAATGAGAGGCTCTCAGCTGACCAATAGCACTCAGAATCAAAACTTTGGGTTATTATAAACCATTCTATGAAAGCATCAGCTAAGTGCTGATTTTAATTTTAATTGATTTAAAAATCAATTAAATATGCAATGTTCTTATTATCCCAAATGTTCTCTGTTAGGAAAGGAAGTAGTTCCTCACCCAGCAGGTAAAACCGTAGCACTCCTTGCCAAAGGATTTTGTGAATGCAAATGATTTCTCTGAGTTAAAAGGATGAACAGACAATTTCATAGAAGAGACATTGATGAGAAGCCACCAAGAGAAACTGCAAGAGACTCAGGAATCCTCTGCAGCTGAGAAGTTGGAGCAGTTTTAGGGACTATTACCCTATAAGTTTGTCCTCCTCTTATTCTTCCTCAGGTGTCCACTTCCTGGAGACTTACCTATCTCCACTATATCTTTGGTCTGAACCAGCATGCTGCTCTTATATTCATGTGTTAACCTGATTTTATAACCCATTTAAAAAAAAATTGGAATAGCAACACCATACAACAAAATCATGTGGTACTCTATATAGCACATTTAGGAAAGCAATCCTTCACATGTTTTCTCTACTAGTGACTCGTTGTGCTCAGAAGACCTGCTTCTATTTTAGGTGGCAGCATGAAAAAGAAACCATTTTGGAAATCCCTGAAACATTAACTTTTATTAAGAAAACATACAACAGCAGATCTGAGAACTTAAGGGAAGGATGGGATGGTTTAAAATGGCTTATAGTGATAGAGGACAAGACCTCTTTAATATATACGTAACTCAAGATTTAAATAAGAAATAAAAGCATGTTCAGCAGAGACTGCAGCAGGCCAAAAAAGTCTTGAGTTAATGACACTTTGTTTTAAATTATCATGGATCAGCTTGCCAAGCCACTCTCCATCATTCATCAGCAGTCCTGGTTAACGGGGGAGGTCCCGGACGACTGGAGGCTTGCCAATGTGACGCCCATCTACAAGAAGGGCCGGAAGGAGGATCCGGGGAACTACAGGCCTGTCAGCCTGACCTCAGTGCCGGGGAAGATTCTGGAGCGGTTCATCTTGAGGGCGCTCACAAGGCATGAGCGGGACAACCAGGGCATCAGGTCCAGCCAGCACGGGTTCATGAGAGGCAGGTCCTGCTTGACGAACCTGATCTCCTTCTATGACCAGGTGACCCGCCTAGTGGATGAGGGAAAGGCTGTGGATGTGGTCTACCTGGACTTCAGTAAGGCCTTTGACACCGTCTCCCACAGCATTCTCCTCGAGAAGCTGGCGGCTCACAGCTTAGACAGGTGTACTCTGCGCTGGGTAAAAAACTGGCTGGACAGCCGGGCCTAGAGAGTGGTGGTGAATGGAGTTCAATCCAGTTGGCGGCCGGTCACGAGCGGTGTTCCCCAGGGCTCAGTACTGGGGCCGGTCTTGTTCAGTATCTTTATCAATGATCTGGATGAGGGGATCGAGTGCACCCTCAGTAAGTTTGCAGACGACACCAAGTTGGGCGGGAGTGTTGATGTGCTTGAGGGTAGGAAGGCTCTGCAGAGGGACCTGGACAGGCTGGATCGATGGGCCGAGGCCAACTGTATGAGGTTCAACAAGGCCAAGTGCCGGGTCCTGCACTTGGGCCACAACAACCCCATGCAGCGCTACAGGCTTGGGGAAGAGTGGCTGGAAAGCTGCCTGTCGGAAAAGGACCTGGGGGTGTTGGTCGACAGCCGGCTGAACATGAGCCAGCAGTGTGCCCAGGCGGCCAAGAAGGCCAATGGCATCCTGGCCTGTATCAGAAATAGTGTGGCCAGCAGGAGTAGGGAAGTGATCGTGCCCCTGTACTCGGCACTGGTGAGGCCGCACAGGCTCGAATCCTGTGTTCAGTTTTGGGCCCCTCACTACAAGAAGGACATTGAGGTGCTGGAGTGTGTCCAGAGAAGGGCAACGAGGCTGGTGAAGGGTCTGGAGCACAAGTCTTATGAGGAGCAGCTGAGGGAACTGGGGTTGTTTAGCCTGGAGAAGAGGAGGCTGAGGGGAGACCTCATCGCTCTCTACAACTCCCTGAAAGGAGGTTGTAGCGAGGTGGGTGTTGGTCTCTTCTCCCAAGTAACTAGCGATAGGACAAGAGGAAATGGCCTCAAGTTGCACCAGGGGAGGTTTAGATTGGACATTGGGAAAAATTTCTTTACTGAAGGAGTGGTGAAACATTGGAACAGGCTGCCCAGGGAAGTGGTTGAGTCACCATCCCTGGAAGTATTTAAAAGACGAGTAGATGAGGCGCTTAGGGACCTGGTTTAGTGGGCATGGTGGTGTTGGGTTGACGGTTGGACTCGATGATCTCAGAGGTCTTTTCCAACCTTAATGATTTTATGATTCTATGATTCTATGATCTTTAAAAAAATTGTGTCTTAAAGAAATCCTAAAAAAATCAGCCCTTCCAGTAGAAATTACATCATATCAACAAGAACAATGATTTACTGGAAATAAACAGTAAGATTCTCCTCAAAGAGGCTACTGTGTAGAAAACTAAGTAAAAGCTAAAGTAGCTAATACTTTTCTCCGACATGTATAGCAAATATATAGTCAGCATTTTATACTCTAAAATACATTGGAGACCAAAGGCTAATGTCAGAAAGAAATATCAGAAGATGGAGATATAGATCCATATCAAAGCAACAATAGAGGTATTGCTTTTGTTAAATAATTTGGTACTTTGTTACCTTAAATTGTGTGGGGGTTTTCTCTTGACATTGCTCTTTTTTGTGACTCGTGGAAAAAAGAAGAAAGAAATAAATGGAATGTAATGATATCCTAAATACCATCCTTAAATGCAGATTCACAGGCTGTTTGATTTTCCAGATTTCAGAGATGGTTTCTTGGCTTTCATTTGCCTGTTGTTTTTCCTTTTAGAGGATTTTAAACCTGTACAAATATGAGCAAAAATAACTAAACCTATCTAGTATGTTGGTAGATTTTTGTAGAATAGCTTCCCACTGGCAAAATATGTTCTTTAACAACAAGCTGTACTTATTAAAGTCATAAAGACTCGCATACTGTAGGGTTTATCACTAAAGATATGCACAGAGATATTTAGAATATTATCCTGATAGTGAGCAAAAGTATTCTATGTTCTGTATAAGAGGTCACAAACTTCATACTCACCAAAGGCAACTTTAGACATATGCCTCCTAGGCTTGAATTTAAGGGACAACTCAGAATTACAGAAGTTACATCTCTTCAAATTCTGTTTAAAATTAATTATATCTAATTACCAGAGGGATCTTGGACTTAAGTGTGTCTGGTGCTTTGTGTCTAATAGAGTGAGCTCTACTTTAAATTTTATATCCTTGGTCACAATCTGGCTTCCTGATATATAAAAAGGACAGCACAACATGTTGTCAGAAGCGACCATAGCCCACGCAAAGCAAGGATTTGCTGTTTTATTTGAAGCCCTGTCAATATATGAAAGTCAAAAGAAAAATGAAGAGTACCTAGAAAACTTTCTTATCTTTATTTCAGTGAACTTGCTGAGGATTGGAAAGAATAGAAACAAGGTTTCCACATCCGTGTGAATGCCTTGGGGGAATATAACAGAGAAGAGGACCTACAAGTATCTCTTCTATTGCACACAGTGGGCAAGAAAGTCCTGGAAGTATTAACTCATTTTATTAGAAACCAATCGAAAATATTCCACTGAGAATGAAATCTTAATACTTAGGAACTACTGTAATCCAAGAAAGGTATTGTGTTTGATCAAATTCAGGTCCTTTTCTCATCTACCCTTAGGAGAAGAGCAGATAAAACATGTAACAAAGCTGAAGGGGGAAAAAAAGTGCCAGGTTTGGAAATACCAAGAATGGCGTGCTCATGTTTAGTGCTCCTGCTGAAAACAGCCTAAGAAAAAAATAGTGAAGGAACTCCAATTAGAATTCACAAAAAAAGTGTTACAAAAACATCACAAAGTCAAACACATGGGTTAACAGTTTCATCAAAATTAGGAAGAGAAATGGCAGATAAGAAATTCTGTATTAACAAGCATTCACAAGAGAACATCAAGTTTATCCTGAGGTAGCATCATCCTATCTGCACACTAGTTGATATACAGCACCAACAAGCTGATAAAAACATTTTTACTGAGAACGAGGACAGGTCCTGGCAAGCCAGATTACATAATCAATCAGCTGAACTGAGTAATTTCAAACACTATACAGTAGCTACAAGATTATCCATTTACCTCTTGCAATAAACTGATATAGGGAATGTTTTAATAAAAGAGCAAAGAAATACTTGCAGATATTTTGAACAGCCACGTGATAATGGCTGTGTCAGCCCCAAATGAACACAGACACCGAGGAAAATGGTGACAAGGACGATATATCAAGTTTATTCTCAAAAGATCCCATCCATGACAAAAGCATTCAAATACATGGGACACATATATTCATCAAGCCATTTAAGAACATGTTAAAGCTGTAACTGACATGAAAACCCTCCCAGAAATGTGTAGAAGATCCTTGAGAACTTGCTGTACAGTACTGCACAGGTGAAACAGCTTTAACTGCTCCTCTAAAATAATTGTTTCATGAGACCACAACTTTTCAACAGTCATGAAAAAAACAACAAAGTATTGCAGAAAATGAAGACAACAATCTGACATGCCCCAGTACTCACATTTAATGTTCCTACTAGGCCAGTCACCACTCAAGCAAACAAGCTCAAATATGATTTAGGAGCCTCTCTCCAAGTGGAAGCTTTGATTCATACATCTTTTGTGCTCTGACAGAAAGAAAAGAAAAGTATGCGCAAACTGAAAAGAGTCTACTAGCACTTGTGTTTGCCACAAAGATATTTCATAAATATGCATACGTGCTAGATCACACACAGTGTAGATGATAATCTTAAAACATCTTGGGAGAACATTTAACTGCTATTTTAGATATTTCATTTGCAGAAATAGATTTGAAATCTCACATAATCCAGAAACTTTAATTACAAATAAAATCATCCAGAGTAATACAGGAATCAGATAATAAATTTCCTTCAGAAAAAGTAATCTATGTCATTGAGTCAATCCCTGTATTTATTTCAGATCTATTCTACAAATAAAGGTGCAAGATGGCCGTGTTGAGAAACCCTGACATCAACCTTATTTGACTATGAAACCTACTATGACTTTACAATAAAATTTGTTGAAGTCTGATTATTTGTTGCTAGCAACAAATACTTTTTACAGAAATCACATAAAACTACCAGAAAAACAAAACTTGAGATAGGCAGATGTGCTGGTCTACTGTGATGCAGCATACAGAACAATTTCTGCATGAGATCTTTATGGTCTCAAAAGGTCCTTATCTGTCCAATTACACAAAACAGCTGAAGGGTTTTTTTGTCTGGTTGGTTAGGCTTTTTTGTTTGGTTGGTTCTGGTTTTGGTTTTGGTTTTACTTTGGCACATAAACACCCATTTATGGATTTTTTTTTTTTTCCATTTTCCAAAAATTCAGTCTGTCCCTGACATGTCAGTCCATTCTGCCATTGCTAAATGGAGTGTTCCGTCTTCAACACATGGCATCCCAAAATAGGTATTGAGTGATCTCCTTCTGCAAGCAGACAAATGCTTGACTTTGGACTATTTTAGAACAAGAAAATCAGTCATGGATACTCCCAACCTAATGAAATGACTGAAAGACTGTTCAGATGGTACAACCTATGATTTACAATACGGCTGCATCAGACAGTAGAAGTTTTCTGGCTCTTTTAAAGCTGAGAAATTAAATAGGACAGGTAGGAAACACTGTCCTGCACAGTCACTGGTTGATAGGAGACTGAACAATGCTTTTGTCCTGTTACTCCTAAGAGTAACATGATGGGTTAAAGCACTTATAGTAAAGACTGCAATGATAATGTGACCACACAGCAAAGCTACAGTTTCTTCCATCTTGAAGATTAAATACATGTGGAAACAATATACATAACTGACAGTACTGAAGGTCACAGCTGAGAGGTGAAAGTCATCTGCAAACTGGCAGCTGAGATTGGGACAAATGAGAACAGTAAGAAATACACCAGAAGTGCTTGTGTCTGAGGGATGAGATGATCAGGTGAGTATCATGATGGAACATTAACAGCATCTGAGGAAAATCAAGATTAAGATGTGTTTGTCAGTCTAATATGAAGAGTTGCTGGACATCTGGAGCTGTTTGGCTGTGTTATCTCCCTTTGACTGACACAAAGAGCTATTATTAATCATAATGTTGTCTTATTTAATATAATAATCTCCTCATGCCTCAGGTTAGATGGTGAAGATATTGAGAAGCTGTTTAATAGGAGGGTTTTTAGGAACATAGAAGGGAAATCCGGTACCTTGTCCTACATTTTCTTTAAAAATAGCTATGTGTAATCACCAGAATACTACTGTTGGGAGAAACGTCTCACATGATTTAGGTGCTGACTGAGTCTTCTGCACTGCGGTACTGTTAAAAGGTATTTCTGTCTGCCATCTAATAGGGAGCTCTGGTCTAAACTTAAATAGCCTTGGTGTCATTATGGGTCACTCACACAGTGAAGGTGTGACATTTAGAAGCAGACACAATCTCTCTTTTTCTGTGTAACTGCTGGCAAGTCTGGAAACTGCTGCCATAGGGAGATATCACAATGTGCAGATACCATAATTACAAAAAAAACATGCCTTCATTCCTTCCTGAAGGACTTTATTAGTGTATTATTTAGTAATAGTACCATCTAATTGACAAGACACAGAGGTGTGATTCTAGACACCTGGGCTATGTCCCTTTCATTTGGGCTAAAGGGATGGCTTTCCATCAGTGAAAACAGGCCAGTACTTTCAAAAATGTTCTTTGTTGCCATATTCTCTATGGCAAAATTTGGGATATTTTATGGCCTTTAATTAATGAAAACACAACTATATTTTCAAATATATTGTAAGCAACTGGAAATACAAACTTTCCACAGCCAAGCAAAAGTAGTGGACATGTCTTTAGAGGCATCTCTGAAGGTGGGGAAAGAAAAAAGGATAGAAGATAACATTAAAAAAAGGGGCCAGACTGGGGAGGGGTGAGAGGAGGGGAGGAAGGGCAGGAATGGGACGGTGCTCCAGGGTTTGTGGCAAACAGTAAAGCAAAATACTTAGAGGTGTCAGAGAAGTAAAGGTGTCTCCAGTGACATGATCATTTGAATTTTAAAATAGGGTCTCTGTAGGCAGTTAGGTAAGGAGACGCCAAGGAAGGGGGTGGAGAACAGTTAATGATGAAAGGAATTGTTTAGGATGGACCTACCTTTGAATATCATGAGCACTGGAAGGCTAGCACAAGTTTGCTGCCATTTTAAGCACTAAGTGCTCTGTGCCAGTCAGACATATTTTGAGATCAAGTTCCTGTAAAAGCAGGTATTTAGGCCTGTATGAGGGTATTATTGCACATTCACAGGAAGAATTCAAGTGATACCTGCAAAGACAGAAAGGTCAATGTTTGAGATATAGAGTGGTTCTGCAGGAAGGTGTGATTTCTTAGACTGATTGACTTGGCATATAGGTTTGGGAAGAAAGTTATTTGTGACACCTGTATTTGGAAGTTGACAGTAACCCTGAGGTGATGGGCTTACTTCGAAATTCATATATGATGTCAATGCAGAACCAGTGCATGGACTGGGGAAGCTGGTTGCCCAGGTTGTCCTTGGAGACCGAGTTGTGGGAAATCAGCTCAGATGACACAGTATTTCATGGGGCTTTTCATGTCTGTCCCTGTTAGGAAGGCAGATTGCCTCAGTGAGCTGAGCATGGAGTCATAAAGTCCATAGAATAGAATAGAATAGAATAGAATAGAATAGAATAGAATAGAATAGAATAGAATAGAATAGAATAGACTATTTCAGTTGGAAGGGACCTACAATGATCATCTAGTCCAACTGCCCAATCAATTCAGTGCTGACCAAGTTAAAGTATGTTATTAAAGGCATTGTCCAAGTCCCTCTTAAATTAATATTGACAGGTTTGGGGCATCAACCACCTCTCTAGGAAGCCTGTTCCAATGTTTGACCACCCTCTTGGTAAAGAAGTGCTTCCTAATGTCCAGTCTAAACCTCCCCTGGGGCAGCTTTGAACCATTCCCATGACTCCTATCACTGGATACCAGGGAGCAGAGATCAGCACCTCCCTCTCCACTTCCCCTCCTCAGGAAGCTGTAGGCAGCAATGAGGCTGCTCCTCAGCCTCCTTTTCTCCAGACTAGACAAACCCTGAGTCCTTAGTCACTCCTCATAGCACATTCCTTCCAGCCCTTTCACCAGCTTTGTTGCCCTCCTCTGGATGCATTCAAGGACCTTAATATTCTTTCTTAAATTGTGGGGCCCAGAACTTCCCACAGTACTCAAGGTGAGGCTGCAACAACACCGAATATAACGGGATAATCACCTCTTTTGAGGGGCTGGTTTTGCTGTGTTTAATGCACTCCAGGATGCCATTTGCCTTCTTGGCTGCCAGGGCACACTGCTGACTCATATTGAGCCTGCTTTCCCAGGCTGCCGGCCTGCTCTCCAGCCACTACTCTCATAATCTATACTTGTGCTCGGTGTTCCTCAGTCCTAGAAAACACTCCTAGCAGCGGTGGGATTCAAACCCATGCCCCCAAAGAGAATGGACCCTTAATCCAGCGCCTTAGACTGCTCGGCCACACTACCCTGATGGTAATTCCATCTCAATCTCTAACACCTATATCACCCAGCCAATAGTCAACTTTTCACAGGATATTTTAAAGCAAATAATCTCCACCATGACTTAAATACAGTAAGAAAAAGGACAAATAATGGCTTTTTCTGTAGGTAGAGGTAGACACTCCTTGCAGTGCACCAAATATTTCTGGTCCCCTTGTTAGCTGTCAGGGAACATCCGCTGGAAAGTTCTATAAATATCTCCTTGCCTATGAACCTGTGATCCCTTCCCAAGAAAAGAAAGGGTGATGGCATATTTTTGGGAGGAATGTGTGTTGACTTTACATTCAACTTTATATTTTTTTATTTTTGGAGTGTAGTGAGAGTGGGGCAATGAAAGATCTGTCCCTTCATAGAATCATAGAATAGTTTTGGTTAGAAGGGACCTCTAAAGGTCATCTAGTCCAACCCCCCTGCAATGAACAGGGACATCTTCAACTAGATCAAGTTGCTCAGAGCCCCCTCCAACCTGTCCTTGAATGTTTCCAAGGATGGGTCATCTGCCACCTCTCTGGGTAACCATTTCCAGTGCTTCACCACCCTCACAGTAAAAAATTTCTTCCTTATATCTAGTCTGAATCTACCCTTTTTTAGTTTAAAACCATTACCCCTTCTCCTATCACTACAGGCCCTGCTAAAGTGTTTGTCCCCATCTTTCTTATAAGCCCCCTTTAAGTACTGATAGGCTGCAAGAAGGTCTCCCCAAAGCCTTCTCTTCTCCAGGCTGAACAATCCCAACTCTCAGCCTTTCTTCATAGGAGAAGTGTTCCATCCCCCTGAACATTTTTGTGACCCTCCTCTGGACCCGCTCCAACAGGTCCATGACTTTCCTATGCTGAGGGCTCCAGAGCTGGACACAGTTCTTCAGGCAGGGTCTCACCAGAGCAGAGTAGAGGGGCAGAATCACCTCCCTCGACCTGCTGGCCACGCTTCTTTTGATGCAGCCCAGGATACGATTGGCCTTCTGGGCTGCGAGCGCACGCTGCTGGCTCATGTCCAGCTTTTCATCCACCAGTGCCCCCAAGTCCTTCTCGGCAGGGCTGCTCTCAATCCCTTCATCCCCCAGCCTGTATTGATACCGGGGGTTGCCCCGAGCCAGGGGCAGGACCTTGCACTTGGCCTTGTTAAACCTCATGAGGTTCACATGGGCCCACTTCTCGAGCTTGTCCAGGTCCCTCTGGATGACATCCCGTCTCTCTGGCGTGTCGACCGCACCACTCAGCTTGGTGTCGTCTGCAAACTTGCTGAGGGTGCACTCGATCCCACTGTCTATGTCATTGATGAAGATATTAAACAGTACCAGTCCCAATACGGACCCCTGCGGGATGCCACTCATCACCGATCTCCATCTGGACATTGAGCTGTTGACCACTACCCTCTGGATGTGACCATCCAACCAATTCCTCATCCACTGAACAGTCCACCCATCAAATCCGTGTCTCTCCAGTTTAGAGAGAAGGATGTTGTGGGGGACCGTGTCCAAGGCCTTACAGAATTCCAGATAGACGACATCTGTAGCTCTTCCCTTGTCCACTGATGTAGTCACTCCACCATAGAAGGCCACTAGGTGGGTCAGGCAGGACTTGCCCTTGATGAAGCCATGCTGGCTGTCTCAAATCACCTCCCTGTCCTCCATGTGCCTTAGCATAGCTTCTAGGAGGATCTGTTCCATGATCTTTCCAGGCATAGAGGTGAGGCTGACAGGTCGGTAGTTCCCAGGGTCTTCCTTTCCACCCTTTTTAAAAATTAGTGCAATGTTTCCCTTTTTCTAGTCACCAGGGACTTCACCTGACTGCCATGACTTTTCAAATATCATGGAGAGTGGCCTGGCAACTGTATTAGCCAGTTGCCTCAGGACTCTGGGATGCATCTCGTCAGGTCCCATAGACTTATGTATGTTTAGGTTCCTCAGATGGTCACGAACCTGATCTTCTCTTACAGTGGGAGGGACTTTGCTCCCCCAGTCCCCGTCTTGTGGTCCATCTACTCAAGAGGTGTGGGAAGAGAGGTTTCCAGTGAAGACTGAGGCAAAAAGATTATTGAGTACCTCATCCTTCTCCTTGTCCGTTGTTACCAGTTTGCCAGTCTTGTTCATCGGGGGGGGTATGCTTTCTTTGACCTTCTTTTTCTGGCTGATACATCTGTAGAAGCCCTTATTATTCTTTGTGTCCCTTGCCAAGTTCAGCTCCAGCCACGCCTTGGCCTTCCTGACTCCATCCCTACACAACCAGGCAGCATCCTATACTTTTCCCAGGATATCCGTCCCTGCTTCCATTGCCTGTGCATTTCCTTCTTGCCTTTTGGTTTGACCAGCAGGTCTTGACTCATCCGTGCTGGTCTCTTGCCTTCCTTTCCTGATTTCTTACACCTGGGGATTGAGAGCTCTTGAGTTCTATGGAAAGCTTCCTTAAAGATCTGCCAGGTCTATTCTGCTCCCTTGTCCCTGAGGGCAGTTTCCCAGGGGGTCCTATTGACTACCTCCTTGAACAGCCGGAATTTTGCTTTCCTACAATTCAGGGTCCTGACTTTACTCTTTGCCTGACCCATATCCCTCAGGACTGCAAACTCCACCAGTGCATGATCACTGAAGCCCAGGCTGCCTCCAATCTTGACATCACTGATTAGCTCACTTGCGTTGGTGACCATCAGGCCCAGTATCGCATCCCCTCTGGAAGGGCTGTCTATTACCTGGCTTAAGAAGTTATCCTTGATGCATTCCAGGAGTCTCCTGGATTGCCTACAGCTGCCCGTGCTACTTTTCCAGCAGATGTCAGGGTGGTTGAAGTCCCCCAGCAGGATGAGAGCCTGCGAGCGTGATGCCTCTTGTCGCTGGAGTAAGAAGGCTTCATCAGTAGGTTCCCCTCATGAAAACACGAGGTTACAAATATGTATTGACCTCGTAGAAGGTCAACTGCAATAGCTACAAGATGTCGTCACTTGGACTTGAGTACCATCTACAGAAAATAGTGGGATCAAATGATCAGAAGGACATTTTTTTTAGTGTTAACCTCTATTATTCTGTGTAATCTACCAGAGTCTGCCAACTATGTCCTCACATGTTTTTTGTTAAACTTCCTTAGGCTATCTCAGCTTTTAAGTGCATGCATTTATCCATATATCTACTTATCCAAATTAGAGGATACAGATGAAAATATTTTCCACCCTTGTTTGTGCATCTATCACTGTACATACAGTGGCTTGAATAGCAGCTGTATTTAAAAGACATAAAAGTAAAGGAAGAAAATAATATTATATAAGACAAGGTAGAACTTCAAATGAGAGAGAAGGATTGTTTTTAAGGATGAAAATTATTAGGGCAGATCATGTAGGGTAATTTTGATTTCAAGGCCACAAATTTGACCCACTGACTGGGATTTTCCACAGAAGCATTCAGTCTGGTTTTGTTGACATTGAGATATGGGGAATCTACCCTTGCCTTCACGCTTTGCTTTAGTGGATATTCACCCTACATGCAAAAAAAAAAGTCTCTGATAAGTAATTTCATTTTGTCTATCTGAATTCTTACATCTTTTGTTCCCATTGTGTTGTTTGTCGCTAGATTAAACAGTTCTTTAATATCCTGTACTTTCTCCCTGTGAAGGTAGTTAGAAACTATGATCAAATAACCCCTCAGTCCTCTTTTTGTTGAGATAAATACATTGATCTCTTAAAGGCTCTCAGTTAACATCAAAAATTGTTTGTGTTTCTGAAGGTTTCTGACATTCTACAATTTTCTAACATTTCCTTCCATTGTAAAATATGGTATTAGAACTGTAGTACTCTAGTATTCATGTAGTATTCCCCTATGGGTCTGTTTCTATACCTGTAAGAAGAGGTGAAAACATCTTCCTGCTTGCTACTTCCTCTACATGCGGCCAAGGATCATTATAGCTCATTTTTGCTATTTGTAGTTCTTTCTGAGCATGTCTTTAGGAACTCTTGCCAAATTGTTTGCCCACTACAGCCTCCCCAAATCAATTGTTACAGTATGATTTCTTATTTTTTTTCCTAGACATTCCAGAATTATTTTACTTCTTGTATGAATCACAACACCCATCAAAAAGTATTTTAATTCTATTTTTAATGAAACTTTATTTTCTAGAAATACAATTTTTACATAAACATTTGCAAGAAAAGCAATTTTTTTTCTGTCTTTCATTCTTTTACCACATACAGTTCTTGGAGAAAGTGTTGTTGGAGATCCAAAGCTCCAGTGGCCTTGGAGATATTTCTATTTAAATAGTAAAATTTGGGGGGCAATGGTCATTTTACTTGTGTGTTCCTTTAATTACTGGTGCCACAGGAAAGGTGTTTATTACAACAGTGTATCTAGAAATGTACAAAATATAAAGAAGTGTGTGCTCTCAAAATTTACTTTGATCATCTCAAGGTTTTTGCAGCACCGTATTTATCTTGCATTGCCTTGACTGTCGATACATCATTGTTTTTATGTTCTTAGAGCAGGAAGAATGAGGAAGCTCAGAAATGGCATCAGAATTCCAATTAGGGTTTCTTGCAATACTATTCAGCATAAGTAGTTGAAACAGAATGTTGTATTTTTATATACTCTGTAGCATTTCTTCCAAGAGGCAACTTTCTATTCATTTATTATTGTGTAGGTTATAAATTGTAGTCTGCATTTCTTCTTTCAAAATGCACAGCTAGTGATATTTAACTGTAAAGAAATATATCCTTAGGTAATGAATATAGTCAGAAATTAGTAGATGAATTTAACCAAGAAGAGAATGATCCCATATTGATGTAGTGCATAAATTTTCAAGTGTGGGACAATGGCCCCCATTTGTTAACATTTTATCTCCATATTGAAATGCCTGACCTTGCTTCAGCAGTTTTATGGCTAGCAAGATCTCTGGAAGTTCAATTTTTCCCTCTAGAAAAAGAAAGCAGCTATGTTGATGGGAATAAATACAACTCAAATGTAATTTTTCTGTTTTTCTTCAGATGTAGCAAAAAGATGAATACCTTGATAGCATAACAATTCAGATAATAAAAATACCATCATAAAAGTGGGGAGAGGAAATGCTTTGAAATAGATGCCCATATTATACACAAGTGAAACACTGAAAGTAATTTTTTAGTTGTGTGGATGCCTAAAGTCACAGGTAGAGATTGCCTACTATTCATCTACATTTTTCAGAACAGCTGGGCAGGTGTGCAGCAAAACCTTTGGACAACCAGTGGTACTGCAGGTGAAACTTAGAAATCTAAGTTCAGGAAATAAATTCAGGAAAAGTAAGCCTCACATCCTTAAGATCTTGAAGTGCTCAATATTTGAGGCAGTTATTTGTCAATATCAACTCCCAGGGCCTTTCATCTATTTTAAATTGGAAATATCGCTGAATTAAAGACCAAATAACTACGAGAGCAAAGGTAAGAACTGCCAGAAACCCATTCCCAGTGAGGTGCTGGGTACTTCAGGGCTGGAAGTGGTGCCAGGACTCTGCCGGAATGAATCTTGGTCCTGGAGGAATGTAACCTCTGCTCTAGGGAGATGTCTAAGCTCTGCTGGAAAGAGAGTCTCAGATGCTCTTCGCCAATTCAGACGAGCTGCATGTCAGAGCTTTACTGTCCCGCATACGATGTATCTAGAGCGTTGATGCCTAGTTTAGCATGCTATGAATTGCTCTCCCAGAACTGGGTGCCTGACTTCTGAAGCACTGTATGTCTGCCCACAGGTTTTGAAAACCACACAGGCACCTTAAAAATAATAAAACAACAAAAGAAAATCTAAAACAAAACAAAAGATAACAATATCAAAAAGCTACTAGTCCCAGCATTACATAGAAAGGAAAAGAAATTTGATATTTTGTCTGAAAATTCACAGCAACTACTCTTTACCAGGGAAGAAAAGCTCTACTTTTATATAGAAAGTTAATTTAGCATCACCACCTGACAGATGGACTCCCTAGCAGGGACTTAGCCTTCTTTTTTCTCTCCTGTTTGACAGACCTACACAGTTTTAAAAGAAGTCTGAGAGAGTGAGAGGTGAGTATTCTTTCAGGATGAAGCAGAGGGCCAGTTTCCAGGCAAACTAGTATAGAGGTAACTTTATAAGTCAAGCCATGACAGATTAATCAATGGGATTTGTTTTGAAGTGATCTGTGTTAAAAAATAGAGGAAGAGACTGGTTTCATTTCTGCACAGTTAAAATATGTCTGAAAGGATGCAGAATTGTGTTCTCTGAGCATCATATTGTTCCTTTGAGCTTCCTCTTTCCAACAGAAGCAAAAGATGAAACTGTTTAAGGATCCTTAAAAACTCTGTTTGATACACAAATGTAAGACTTTTATTAGTCATAGAATCATGGAATCATTAAGGTTGGAAAAGACCTCTAAGATCATCGAGTCCAACCATCGACCCAACACCACCATGCCCACTAAACCATGTCCCTAAGCGCCTCATCTACACGTTTTTTAAATACCTCCAGGGACGGTGACTCAACCACTTCCCTGGGCAGCCTGTTCCAATGTTTAACCACCCTTTCAGTAAAGAAATTTTTCCTCATGTCCAATCTAAACCTCCCCTGGCGCAACGTGAGGCCATTTCCTCTCGTCCTATCGCTAGTTACTTGGGAGAAGAGACCGACACCCACCTCGCTACAGCCTCCTTTCAGGTAGTTGTAGAACTGAGTCCTGAGACTGCCACTGGGAATCATAATCTATATAATCCTATTGATAGTAGACTGTTAGCCAGAATAAATCGTCTTACATGGTCCTCAAAACTCAGAACTTTAGAGTGTGAGAGGCTGCATATGAGGCAGAAGCAGTAGACCAGGGTAAGAACATAGAAATGTCATTGCAAAGGGAGAGGGAAGAAAGAATATGATTCACAAGAAGAACTGGAAGTGCCTGAATATTACACTTCCAGAAGCTACCATCTGGGTATTAGCATTCCACTGACCTGGTAAGATTAATTCCGGAGATAGCTTCCACTGAAGGAAAAGCTAGATAGACTAGGACTTTTTAGCATGAAAAACAGGTGTGATAGAAGTCTACACGATCATGAATAGCACTCAATCGGTGAACAGAGTATGAAGTTCCTACTTGAGAAAGCAAACAGATTAAACTAAGTGGCAGTATCAAAATAAGCAAGAGGAGACACTTCTTCACAGGATGATGATTAAGTCATGGAATTCTTTTCCACATGATGCTTGATTACTGAAAGATTACATGGCTTCAGAAAGGAATTAGATAAATTGTTAGAGGAAAGATAATTCAGGATTATCAAACCCAAAGACCTTATCTTCAGTATGTGTCAATTTGAACCACAAAATATTGCAGCTTGAGAAAATATCCCTAAATGCTTGTGTTCCTATATTCATAGAATCATAGAATGGTTTGGGTTGGAAGGGACCTCTAAAGGTCATCTAGTCCAACCCCCCTGCAATGAACAGGGACATCTTCAACTAGATCAAGTTGCTCAGAGCCCCGTCCAACCTGACCTGGAATGTTTCCAGGGATGGGGCATCCACCACCTCGCTGGGAAACCTGTGCCAGCGTTTCACCACCCTCACAGTAAAAAATTTCTTCCTTAGATCTAGAATGAATCTACCCTTTTTTAGCTTAAAACCATTCCCCCTTGTCCTATCACTACAGGCTCTACTAAAAAGTCTGTCCCCATCTTTCTTATAAGCCTCCTTTAAGTATTGAAAGGCCGGAATAAGGTCTTCCCGAAGCCTTCTCTTCTCCAGGCTGAACAACCCCAACTCTCTCAGCCTTTCTTCATAGGAGAGGTGTTCCATCTCTCTGACCATTTTTGTGGCCCTCCTCTGAACCCACTCCAACAGATCCATGTCTTGCTAGACATTCATATTGGCTGCTGTCAGAGGGAGTGCTAATCGTTACTTCTGCAAGGCTTAATTACTCTGTCTTGGTTTGCTGTATGTACTAAACACAATCTGAAGTGTTAACAAGGATGGAAGTTCTGTACTAGGTTTTAAGGAATTCAGAGAGCATTAAAAGCATCTAATCTGAACTACTGTAGAACATAAGACAGATCTACACTATATAATATCAGTGTCTAGCCCACAACTTAATTAAAATGGAACATCTAAAAACATCCAATACAGATAAGAGATTTCAAGTGCTGGATGTTTCTTGAAGAAATAATGACAGGCCAGTTCAGCAGAACTCCTTCATGGAATTTTGCTCTCACTTGGTAGCTGCATCTCTGAGGAACATGGCTAAATTTGCTAGTCTTGAAACACTGCCATGAGAGCAAGGTTTAAACAGGGCTAACCATTTGCTCACAAAAAAATCCTTATCTTGCAGATGCCATCTGCATAGATACAAACATGGACAGATCTCAGCTTGCTTATTTTGATGCCAATGTTCTTCTGAAGTTGACCCATTGAATTGCATTGGCAGACGGGCTGCTCAAAATAAGAGTGTATCTTGTGAGCAAAAGCATATTGAGAATGTTAATAAGATTATTTTAAAATGGTAATATGGTAGAATTAAATTGTGATATGTTATACTCTTAATCAGAAGTAAGGTAAGCTTTTGGGTTTCAAATATAGTATGAGTAAAAATAAATAGAAATCTGAGAAAGAGAAGTTATGCTGATGAATAAGAGCTTTACAGATATTTAGAGGATTGAATAGTATTGTAAGGCTTTCAACAATAGAGTTCAGATTGTTGCATCTTTCATTTTGTCTGTGTCATTTAATTTTGATTCTTGATTGATGAGTATTTTCCAAACAAGATATCTGATCTTTTTTTTTTTTCCTTGTCAAAAATCAGATCACAATTTTCTCTGCTTGTTTGTTTTTAAAATTTGTTCTCAGTATCTTCAAAAACCTTAGGGGTTTTTTTGCATGGAATATAACTTTTCCAGAAATCAAGCTCTCTTGTTTGTGGTGATTGCCCAGGTAATTTGCATGCTACATTTCCTGTCCGATATTTGAATGATCACAATTATTAATGTGGAGGAGGAAAAAAACCCAACCACCTGACGGTTTACCTGGCTGAACATCCTTTCTCTAGACGCCATCCTAAATGGGAATTTCAAAGATTATGTAAACAACAACAAAAAGAATCTTATATTCAGGGAGGAAGACTGTTTCTAAACCATACCAATTTTACAAGTAGTACACTGTCTTAGACCAAAGATCAGCCTGGGCCAGTACCCAGCTTCTAACTGTGGGCAGTAGGAGATCCTTGAGAGAAGGGAACAGGGCAGGCTTATGTGATACTTATATTCTCGCTCAGCTATTCTTCTAGTCTTCAGCCCTTTGTTACTCTTGCGCCAGAAGTTTTTTCCAGGTACTTAGTAACCTTCCTCTTTCACTGCTTCCCTTTGAACCTATGTAAACTTTTAGCACGTTTAAGATCTTCTGGCAAAGATCTAGAATGAAGTATATAGTGGAATATTTTCATCATTTATCTCCTATCTAATTTTCATATATCAGTTCTTCTTGCTCAGTTTGAGGGGAGAAACTAAGGGGAAATGGTCACAGAATGAATATTCACATATGCAAATATAAAATAAAGCTTACATGAATACTAATTTCTGTGATTTTCAGATTTGTTTGCCATTAACATTTTCTCCACTGACATCCAACATTGGTAAACTAATGCAGAAAGCAGATGTACATGGATGTTCAATCCTGCTCCTGCTTCCACTGGTGAGTGTGTAATTCCACTGACTGGAATTAAACATGGCCCTTCCAGTTTGAAAGAGAAATTTGCAATCTGGCCTTCACTAAGACACCATTCACAGAATAAAATGCTGTACCTACTACTTTAATAATTATAATTAAATCGGAAAGGTGATGGGATCAATTAAATTAACAATTATATATAGAATAATATCACCTACTTAATCTCTTAAGCAGCATTTTGATAAACTGACTTAGGGAAAAAATGGCAATAGGCTCTTTTAGGTTTGCAGGCAAATGACTAGGGCACTTACTTGTCCCTGGCCTGAGGCTGAGCTAACTGGCTTGGGCATGGAGAACTACTGGATGTGAAACTGCTGGACGTAACAAATAACGCAACGACATGCTGACACAAGTTACAGTTAGTGCCACAAGGGTTGGCTAGATTTCACAGGTCAAAGGGAGAGACAGTCAAACTGCACGGGTACTTGGAGGGAAGGATTGGGGACCTTTTGGAGAGTACAGTCTTGCAAGACCAGCTATGGCCAGGTAACTGTACCAGCAATACCATATAAAGATGAGATTGCCTAGGTAATATTGTCAGAAATACCGAATTTGGCTACTGTTGTAGCACAGCTGGGATAAATAAGGAAAAAGTAATTAGGGTTGGATGTTTATTTGGGAGGAGACAAGGGCAGAGAAAGAGAGGTAGAACAACAGTAAAAAGGGGGGTCAAGAGATGGAAAAAAAGGACAACAGAGCATGTAACCACATGACTGGTGCTGTTGGGGCATACCAGTGGAGCAGCCCTGTGTTTGACCACCACAGCTGGAGCAGGACAATAAACCAGACCTGTTGTTATGACCATATCACATGAGTCAAACCTGCTCCTGCTATCCAGAGGATGGGGTTGGGCGTAGGGTGAGGGGTTTCCCTGACCACCGAGGGAACACCTTGAGAGACAGTCGAGTGTTCAGCTACCACCATATCAGTGCCCATTCCAGCTCTTGTGGCATCAGCGGCTACTCATTGCTTTGGCTTTTACCTTGGCTGCATTGCCAAGGTAAAAATTAATGGAGAGAAGAACAGTCCTCCATGTCTGCCCAGGTATCCATTTAGCCCAGTCTCCCGTGTGACAGTGACCACTGACACCAAATAGAGAAAAAGTTTAAAAAGAGGTCAAGATAGAGTGCTATCTCCTCCAGTAGACCCTCTCTTCCATTTATAACCCTACCTGAATATTACATCTGCATTTCAGCTTTCAGTAAAACCGTTTATGTATTTGCTGTCCATCATATTCTGTAACCAGGAATCTGGAAGCTTAGCTGTGCATTGTACAAAAATTATCTTGACTTGTACAAGTTGCTTATCTTGACTACTTTTTCTTTTATAAATTGGAAGGGAAATTTGATTTTTACTTGATGACGATCACATTATATGGAAATCTTTACACCTATTCACATTTTGATTGTATTTGAAAGCTTTTTTTTATAAACAAGAAAGAGATGCTGTGTCATAGTTCAGAAGTACCGTGCATGGAGCAAGGCACTGCAGCCCGCATTTGGCTCCTAAAAAACTAGGCCCCTCGTTATCCTCCAAAGTCTGTAAAGAATGAGGAAACTACTCTTTAAAATATCAGTAGGAAATAATTTAACACCGTTTAATATGTTGAAAGAGGAAATTTAATTTATCTATTTTTATATAAAGAATAAGGATTGATTACTATTTCAAACATAAAGCTCAGAAGACTAATATGAAAAAAATTAATTAATTTCTAAGACTGGAACAAAAGTATTATGTATCAGACTCTCTTTTTAAACATAAAACAGACTAAAAATATAAATAAATGGAATTAGTCAATGAACTGATTTCTCATACATGTTCAGCTTCTGGAATGATGGGAGTGGAAAGTGTATAAATGCTACTAAAATGCCATTCTGTCTCTGCCTGTTCCCACAGTCTCAAAAGCAAACAAATCTCGTTGTTGCAATGTTGCAGCAGGTGAAATGAGAAAAGAATAATTGTTGTATTTACAACATATCATTCCACAGAATTCAACCAACTGGTTCACCAGTTTATCTGAAAAGTAGAACTACAAAAATATCAGAATATCTGGTGTGCAATCATTATTACTGTTTGGCAGCCTTAAATCAGAAGAATAGAAGTGCATCTAAATCATTGAGGGTAAATAAATTTTAAAAAATCCCAACCCCAAAAAAACTCAAACCCTGCTATTTACTAAGCTTGTTTTAAAAAAAAAAAAATATAGAAATGCAGGTCAAAGAAGGTTTAATTTTACCATCTTGACATAAAATATGAACTTTAAACAAGACTTATGAGAAGCTCATCTATACACAGAAGAAGTCTAGCTTACAACTTAAACCAGAAAAAGATATTTCAAAATATCATTTAAAATATTTCTCTCAGTTGAAAAGAATGATCACAGGTCTTCCCATGGCAGAAAAGCCAGTGGCAAAAGGGAAGTGTCGGTAATGAAGTAGTGAATGGAGGTTTGATATCATCAAAATTTAGAACTATGGTAAAAATGGGAAAATATTTCAAGGAAATGTTCTTCAGATAAGATCAGCATTACTAAGATTTAATAGCTGGACATTAAACAAGGTGGTAAGGAGAAAGACTGACATCTTCTGTTAAATCCTAACTAATCTTTCATATACTGAAAGACAATGAGACAGAAAGCAGACTTGTATCGCAGAGAAAGAAGGGTGTGAAATGGAACACTGTACCAAAATAGCATCGCTTATGGTGAAATAAACCAAATTAGTGTTATTAAGTGAATATGATAAACTGGCATGCACACAAGTCAGATGCCTTTTATGGCAAGGAAACAGATAGATAAATGAAATTAAAGTGCAGAGACGTGAGCCAAAACATCCAGAGCCTTACGTCAACACTTAGGTTTGAAACATGTAAAATTGAAAGTAACATAAGCTGCACAATCTTATTGGAGAGGTACTCAGCATGTGTCAAAAATTTGGAAAAGCTCTGTGATCTGTTTCAGTATTATGGCTTCAGGATATGACCGTATTTGTTCCTAGGAGGATGGGAGATGCTCTAAGAAGAGATAGGCTGGATCTTAGAAAAGTATTGTAGTTTTGATAGAATAAAGTGCTGGCAAGAGGACAGACTAGAAAATACAGTAGACATTTGCCACCTCTACTCACTGTTATATCTAATTACCTATAAATAATGCAAAAATGTTAACTGATGTATTTAGAAAGTAATCTCTTGTATGCATATTTTGAAGGGGGGGAGGGGGGAGGCATGCATTATATTCTCAGAGGAAGTCACCAGCATTTGGAACCTCTGAAAAATGAGTCTCTACATATTTGTATTACATCTTAATAATAATCACAAAAAACCCAAATACTTAACAAGATTACACAATTCAGCTAAACAGATTTTGAAACCTGGGAACTGCAGAAGATCACACAACATGTCATCAAGAAAGATACTGATTCACCTTACACCAAACTTATTCTAATGGTCTCTTCCAATCCATTTCTGAACCAACCCCAGATTAACTTTCTATCTTTCATTATTCAGAACAGCATAAAAGAATTCAACTATTGCCTTCAAAATTAACTCACCTCTTTCATTATCAGGTTCATTAAAAGCCACCCAAAACAAGTCTCCCTGCCATCTCTCTGCTGGGTTTCATAAGTCTTTTCAATTTATCACTGTTTCAATATCCTTAGTTCCGCATTTGAGTTTTCAATGGTTTTTGTTTCTCCCTAAGTCATCTTACCTTCTGGGATCTAGTTCCTTTTAAGTTTCTAGCAACACTTTCTTTGCAAGTAGGCTACTTTTTTCCTGAAGGTTTCATTTTCTAGAGTTGCATCTTGTGAATTGTGGATAGAAATATATGGAAAGATAACCTGATTTCTTTCAAACTACCCCTAACTGAATACATGGGGTTTTGTTTGGTTTGGGGCTTTTTTAAAATTTCTCAATTACTTTCCTTAAGTACTTGTTTCCTTATTCCATGGGGTGACTGCTCCTCAGACTTGACATGCAAAAAGTGTCACTGTCCTGAATACTCTGGGGCACAGGTACAATGCTACTTTCACCAAATAGAGATGCTTCTGCAAAAGTATTACAAATAGAAGCACATCAGAATATTGTTTACTACCATTCATTCCTACCTACCATTCATTGTTTAAAGTCCTAAACACATTATTTTCTCAAAAAAAAAAGAAAAAAAAAAATAGTGGGTAAAAAAACCCAACCCACAGATGTCTTCTGCTTCCTGATTATTTTGTACTGTTTAATGCCTTTGCGTAAAGTTATTAGAAATCCATTAACATATAGTTAAAACTCTCAATTCAAAAATTTAGTTAATCTACCTAAATTTCTTTGGTGTATGAATACCATAGATTTTTTCTTGTGTCTCACATGTGAAAGGTTAACAATTCTTTTAGATGTGTTATAATAAACTGTTTTTTTGTTTTTTTTTCTTTTCCATCAGGAAGGCACATAATAAATTCTTCCAGAGGTTAAAAAGCCCTTGAAACTGAAGCACAAGGAGAACACAGAACATTGAGGCAGTGAAGATCTCAATGGGATATAGAACACTACAGTATGCAAATTCATATGCCTTGATTTAAATAAGATATTAGCATATTAGTTTGGCATGAATGTATAAATCAAAGAAAACTGACCCTTAACTTTATCTATTATCCTTGAATACTACAGGAACAAAACAGATGCCCTTGCAATTCCCTTTCCCAAGCCCCACCCACACTTTACAAAAAGACAGAATTTCATAAAGCTGTTATATATAAGACCACCATTTCAGAGCTCAGCCAGCTGGGGCTAAGCTGTCTCAGATTTGGGAATTAAGCTCATTAAGTTGCTTATAAAACCCCTTTTCTCCTCTAGTAGGATGGTGGTGATGAATGGTTGTGTTTAAGGAACTGCAAGTGTCTTTGATGGACAGCCTGCTTCAAATGAGTTGAAGTTCTCTCTCTTTCCTTCCCCTCCTGCCTGCTAGGGAGAGTGGTATTATGAAGAAAGTGCCCTCTCCTACTGTTTTATCCCCTTGTACAAACTCTTAGAAAGTGTTTGGGTTTTTTTCCCCTTTTATTTTTAAATAAGATTCAGGTTAAGAGAGCTTTTTCAGCATCCTCAAGCTGAGAACAACAATGTATATGAAAACATAAAAAAGAGGATGTTAAAAAAAGACTGAGTTTCATTTTGGTCTTTTGCGAGAGAAATTGTGCTTTAACCACGTCAGAAAAATTCCTATTCTCCATTCATGACCCATGAAGTTAAATATCTATTGGTAATTTTAACAACATCACTAAATGAATGTGAATATAAACTTTGTCCTTGAATGCTATTTGTTTGTCAAGGTACCTACTATGTTTGTACAATATGTTTATTTCGACAGGAAAATCTACTTTACTTTCAAAGTCATACCATTGCTTGACTGAGGTGAAACTTCCAATATGTTTTCTGCAATAAAAATGCTCTTTACAGAGAAAGTTTCACTTCATGAAATTTTTTAAGACAAAAATGTGCAAACCCAAAATTACCCTGGCTTGTTTCCAGTGCTGCAAATTTACAATACGAAGGCCTGTTGGTGATGTATCATAACAAACCATGAAACAAATTCACACAACATGATGCTAATAATGAATTTTGAAAAATAAAAGGGGGGGATAAAACCATCTTTTTTGGAATCCAGTTTAAAATGATACCAATGGATGAAGGCAGATGGGACAGTGAAATATTTGCAGATTCCAACTACCATCTGTCCATAATTTATTATCCATCTGATTGCAGGTTATTATTGTTTTTCTGCTATCATTAAACACTTGTTATTTATCTTGTTACACCACTTCTGCATTTAACATTGAGACCTTCACAGATTTGAGTGCTGTTATCTCCAGTGACCTATAATTTATGTAAGTCCTTTTGGTGTCCTTACTTCTGTTCACCAGACATCTAAAAGTGAATACTGCTCTCAGCTTAGATTGCTGATTAATTAATTTCTACCTTCTCTATCCCTGTATTGCAGCCTTGGGTTATGAGTTTAAAGTAATAATTCACTGTTGCATATAGTTTGTCAGGTTAAATTCTGCAAACTTCTGACAGAGTCCAATTTCCATGCTACATTTAATAGCTGGTCCCTTAGAAATTAATCCCTTTCTATCTGTGATTTATTTTTTCTTCTGCTGCTTAGTGACAAAAATGGATTTTTCCCCCTGATCTGCTGCGATCTGGCTGCCTTTCCTGCAGTATTCAGTGTAAATGACGTGACTCCATCTGCTACTTTTTTCTCCCTTGTGTAGTTTTAGCTCTGAAGATTACAACGCAAGTTGGGATGTCACAACTGCAGGTGGCAGAACTACATACAGCTCTAAATAGAGACTGGTAGCAGTGGCAAAGTTTGAGTACAAATCTAAACATTCCCAACACTTGTGCAGATTCCTCATCCAGCCCCTAGACATAGGCTTTCCACAAATCACGCAAAAGCCAGCTACCTTCCATTACTATTTTCCATTAGCCCAGTAAGGTTTGCTTCCATGTTGCTGAACCCCTGCAGCTAATTATGAGTCCAAAGTAACCTACTACCTTCCCTTTACCGTTACACATTCACTAAAGGTGAACCACCCATCCTCTAGAAATTAACCTCTTTCGCTCAGCATCAGGCTTCCTACCCTTTCTATGCCTGATGAGGGCTATAACTAAAGATCTGGTTTTAAAGTTACAGAACCTGTGGGAAATAATTTACTCCTTTTCAAATTTATTTTCATCCTGAATTGACACAGTTAATCAAGCTACCAAATCCTCTAAGAGAATAAAGTATTCAAAAAAATTAATTTATAAACTTTGAAATATTTCACCTATGTTTCTTTAATGAACTCAGAAAACCATTACAGATTTGATTTAATACTGAGTTGCATCCTCCCAGGTTTCCACAGTCTCAAAAAATTATCTCATAGGGTGGTTCAAACCTCATTTCCCATGGTTCACCACAATTATTTCAATCAGGATGACACCACACTGTAGCAGACTCCTTTGTAGCCTCCGAGCCTTATTTCCTCACTTTCAACTCTAACAGATTTATTGGTCCTTTTTATAAACTTAGACTTTTGTCTTTCAGCACAGACACTTTCCCTCAAGCTCCTCACTCTTTCCCTCTAGTTCTCATTTCCATACATCACTGCCAGTCCTGACCTTCCTGTCCCGCTCTCCAACACAGTCAACTATCTCATTCTGCACCAAATTCAAACACTTAAACAAGGAAAATTTCTGACCTAAATGCGCAGCACATTGGTGTGATAACATTTTTGGAACACTAAACCAAAAAGTTAGAGTTGTATTTGTAGACTATCTATCCTTAAATTTGATTTCTTGGCTACATTTTGCAAAATTGTGTTCTTACCCCCAGAATTTTCTTGCTTTATTTCATGGAAACAGATATAGCTCTAGCCAAGCTACAAAATACAAAGAAGAAAGTTTAAAAATATGTTTATCCAGTAACTACTGAAGTACTTTGACTTCAGCAGGTACTGGCTAGCATCCCAAGCTTTGTTTAATATTGTAAGTAGGAAATTGGTTCTATATCATTCATAACCTCTTGGAGTAAGTACCCATAATGAGAGTTCCCTAACCATCACATAGATGAATTCTTTAGCTAAAAATGTGGTCCATGTCTGCTGTTAAAGCTAGGACACTGGGCAGCCAGGAATACAAAAGCCATCGAGACAGGAAATGGTAAGAGGTGTGTAACTGTGATCTAAATGTTACAGCATTTGGTTGTGGATCTCCGTGGTCCTAGGTCCTGTTCCCAAAATTAGCCTCATTTTAATCCAATATACAGCATGTTCACACACCTAGGAACAACTTCCAACAACATAAACCTAAATAGCTTTAGAAATTCTGATATAAATGTAGTATTTCTATCCTCTTACAGGGTGTAGAAAGCACCCCAAAATCAACTGATGTTACTGCAATATTGTATTGCAGTGATAATATGATGTCAGCTGAAGTGAATATCATTTATGGAGTACTGGATTAAAGACTGTAATATCCTGAAAATTCTTCACTGTTGGTCATAGCATCATGGGATCTTAGAATGATTTGGGTTGGAAGGGACGTTTAAAGGTCATCTAGTCCAACCCCCCTGCCATGGACAGGGACATCTTCTACTATATCAGGTTGCTTAAAGCCCTGTCCAACCCAATTTTGAACACTTCCAGGGATGGGGCATCCACAACTTCTCTGGGAAACCTGTTCCAGAGTTTCACTACTCCCATCGTAAAAAAATTCTTCTTTATACCTAATCTAAATCTACCCTGGTCCTCTCACTACAGGCCCTATTAAATAGTCTGTCTCCATCTTTCTTATAACCCCCTTTTAAAGTACTGATAAGCTACAATAAGGTCTCCCTGGAGCCTTGTCTTCTGCAGGCTGAACAACCCCAACTCTCTCAGCCTTTCTTCATAGGAGAGGTGTTCCATCCCTGTGATCATTTTTGTGGCCCTCCTCTGGACCCGCTCTAACAGGTCCATGTTATACTGGGGACTCCAGAGCTGGATGCAGTACTCCAGGCAGGGTCTCACCAGAGCAGAGTAGAAGGGCAGAATTACCTCCCTCGACCTGCTGGCCACGCTTCTTTTGATGCAGCCCAGGATACGGTTGGCTTTCTGGGCTACGAGCGCACATTGCTGGCTCATGTTGTTTTGCATCCACCAGTATCCTCAAGTCCTCCTCCACAGGGCTGCTCTCAATCCATTCATCCCCCAGTATGTATGGATATTAGGGATCACCCCAACCTGGGTGCAGGACCTTGCACTGGGCCTTGTTGAACTTCATGAGGTTTCTATGGGCCCATTCCTCAATCTTGTCAAGGTCCTTCTGGATGGTATCCCTTCCCGCTAGCGAATCAGCTGGACTACCCAGCTTGGTGTCGTCCACAAACTTGCTGAGGGTGCACTCCATCCCCCTGGCTATGTCACTGATGAAGATATTAAATAGTCCTGGTCTCAGTATGGACTCTCAAGTGACACCAGTCATTACTGGTTTCTACTTGGACACTAAGCCATTGACTTTAACTCTTTGGACGTGGCCATCCAGTCAATTCCTTATCCATCTAACAGTCCATCCATGAAACCCATATCTCTCCAATTTAGAGGTAAGAATGTTGTGGGGACCATATCAAAGGTCTTACAGAAGTCAAGGCAGATGACATTTGTAGCTCTTCCCTTGTTCACTGATGCAGTCACCACATTGTAGAAGACCACTAGATTAGTCAGGCATGATTTGCCCTTGGTGAAGCCATGTTGGCTGTCTCTGATCACCTCCCTGTCTTCCATAGGTTTCAACATGTCTTCCAGGAGGATCTGCTTCACGATCTTACCAGGCACGGAGAGTGAGGCTGACCGGTCAGTAGTTCCCACAGTCCTCCTTTTTACCCTTTTCAAAAATGGGCGTGATGTTTCCCTTTCTTCCAGTTACTGGGGACTTTGCCTGACTGCCATGACTTCTGAAATATTATTGAGAGTGGCCTGGCAACTATATCAGCCAGTTCCTTCAGGACCCTGGGATACATCTTGTCAGGTCCCATAGACTTATGTATGTTCAGGTTTCTCAGGTGGTCTTGAACCAGATCTTCTCCTACTATGGGAGGGACTTCATTCCCCCAGTCCCTGCCTTGAGGGTTCAGGGGCTTGAGAGATGTGGGAAGAGTGGTTGCCAGTGGTAACTGAGGCAAAAAAATTGTTGGGTACCTCAGCCTTCTCCATGTTGATTGTTACTGGTTCTCTTGTCTTATTTATCAGGGGCCGTACATTTTCTTTAATCTTCCTTTTCTGGCCAATGTGCCTGTAAAAGCTCTTCTCATTATTCTTTGCATCCGTTACCAAATTCAGCTCCAACTGTGCCTTAGCTTTCCTGATCTCGTCCCTACACATCCAGCCAGTGTTCCTACATTCTTTCCAGGGTACACATCCCTGGTTCCACTGCCTGTGCAAACACTTCAGTTTGACCAGGAGGTCTTTACTAAGCCATGTTGGTCTCCTTCCTTCCTTGCTTGATTTCTTACACATGAGAATCAAGAGCTCTTGCACTCTAAGAAAAATGTCCTTAAACAGCTGCCAGCTCTGTCAGAAACTTTGTCCCTGAGGGCAGTTTTCCAGGGGATCCCATCCACTAATTACCTAAACAACTGAAAGTTTCTTCTTCTAATATTCAGCACCCTGACTCTACTCTTCACCTGGCTCATATCCCTCAAGATTGTCATGGACTTCTAGAAACTGGTTACAGACATAGTGACAGCATGGATATATCTTCATTAGTTGTGCTGGTGTTTTTGACATGTTCAGATGTCCTGTAAGGGTTTTCATCTCTGCTGGGATGAAGTCACTAGTAATATCAACAGTGGACAGTGGTGCGAGGAATTGATACACAAAAATGAGGAATGAAGTTATGGACAGATTCTAGGTGGGAAGTCACTTACAACATGATACAAAATCTAATCAAAGCAACCCAGTGAGATACTCCCTCATGTAGAAATCTTTCATTTGATCTCTTTTTATTCCTCCTGTATTAATTTCTGCTTCCTCAATCTAACCCAGTCCTTATACTTTGTATTTCTATTAAAATGTTGGGGGTTTTTTATAACATCCATCCTTGGGGATGTTCAAGAATGCCCACCACTGGAGGTGTTCAAGACTCAACCAGAGATGTATTTAAACGGCCTGATCCATGCAGGCTTACTCTGAGCAGTGGGTTAGACAAGATGACTTCTGAAGGTCCCTTTGAACCTAAATTACTATATGATTCCATAAGTTCAAAATCTTCTAGTGTGCCAGACTTTGTGTCAGCCTGAACTGTAGAACAGGTACTGTAGCTCCATGTCAGGTAACAATCAGCTGCTTTGAAACATACAGATATGTAATTTCATCTCTGCCTCCATGCAGCATTTGCCATGCTAAATCATAATGATTTGCAAGACTGCGAGTTAAATGTTCTAATTTAAGAAGTCAGTAACTGTGGAAATCCAAATACTATTTGGTCTGATGATATAAATTTAAATTGGGTCATTTTAGCTATGCATTATGCCTCTATCTAATTTAACTCCCTTTCTGTCATGCTATTTTTGGGCTACATTGTACAACCTTCATTCAGGTTGATTCAACATTAATTCAGAGCATAGTCCCATTTTACTCATCCATGAAGCTTCCTTGATTTGAAAGGACCTACACAACTAGTAAAGAATTTGACAGCAAAAGGGTTACACGTTCTAGTCCTTAGGCAAAGCTGTTTCAGTTTAGATTTTTTTATATTGACACTTTAACTGGTAGTATTTATTAGTGTGGTTCAACTTTACGCTACTCTGTGCAGTTGGGGAATACTTTATATTAATAACAATTATAGTAATACAGAATGGCATGGTGTGCTTGGGGATCCATATTCTGCATTCTCTAGGAAACAAATTCTGGTCAGGATGGACTTTCCCCTTAGAAAGCACTTGAGCAAATGATGAAAAATGTTCCATTCTGGAAGTAAATTCAAAGCAGGTGGACGGGGCAGCAGGAGGCCACATTGAGGAAAAATGGGCAGCTTCAGTCTCTCTCATTGCATATTTGTCAAGTCCACCTGTTTATGTAATAACAACCAACCAGACATTAATAACTGAATGGAAAAAATTACTTCTCATTGAAACAGAGATGCTATTCTGAAGCTGTATATGAACTTTCCAGTTGTTACTGGTAATGATCTTTCATATACCTATAAAACATTTATTTTGAAGTAGAATAAGCATGACTGCATTATCAAGGTAAATACTAAGCTATGGAAACAGTACTCTGCTGCAGTCTGGTTAAAGATCCTGTTCCTTTTTACTCCTGGCCACATCTCTCCCTTCTGTTTCCCAGTGGCAACCTGTGCTGAAAGTTAGTAGGGGTGATGATTTTTAACTTGTTACCACCAGTGAGCTGATTGCCTTTCAAGCCTTCCTTAATCTGCACATTCACTGCAGGAGTTGTATTCTGCCTGGCACAAACTTTTAGAGGAGCTGAAGCACTGGCTTCCTGAGAGCTGGTATCTCAGATTAGATTTAACTGTGTGCTATTTACATTTGGAATTAGACTTTATCATTAGTCAATTAAACAAGCAGACAGGGATTAGTACTCTGTATATGTGTTAATTTATCCACAAAGCACAGTCATCTTGTTTGTCAGCTGGTAGATGGTTTATTCCATTATTCACCTGAGACATCTGCTGTACCAGTTAATCAGCCAGTCATTTTGTATTAGTTTTTAAGCAACAGACTGTATTTTCAACTTTAGTTAATCCAGGTTGTTTGCTCAGAGATTTTTCTAGTCACAGATCCTAGAGTTCTCTTGGAAATTTATCCTCCAGCTAATTAAGAAGCTGGTTTTATAATTCCCTTTACCAGGTCTGAGACACAAACAGCTCCGCAGCAAAGCAAACCTTCTGAGGGAAAGTGGGGCCAAATTCCTCTCTCACAGCTGCAAGAATGACTTACTTATTAGTAACTTAGTCTGGAAGAGAAATAAAATGGGTTTGATTCTCTCAGAGCCTGGAATAAAGTGTTTGTGTTTTCTTTGAGGCATGTTACTAATCACCCTAAATTAAAAAAAAAAAAAGATAGTCTATAAGTAATCTTAAAAAAAACTCAAACAAAGACACAAAAATAACACCAAAAAAAAGGACAATAAATTTATCTTTTCAGATTGGTCTTCTAGCCAAGGCTGAGAGACTTCAGAGTGTAGTAAGGCATTAAACGACAATCCTGGAGTCGCCCCTAATCCCAGCCTTACCCTGACTCACCCCAAGTAAACTGTACCACCCAGCCTCTTGCCCCACAAATTAATTATGTGACTGAGGAGGTAAGATTAGTCTGTGCAATGTGGCAACTTCCTAGATATTTGAGGAGGAATTTAAATGTGCGCTGTCAGAAGTAGGAAGAGTTAACACTAGAAGAGGGAAAACACATTTATCCTGCCTCCACAAGTAGGCAGATGCACTCAAGGACAGGTGAGGCTTTTATGGTAATTCTCTAAAGAAGGAAAACATCAGTGTTTTCTTAAATGCCACAAAAGTTCCAGGGGAGTCCTTGAATCAAGCATATTTATTTGTCATTTACAGAAAGTAGATTAATTATCCAGATAAAAGTAGTTGCTGAGTACTTGGGGGTGAGGATTCCTTTTGGTATAAAATTCTCCAATACCTTCTTTCTAGCTAAGGACAGTGCTGTGACCCTTTCACAGAAACTGTATGTAAAGTCAGTAGGAATTTTGTCTGCACTACATGACTAAGATCAAGCCTTAAATATCTCCTGCTCTTGAAGAACAGTATCTAAAATTACAAATTGATTTGTTTTTACCAGTCAGGAAATTAATTATTGTATCATCATGTGCTGCCATCAATCATTATTTAAAGGAAGTTGGTTTTTTTCCTTTTTTTTTTTCTCCCCTGGAGCCTACTTCTATTACTTAGAACAATATTAAATATCACATTAACATAGCACCTTTTCTGAGTGAGCATGCCAAAGTGGTGTACACAGCTTGCATACAGAATATTTAATCAAATGAACATAGCCACCTTCTGAAAGTGTGGAAAGGTTTAGGAGGTATACCACATTCTTAATAACATTTGACATGTGAAGTTAAGAAGAATACCCTATCCAATGGGAAGAATAGGAAAATTTACAGGATTCAACTGTGCTACAAGAGAGTAGAATTCTTGTTTTTATGAGAAATGATGAGAGTTTTCTGATTAATTCAAATGATCAGACTTGTTTCATTTTGATTTCAAAAAGAAAATATCTTTTTGAGAATATTGCTCCAGGCATCATGTTTTGGACTTCTAGGTATGGGAAGAAAAAGTGCCAGACCTGCTAAATCACAAGGTGACTCTTTGTTCCAAGTTCTGCTCGATGCTCTTCAGCCTAAAACAGAAGTAATGTCTCTGTTTCCACTTGGACATGTAGTATGGTCTCAACATACTCATATTTCCTTGGATGTTTCTAAAAGGATTTTCCAAAAGTTCACCTTCTGGCAAGAAATACGGAAAAGTAAAAGCTACTCAGCAACTCTTCAGCTACACAACCCATTTCTCTAATCTCATATAGCTGCCATTTCACAACAGGTGAAAAAATGGTAAATGTAGAGCAAGGTAAACAAATCTGTGGGAGGCACATTTTATAAACATATTCAGTGCATTTTACTGACTCTTCCCAGGAGTGTTTACGACGCCTTCTATGGGCCTTCCCTCCATAGCCACTAACCCATCATTTGCCAGAATCTCACCCTGGTTTGCTTGTGACTACGTAACATTTGGCATCAAGACTCTGAGTTCTCCCCATGCAAATTAATTCCTTGCCAGTATTAGTAATTACCCAAGAAGTTTAACCCTTCTGACCTCACATTAGTGGCAGACAGCTGTAAGAATATCTCTTTGTTAGCCACACAAACCAGATGTATCTATTAAAACTACAAATACCCTTGTAACTTTGTGGTAAGAAAAGGACTTTTGAGGTGTGATGCGTATACCTTTTAAAGATCATCTTTTAAAAACAATATGAGAGATTGTCAGGCCAATTACCTTCTGTAATTTGCAAAGTATTAATATTACTTGTAAGAATTCAGTTTTTCATATGCAAACATTTGTATATACTGAGACTACTCTACTACTTACTTCGTTTAGTGAATGTTTCATTGCCTTTTCAAGGAGCTTATCTCAGCCTATATTATACCACATCTCCTTCTTAGATGGCACTGAAGCACTTCAGCTTTATGAAATTTTGTTTCCTTCCAGTTCCAACAGTGACTGAAGATTTTTTTTGTTTGGTTTTGTGTTTTGCTTTCCATTGCTCAAGAATCAGATTTTCAGTTGATTCTTTATTTCAAAATCACCTCCCCTCCCTATTTATGATTTTCATAGGGATTTTTCTTCGGTGGTGGCTCATTTTTTTACTAGGCCTTTTAAAGGCATTCACCTAACTTGATTTGTACTTAGCAGTCTCACTTTGAACAGAGATACATAAAGCATTTCCCATTTGATTTTTTTTCCATAGCTATAAAAGCGATTATTTTGTATTGTTAGTGCTGTAATGGATGCAAGTTCTGACTCAGCTTTAAATTAAAATACTTTAAACTTGGAGGGGGATGGAAAAGGAGAAAAAATACCACTCTTTCCCATTTAATTTTATTTTTCAGCATACGTAGCAAACTGGATGTAGAGTCCAAGTCCAACATTTTAGCAAGCAGCATAATGAGACTTTCTGTCCAAATGGAGTCATAATATTTTGTTCTTTTTATTTCTGGCTCAGTAAAACGGATAATAAATAAGTAATTTGGAAAAGTAAAAAATAGTATGTGCATTGAAAGAGCTTTTTAAAGTCTTGTTTCTATCATGACTAACTACACTTTTCAAGAATAGTTGTTTTCATAACCTATATCTTGTGAAAATTATTTTATAATTTTTATTATACAATAATACACACAAAATATTAAACACACAAAATTATTAAAACACACAAAATACAATTAAAAGGTTTAGAATTTACAAAACCTCATTTTTCAAAGCCTGAACTTGTTTAAGTAACTTGTGCTAAACCCTATTCTTTAATGTTCTTCCTGACCGTAAATCACAGCAACTTTTGATGTAGATTGATGGAGCAATGAGCTAAAGACTTTCTGAAAATCACTAATATTATGTATACAGAAAATTTCAAACTTAGTCTTTTTTCTCTTTGAACACAAAAAAGGAAGAGTTTATCATTACCATTGGTTTTCTTAGACTGGCAATGGGTAATCTGAAGTAGACGAAAAATGACAAAAATATACCCTCCATTGATCTATTGATCAATTGATCTACCCAGGGTCTACACAGGGAGGGCAGGTGATTTTGTTTTGCTTGGCTGGCTTTGGGGCTTTTCTATAGCCCAAGCTGTCTACAGTGTATGGCCCAGCATGTGACACCCATATCCACACTTTGCAGAGCAAATTCAGCCTTCATCTGAGTCTGCCTGTACTTCCCATCTGACCTTGCAGCAGGCTACATCCAAGCCATTGTGGGAAAGTCATCGAAGCATCTTCAGAAGGGAATTACAGGTTGCTTTATTGGATCCACAAAGCAGACTGATGACAAACATTCATTAAAGACTTCATGGGAACAGGAGCTGTTAGCAGTCAAAACTAGCCAGGAAGATACACCTGCAGATACGTGATATGGAGAGCTGGCTAAACTGGCCATGAGCACTTCCTTTGAGCTATGTGCATAGCATGACAAACAGGGAATGGCTGATAAAAGTGATCTATTCAGAAGCTGATAATAGGACATTTGTCTTCATACAGCTCAGGATTAGACAGAAAAACACAGTTGCACAAGAATGTCAGAGGCAAAACTGAAATAATTCAGAAATTGAGTGTTTCTACAGATGGCCAGAATATCCATAATTATAGAGAAAACAGAAGGAATAAGACAGAATTATAAGCAAAACTTCCATACTCCTAGACTAAATATTACCATGACCTAAATATTTGGCAATCCCTCCCTCCCCATCCACCCCATTAGAGGGTTCATTTGCCACCTCTCCTCTAATGTCTTTCACTGAGACAACTGATGCTTATCACAGATGGCATGATACCAGGCTGCATGTTCCATACATCTGAGCATCAAAGATTCACTGCAGTACAACCATAATCATAGACGCTCCTGGAATGGATTCTAGAGGTTCTTCAATTTTAGCATATCAGACTGCAAGGGGCCTTTCTCAGAAAACCAAATTTTAAAATTAAAAAACAAAAAAAAAAAAAAGAGGAATGATGAATCTTCTGATGGATAATTAAAATGTTGCTTTTAGAAGAAACAACCTCCCTAAATTTGAAATTCTCTACCAATCTCCTGCTTTCAAGGCCTCAGAAAACTCTTTCTTTACATCTAGAGTTTGGGTCTACTGGTGACTTGTGTAATGGAAAAGAGGAAGTGGGAGGAAAAGTGGACATTGTGCCATGAGTAACAGATTGTATGAGTTTTTTCCAGCTCTTATCTAGCACTGACAATGTGTTGGTGTTTTTAGATTGTCATATCATTGACAGTGATCTTAACAGAAGAACAGGTATTATTCATTTTTAATTGAGCTTCTCTTGATCTTTTGTCTTTCTGTCTATCTATTTTTCTGCTGAACCCATTGCTTGGCCCTAAAGTGCCTACTTACAGCATGTGATCAACAGAATGTACTTTATTTTGGGAAGATGGAGAAAAAAGCCTTTCCCTAACCCCACCTGTGTTTATTCCTCTGGAAGAGTCTGCGATGTTACATACAAACCCGGCAACCTGTGGCAATCTACTAAGAAGGTGAGGCTTCACTGGATATTGAATCAAAACAAGAAAGAAAATGTGTGAAAAATTGAAATGCTAAGGCTGCAGAGAGAGCTTACAGTGCTATAATATATTTAAATAAAATATATAGTATGTGTTTAAGGCACCTGAATAAAGTTTAATAAATATTTAAGGGCTGGTTCTTGTCCTAGCACTGGCATTCCCATTCAAAGTACTGCTAATATACAAAAAGTCTGCAAAACTGGTATTTGTTATAAGCAAAAGAGGTCTACTACTGGGCCACTCATGCAAGTACAGTTCCCACTCACTGCCCTTGACATTAACGATAAGGAGCAAGGCTCAAACAGGATAGGATGTGGCTAATCCAAAGCCATTACATAATTTTGACACTGCAACTGTCCAGAATGTGGCTAACACAAAAATAATTTATAATTTCTCCTGGTTAAGTATACAGGCCTTGCAGCTATTAGGAAGGCATGAGCTACAACTACTGCATTTAGCCTTTCTCTGACCTGTTATCAGTGTTAGCCATAAAATAAGGAGTTAAAAAGGCAAGAGTAGAGTTCATTTGGGCTCGGCCATTGGGAAGAGTGTATCATCTGCTCTTCTGCAGTGAGGTGCCTATTTGGAACTAAGAGCTAAGGCAAGATTGCCTATGAAAATATTTTTTCTGGAGCAGAAATAAGGAACAGTATATTAACCCAATTTCTTCCAAACAATACAGTTCCTGACTGTATTAGGGACACTCACTGGATTCACCCTGGGTCTACACTTCCACTCCCTCTTTTCTCTTAATGCACAAAACTTATTATTTCAAAACATGGGTTTGGATTCAAAATAATAATTAATTACTAAATTACAGAAAGCTCTGCTTTACCTAAGGTTTTTTCCAGCAGTTATTAACTTGACTCAAGTTTAAAGACCTTCTTGGTTTGGCGTTTGTCTTTTCTTTGGTGACTCAGCTCTTTTTGGAAAAATAATCAAAAGAAACTCGTACCAAGGAAGACTGTTTTGTATTACCCAGTCACATGCATAGTCTTCACTCAGGAGCAGTATGTGAGGATCAAAGTGAGATAGCAGAAAGCGAGCAAGTCAGGGAAAGGACTTGCATCTTCTGACTACAAGGAGGTGGTAAATGGGATTTCCTTCTAAACAACTGGGACAGTATTATAGTTTGCTTTTTCAAAGGGAGATAACTGTACACATTTGAAGGGGAGCTGGAGCATTCAGAAGTCAAAAAGTACTTGGGAGATCATATTTATGAATCTGAGGCCTGGCTTTTATCTTTGTGTCCTTTGACACTGCTGTTTAGTTACCTTACTCTCTTCCTTCTGCTATGAAAAATTAGCTAAAGGATGAAAATTTACTTTTCACAATGCTTTGGCCACCTCCTTCTGTCTCCTCATGCACTGCAGACAGGGGGAGATCTTATTTGGGAATAGCGGGGTTAGCCCCTGCCAGAACTTTTTATCCTTTGCCTCCGAGTTTTAATTCACTCCCACAAAAGCATTAGAGCTGCCGCTGCCTGCAGGCATATTTAGCTGCATTTTCACCAATGTACTCACTCTTGAATCCCTGTAGTCCTTCCTCCCCTCATTACTCTAGGTTTCTCTTCTACAGCTGGTTTCAAAACTGCTCGGTTATGCATAATGATATGAGGTCCTTCCTCCTGGAAAACCACGTCATTGAGATGTAAAATAAGTCTTTCCTACACTTTTGAAAACTGTACATGATACAAAAGTTCAGCACAGTTACTTTAAAATACGTGGTTACAACACACAGGGTGGAAGCCTGCATTTTTTTAGTCCTCACCTTCCGGTCATGCTCGCTTTTCTCTAACTCTCTTATTTGGTTGTAGCAGGCTGTGCACAACAGTAAAGCAGTTTTCTGGTAGCAACAGCAACATCACTTCAGTTGTAACATTTGGTTCATGGTAAATGTAGCAGGTAAGGAAATCCTGGTCAGCCCATGCACTATTGAGGTAGAGACTTCAAGACAAAAGGGATCTCTGAAGGCCTTATCTGACTAAATATTAACAAATCTCAAAATATATATATGCTGAGAGGTTCCAGGAACTCGGAATTTGTCAAACTTGTTTCAGGCTGTCACCGTGATAGCAGAAGGACCCTATAGACTAAAGAAAAATCTTATTCATACTAAATATTTGTGTCCTTTTGTGTCTTTTTCCTTATTATAATTCACTCTGTCATACCATCACGTGGTGACTCTATCTAATGCTCCAAGACATCAGTCAGACTGTATTCTACTTAACTGTTAGTAGGTTGTTCAGTTAGAAACACTGGCCCTGCAGATTTCAGTCTGGCTCAGCACTGCAAAACCTTTAAGCACTACAAGAAGTCTCAGAAACATTACTTTCTTATATTTAAAGATAATTTGAGCTTGTAAACTATGTCCGAAGTCTAATAGCATGTTGTGAATGATGAATGAAGAATGCTTAGCAAACTAATAAACAACTTAAGGCATCCAGAAGACCTATTATTCTTAAAAAAAGATTCACACTGACGTATATTTACAATGGTTTTGTCTCTTTCTTGTGTTTTTTAGAATAAATGATCTTTTGATCAATAACAAGACTTTCCAATGACAGAATTATCTTCACTCTAAATTGCTATCTGATTATTGCATGGGTCAGAACTTCTTCACCTACCAACATAAATACTAGCACATAACTCACTCTGTGCATGTTAAGAGGGCTTTTCCTGTAAAGCTTCTTAAATCATGTAACTTGAAAAGCAAAATAACTGCTCTGACAGTTCCGCTCTCTAATAGGCGATAGCAAATCTTACCTTTCTTTCACATTCTTCAGCTTCCAGGAAAAAGCTATTAATAGTTAGTAATATGGTAACTGTTATATGAGATAGAATTGTATGGTCAATTGTTTCTGTCAGTGGCTGTTTTAAATACAGTAGAAGAAACTCCAAAGAACCCCATAATATTCAGTTCTGAAATAACCTAACAAAAAGAAAACATTCCTGCTAACTTCATAAATCTATAATTCATTTATGGCTTGCAAAATGAAAGACAACATATTCAGGAATTTAAAAAGAATTAGTTGCAATAGAATATTCACAAAAGAAATCTTGTACTTTCTTTTAAATTGGCAAAGTGTACAGTAGCTTTTAGCGGCTACATTGATAGGTCTTGCTCATTAATTTATGTCTACTATTATCATAATCAAACCTGTTCTCTCTACTCTGTGGTTGAATGCTCAGCTGAAATATGTTTTTTCTTTCCTTAATAATTAGTGAAGGCTTTTCCTTTTGTTTTGTTTATTTATGTAATTTGTTTAGCATAATTTTTTCCTTTAGATCACTAAAAAGTAATTAAGTTGCCTGTTTCCCCATTGACGGCAGGCTCCTACACAACCCAAACTTTTCTGTGATCTTACCATCAGTTCCTTCTGCTCCATCTAGGGATTGTCTTATCTTTAGCATCTGACTACTCTAATATAAAAGAATCTGTCCCTTAAAGAAAGGTTTTATGAAAGTGTGTATTGTTGTTCCATAACCTCTGATTTTTGGCTACTTAGTCTAATAAAGGAAAATGGGGAAAAATGACTGATAAAGGTAAATTTAAGCTATGTTTACAGCTCAATATGCAGTCATCTGCACTCACAATGCTTTTGACTCATCTACTCCCACTCTGCAAGAAATTAACAGTAACGTTCTCCATGAATTGTGGGGTTGATCTGTGTCATCTCAAATTTCTACTGCAAGTTGGATCAACTGAAATGGTGTTCTAATTCATGCCTGTTACTCTGAAGGAGTGGTCTACATATCAGGAGTCATCAATTGCAGGGTTGTTGATCAACTGTTGTTCCTGTACTAGAGGCAACAGAAATGGTTGTACAAGAAGAACAGAAAAATTTGTTATTTATAAAGTTTTAGTGAAATTGCATGGGTTTGAGCTAATTTTCAAGTGAATAATGAGTATATCTCCACACAGCTGAAATAGTATGAGAGAACTGATAGGCACTTCTGGTTAAAATGTCGTCTAAATGTGCAGTGAGATCAGTGTCTAAGGGTTCTAGCTTCAGTAATTTTTCACTTTCGCTGGGAAATCTGACTTTGCTGAAACAACACAAGATGCTTAAGTGCTCTGCGACTTCATGGTAAAGGTTGTGTTGTGCAACATGGGAGATCTTGACTTACATTACCACTCTTGTCAGCATAAATTGACGTGGAAAATTACCTCTGAATCAGCACCCAAATGTCATGACTATGAGTTTGTCTGAAGCCTGTGCTCTTACCATAAGGATATATATATGCTCTTACCGAGTGGAAAATCTCACAGTGAAATCTGTAAATTGGGATTTAATTTTCACCTAAATACTTTTTAAATCTTGTTTTTATTCCAGTCTGTAATTAAACAAATGTCAAAGTCTCAAATGTTACTGCAAAATAGAACTGGCAGCTTCTGCAAAGCTCTGATCTGGCATGCTCTGTTAACATTATTTGCAGAGGATAGATGGTTTGGCAGATAATAATCACAGAATTGCTATGGAACCACTATCTTCATCTGCAGACTTTTCCAAGCTGGTTCTACCAATAATAAGCCACATAAATTTAGACCCTTAACCACATACCAGTCACCTGAGAAGTGACAGTTCAGGGTTTATAAACCAGGTTATATTCATAATATAAAACTATACATATGCCTATTATAGAGAATGCTATTTAACTACAAAAATATTTTTTTTTCCTTTCCAACTAAGCATACTGATAGAAGTATAAACACAGGGCAACATCCTTCATTACTCTGATAATGATGGTATCATTAATGATGGTATCATGATAGATACCATGACATGTTGGAACATGCTACAGCTTCTAGCTGGATTCAACTGAATAAATGGGAGGAGGTTTAGTCAGGTTGAAAAGGTATTATAGTTGTAATCCATTCAAATGTGGTATTTAATTTGTTGCTTTCAATCTCATAATTGGATCTTATAAATAAGATAAATAGGATATAATATACAACTAGGATAAATTTTATATATATATAATGGGATAACTATTAAATAAATAAGGTAGATAGATAAACAGGATTACTGCTCAAGGTAAGTGTACCCTGAACATTTCCTTGGTAACTAGATCTCTGCACAAAGGGTGCACATTCTGGCAAGGTAGAAGAGAAAGCTCCTGGGGTGGAGAGGAGCCCTGCAAGGAACAAGGACTCACTCTTCCAAAGTGCTGGAAAGAAACACACTTCTGGAAGTCCTAGAGGGGACTGTGGAACTTTTTGTCACCTGAGTGCAACCTTGGAGAAAGTTGTTCTATAAGGATATGTGGGAGATAGAGATGTGCTGATTTAAAAATCTGTTTTATTTCTATTTGATCTCTCTGCATTTCCTGTTATTTTACAAAGTTATATGTATTAGTTTATGTTCTGATGAAATCTAATTTAAAGACTCTACCTGAAGTCCTGTCCCATCACAAGTACTTCTGTCTTTTTGCTTGTATATGTCACACAGATACCAAATATGCTGGTGCCGAGCTTCATAATAAATTGCTTTCCCATTTTACAGATGAGACTGTCCTTCACTGTGCATTACTAACAGTGTAGCTAAGGCACAACAAGGAAGAAAATATTGCTATCCTTCCTTTTAATCACTTAACATGTCCGCTCATTGGACAGTTACTAAAATAACTATATAGTAAGTGTCATAATTTACACCACTGTTATATTTCTGAAGTAGTTAGTCATTGTTTCTTAGGTAGACACCTAACTATAAGCTAACTTGAGCTACCTGCAAATGAGAAAAATTACTGTTCTGGAATGTAGTCATTTATGGCTGCATGCTTAAAAATCCTACCAAAACCTAAGCATTGGATATCACCATAAATTTTGATGTTTTTATCCTTTTATTTTTTTAAAGATTCAGCAACTTTTCTACTAAAAAGTTGCCATTGATTTTAAAATGTTGTAATTATAGTGGTGGAGCAGAACAGAGCAACAAATAGAAGTGATACTATGGAAAAATAACACCATGGAAATTCTGGAAAGGACCTCATATCACAGTATCTTTCAGTATTTTCCTACAGGTACAGATGAATTAGAGGGGTTTTGAGTGACTTGCAATTCCAAAGTCCAGAAGCTAAAGAATTAATATCAATACCAATAAATGGGAGAAGTATAGCATTGTGACTGTACATAATTTGCATGTTGTGTAAGAGGAGAGAATGAACAAGGTTCAGGAAACTAGGCCCTGGGAATTAAAGATGAAAAAACTGATTCAAGAACAAAGCCAATCAGAATAAAACAGTTCATGCACTGAGGATGAGGTTGAATGTTGACTGTAGAATTGGGCTATAAAACTTGTCTCAAAAATTGTCATTAATTATCCATTTTCAGTGCCACATTTCAGATTTTAATACTGAACTATTATGACTAGACACTAAATTATAATGTGGTGCACTGAGTTATCTATCTCTAAAGAGACAGCTTCACAGTCAGAGGAAAACTGATATTATTTTGACAGACAATGGAAAAGTCCAGCATACTTGCCCTTAATGGGCTCAAATTTTTCATTCTTATTCCATATTATGGATATATACCATATTATGGATAGATATCATATTCATAGAATCCTGCAAGGGTTTTTCTTCCCCAAACTCTCTTATTTTTAAATGATTGCTAAAAAGAATATGATCTTTACTGTCCTAAGTATGCAGGCAACACTTATCTTTCTGCTAAAAAAAGTATGATCTTTACTGTCCTAAGTATGCAGGCAACACTTATCTTTCTGCTCTGTGATACATCTCATTTCCATTGGTTAATGTCAGCTGATGAATCAATTGAGCCTTGACATTTTTCATCTGAGGTTGACAAATAAAAGATAGTGGCAATAAATAACAAGCTTTCAGAACTAGAACCCTATGCAGTAGCAATATGGTGCTTTGTATTAAAATAAATATATATATATTGGGATAATACAGTAACAATTTGGTGCTTTGTATTAAACTTTTAAAGACCAAAACTATGCCAGATTTTAGCAAGGAGTTCTGTTGCTTCACTAGTGGATGTTAGAACAATTGACCAATTCATACACACAACACTTAATAAACTTTATCCCTGAAAATTATCTATGCATGGGGATACAATGGTCACTGAGGGAAGAGGATGAATTTCGAGTTGCCTTGTGCAGAATTAAGTTCACTACTTTGCCCTTTTGTTTCCTGCCTAAATAGCCTGTTCTGCTTAAATTTGAGCTCCTGTAAATTCGTGCTTTATTTTTCTGTTAAAGAGCCTGCTTTTATTAAACTGATACTTTTAAACAAATGCTTACTTCAGACCCATCCTTCAATCTATTTCCCCCACCCAGCCATGTCAATTTAAAGCCAACATATGATGGACTTTAAAACTGGTCTGGTTTACATGGTGTTTAAAAGCAAGAGTAACTGAATATACGCTAATTCTTGGTATCTGAAGAAATGAAATCCTTGTAAGTTTTTTCTAATTATCACTTATTAATTCCCTCTAGATTCTCACTGCTTCTTGTTGTAAAGCTATTAAGCTCAGCTTTCCAAACAGACCTAAGTAAGGAAAGACTTAACTCCTTTCAAAGACGGTGTGAACTGAGCACGCAGCTGAACTCATGTAAGCAACAAACTTATTCTTTATCAATCAAACATTTCTTCTTGTTAGACTTCACTTCTTTCAGCATTTCCATTCACTGCAGCTTTAGCTAGTGCTAAAATTCACATTTATATTTGTGGTGGGTTGACCCTGGCTGGACACCAGGTGCCCACCAAAGCCGCTCTATCACTCCCACTCCTCAGCTGGACAGGGGAAGGAAAATATAATGAAAGGCTCGTGGGTCGAGATAAGGACAGGGATATCACTTAGCAATTACCATCATGGGCAAAACAGACTCGACTTGGGGAAAAAAAATTAATTTAATTTATTACCAATCAAATCAGAGTAGGATAATGAGAAATAAAACCAAATCTAAAAAACACCTTACCCCACCTATCCTGGGCTTAACCTTACTCTTGAATTCTCTACCTCCTCCCCCCCGAGCAGCACAGGGGGATGGGGAATGGGGGTTGCAGTCAGTTCATCACACATTGTTTCTGGGGCTCCTTCCTCCTCAGGGGAAGGACTCCTCACACTCTTCCCCTGCTCCAGCATGGGATCCCTCCCATGGGAGACAGTCCTCCACGAACTTCTCCAACATGAGTCCTTCCCACGGCTGCAGTTCTTCATGAACTGCTCCAGCGTGGGTCCCCCATGGGGTCACAAGTCCTGCCACCAAACCTGCTCCAGCGTGGGCTCCTCTCTCTCCATGGGGTCACAGGTCCTGCCAGGAGCCTGCTCCAGTGCGGGCTTCCAACAGGGACACAGCCTCCTTCAGGCATCCACCTATTCCAGCGTGGGGTCCTCCACAGGCTGCAGGTGCATATCTGCTCCACCGTTAACCTCCATGGACTGCAGGGGGACAGCATGCCTCACCATGGTCTTCACCACAGGCTGCAGGGGAATGTCTGCTCTGGCACCTGAAGCACCTCCTCGTCCTCCTTCTTCACTGACCCTGGTATCTGCAGAGTTGTTTCTCTCACATATTCTCACTCCTCTGTTCAGCTGCAGTTGCGCAGGTTTTTTTTCCCCTTCTTAAATACGTTATCCCAGAGGCGCTACCACCATTGCTGATGGGCTCAGCCTTGGCCAGTGGCAGATCTGTCTTGGAGCCAGCTGACATTGGCTCTATCAGACATAGGGGGAGCTTCTAGCAGCTTCTCACAGAAGCCACCCCTGTAGCCCCCCCACTGCCAAAACCTTGTCACGCAAACCAAATACAATGTTCTACCAAACTTTTTCATGTATGCAGTTCAAAAGCTTGATACACAGGGTTTTACTGTGATGGTATTAGGCTGCCAGAAATATTGTTTGGTAGCAGATAGCATTATTTGCAGCTGTATGGGAATTTTGCTGAACTGTTTTTGCTGTAATGAAAACAGTTTTGAAACATTTCAATGGCTTCCTTTAGGTCTAACAAAAAACAATTCAAAAATACCTTGACATTTTGCTGTCAAGAGCAAAGAAGTCCCAGCAAGAATTCCCAGTCCTTGATTAGCCCAAGGCCAAAGCAGAGCTAATGCCCCTACACAGTTACCCAGCATGAACTGCACTCCCTTAAACAGGTGAAAGCAAGTTCACTTATCTCTTCTACTAGTGGGGATTGGTAGTACCCTATCAACATTTCTTATGTGTGTCACTGGAGAAAGGTCTAGGATCATATGTTTCTTCTAAGAGTGTTAATCATTTTCTTTAGCTCAGGTAATGTTCACATAACCCTTGGAACATCTCAGAACTAAAGAGGAAGAAGCTGCCATAGGCCTAGACCTGCCTGATCAAAACTTCCAGGATCACTGACAAGATCATTCAACCAGAAAAATGAAATTCTGCTATTGTTAAATACTACCAATATACTTAATAGAGACAGATTGAAGAAGATGGAGTGAGAAAAGTTGAAAAGGTTGTGCTTTAACTCAGGCATGGTTAAACCAACTCCTCTTTTAGATGATCCAGAGCAGACATTTGTATGCACTCGCCAACATCTTGGATGAATACCTTTATTACTGAGTTGCTGAATAAAAAGCTTAAATTTTATGATCTGTCCTGTGTTCCTTCACTTTTAGTACATATACCTGAAAAATACAATTTCAAAAAAACGTGTACCTTCCTTTTCCCTTCCTCTTCTAATGGAGCTTACTTAGTTCAGCAATCAAACTGAACTACACTCGCAGTACTACACTTGCAGCACTACGCTGAACAAACACTTGCAGCACACATGCTGTCGGTCCTCCTGTTAGAAGAGTTCACATTTTTTGACCCATCCAAGGGAGACGACGTAAGCAGATTAAGACAAGGCGCTTGTTGCAGAAATGAAGCTGTTCCACTTGCAGTAGAACGCTGCATCCAGCTGTTCATTTATTGCAGCCCCGTGTCGAAGCAATGAGGCTGACAAGAAATGGAATCAGCAGGCAGTGGTAAGAATTGTATTTTTAAAAGACAGTGGTGGTTGTTGAGTTGGAAGAGAGAAGAAATTAGTCATTAGTTTTCCCACCTGTTCTTGTGCTAAATATTGGCATTAATTAGCTAGTTCAGAAATGCCAAGCAGCTGAGCACAGGAGGTTCAATCTAAGTGGTTTAAAGTGCTTCCTGGAGGTTTGTGATGTTGTTCCTTCAGTAAGACAGGAGCCTTTAATGGGAATACTCTAAAGCATGCTTAGTGTCACATGTGTCTCTCAGTCCCTTCTCTTTTTTAAGAAGGCTTTCTTGCTGCATGATTTTTTGGGTTGGTTTGCTTGCTTGTTTGTTTTTCATTTAACTGGTTGTCAGGTTCAAAATACCTAAGAACCAGGCTTCTTTTTTAATGAAATTTTGTATGAAGAGTATTAAAAAATAAACTTCTATTTTTGAACATAGGAGAAATTCAGAAAATAGCACATACCTTTTTCCCTCATAATTCCAAATACTTTTAGTTACTCTTACCATGAAAAGTATTCAAACTTTTTTTTCTCTGTAATTAGTTTTAAGCCTTTTTTTTTTTATTTCCTACCAATAACCATGAGCTGAATATCTGGAATAAAAACTGTCTCTGATCTGACTCTTATTAGCTTACAGCAGAACTCCCTCTGGCTGTTACTATTCCAGTTTTGCATTTGTTTTCAACAAATTTTTAACTGGTTGAAATGTTGTGACAATGCAGTGTAATCCACAACCCAACCCACTCGAATGAAATGCAAACAAAAGTTTAACAAGATATATACTGTTCCTAACTTTCTAGATTTTTGTTTTTAATAAACAAAATCCAGGCCTAGAGTTTTTATTTCCACTGATGTATACTGTCATAGTTTTGCATAAGCTTAAGTGATCTCATTAAGTTATACAGATAGACAAACCCTCAGCATTAGTAACTTCAGAGACTGACGGAGCAGTCAGCTTTGCACTTCAAACTGTGCAAAGCAGTCTTTTGGTCGAGATGACTTGTGGAACTAGCGCTGCTCTCAAAAGAACCACAGGGGAGCTGCTTTGTTTTGCCATCTCTCTGTTGCTGTCAGCTTCAAGTGTGCTGCTAACAAATGCCTCAGACCGAGGCACAAATACAAAGCAGCTAAATATTAGTGAACAAGGAGGGGAGAAAGGGAGCAATCAACCATGAACCAAAGGACTTTTTTCCATTCTGTGCCATAAGTGGCAAGCTTGGATTTGTCTTTCTAAGAGATGTAGGAAGTTATTAATCTGTTCTGTTTGTGTTTCCTGTTGGATTTTTGGTTTGGTTATTTGGAGACCTTTTGGGCAAAGAGGAAAAATGTAATTTGCTTCTGCCCCCTTTGATTTACTTTCAGGAGTGGTTGTACCGCCCTACAAATAGGGTGGTTGAAACTGGCGTTCGGGCATCAGGTGCATTGTTATTTAAGGAAGAACCAGAAGCTTGTCATTTTCTGCAAAAATATCCTGCCCCTACTGGTTTAATTTCTCCTGGCAGTAATGATACTAGGAAATAAGCCATTGGGGTAGTCATTATCAGGATTCATGCTGCTGCTTTCAATTTCTCTTTAGTTTTTTTCCCCCAGAACACCAGTCTGCCTAACAATTATTTTATATTTGCTGCAGCGTGGGTCATGTTCATCAATGCTTCAATTAGAAGTGCAAACCTATAATTACCATCTCCACAGCCAGAAAAATGTGAAGTTTCATTTGTGATGATGAATATGCAGCTCTTTTAAAAAGTTCCTCAGTGTATTATTAGAAAGTGAAGGAGAAAAAGAAACAGAGGGGGATTTGTCTGACATTTCCACTAGGGAAATGGCAGTTATATTGAGACACTTTTGTCCCTTTCAGTAGCAAACCATCAAAGACTTTATACCTTTTCTTCAATGTATAGGACATGAGTATAGAGACTACATATAATCTACTTAAGATAACTTTACTTTAAAGAACATACCGTTTATATAGATGAAAAGAATATTAACAGCATTGAGATGTGCATTTGTATGCTTTTGTAAAGAAAATAATAGCATGCCTCTGTGTAAAAGCACATTCTAGCCATTGGCTAGGATTAGGAAGGAGTTTTCATGTATTGAGTATGCCCAGTCTTGGGGTACACCTTAGAGTTTCATAATACTCAAGTGAGTGGCCTAAAGGAAGAATTATACTTCAGAGAACTCTAGTCCCCCGCTCCCACTTTCAGTTTAGACCTTCCCTCCAAGGAAGCCACGCCATGTTTCTGCCACTCACTATTGCATCCTTGATTTTAGCCAGACAGGAGCCATTGCAAAAGTTCTGTGCTTCTCTGTCTGATCTGACTGTATTGAAATTACTCCTGTTGCACAGCAGCATAAGAGATCCTTTTAGACCTCAATCATTGTGCACTGTTCTTGTTCTGATCTTACACAACCAGGGAATGAAAGCACTTAGATCATAGGTTGTCCCTGTCCCTCACAGGCCCAAGCTACTGCAGAGAATCAGGACCATCTTGGCTTGCCTTCCTTCTTTTTCTAAATCTGTGCTAGGTATAACTCCAGTGACTACTATTTTCTGTAGCCACTGGTATCCAGCAGCAAGTGATACATCTTGCTGATTTCTTCTTTGACACCTCCATTTTAGAAATCCTGCATAAGTTGTTTTGAGGACAGTGCTGTCTGTATTTTTTTTTTTTAAGTCTTGTTCAGCTAGAGAAAAATAAGTAGTGCACAGGCACATCTAAGCTGTAGTCAAAACCAAATAGAGGAGAAAGGCTGCAGCAGAACGTGTCTGCGTGGAAAACAGTGCTGATTCTCCAAAGATGTTCACAATTCACAGCAGCCAGGTACAAGTGACTCCCATGCTATTTTCAGTTGGCCTCTGCTAAATATGATTTGTAAATTCCTGCTGTTTAAGATGTAATGGAGCGCATGTGGCATTGAGAGGATAATAAACAAGAAGCAATGGAAGATTAAGGTTACTGAGTAAAAGGAGTCATTGTCAACTAGATTTGTAACAGAAAAGGTACTGTTGATAAACAAATGGCAGGGCTATATCTCAGTGGGTGGATAGGACTATTCACAGGGTGGACCTCACTTAATTCTTATTCATAAATTCAGAATTATTGAAAGTCAAGCAGAGATAGACCTTGCAAAGGAAATTACAAGTGAAAAAGGTTCTCTAGAAAATAGGAAAAAAGTGGAGTTGCAGTGTGTTAAAAGTGGGTATTGTCTAAAAGATAATATGGGTCTGGCTCAAAAATTAAATGAATACTTCATCTCAGTTTTCAATGAAGAGGACTCTATAACACAGGGACAAAGGCAGGATGGCTAATGGGAATGACTGTATAGAAATGCAAATTACAATAGTTAAGGTGAAATAAAACTCAGATGGCTGTGTCGGAGTCAGGAAGACTGGGTAATCTTTATCAGAGATACTGAATAACTGGCAGATGAAAACTGAGTTCAGTAGCATGGATTCTTATTAAATATCAACAAGTTTCGTACTTAATGGCTGAAGAAAAGCAAAATTAGTTGCAATTAGGAGAGGGATAAAATGTAGGAAAGTAACTATAAACACATTAGGTTTGATAAAATGCAAGAATTTAGAAGGAAGCATGAAGGAAATCACATATTTGGCTATAGCTATTAAAAGAAGTTCTGATTTACCAAAAGTGGTTTTTATCCAACTCGTCTGGAATTTTTCTTCAAGTTTAAATCTTTGTCTTAATGAGGTTCTCAATATTAGAGTTGGGCATAAAAAACTAAAAATATTTTCATAAATAGTCAACTCATTTTAATAGATTTTGCTTTAGTCATGGCCAACATTAATAATCATCCTTATTTTATTGGCATAAACACATCACACTGTTCAACTGTACTTTTCAACTGACATTTTCCTCTTGGTAAACACTACCGCCTTTACCACTTTAACATTAATGGATTTTAAGCTCACAGCAAAACTATAAGGAAGGGAAATACCATCTTAATTTTGAAGACAAGAGTTGAACCACCACAGTGTGAATGAAGAGAACCAACAAGAGAATTTGTGGATGAGGCAGGGTTTGAAACAAGACCCCACTCTACTCAGTTTCTTCTCCCCTAAATCCTGCCTTCTGTTTTAAATTTTCATAAAGCAGGAGAAAGAAAACAGTCACTCCCAGTATCTTTTCTGTTTCCAAATTGGCAATTTCAAAATATCCGTATTCATTTGTACTTGGTTTTGAGTATGGCAGCACTACAGTCCTTTCCTGCCAGAAGTCCCACATTTAACCCAGCTTTAAAATACCACAAGTACCAGTCACAGAGCAGCTGGAGCAATACAGCACTGATTCAAACCTCACCTGAGAAGTTGGATAAATATTGAATATACTAATACTCCAGTTATTTCAAAAGTATCTGTGTAGAGGAAGATTGAGTTCACCTAAAATGAGATTTCCACAGATAAGCTAAAGGCTCAGTTCACTATCCTAAGTGTAGATCCTCTGGGGTATCTTACCTGGCTTCCAGTTTTTGGTCCAGAGCGAAATGGACATCTCAGAAGTCCTGTGTCATGTAATACATTCTAAAAATTCTTTTAAAATTATTTACTAAATTGTTTCTTATTTACCAAATATGGATTTTTTTTTGTCAGACTTGGTCCTCAAACTCACAAATAGACTCCAATTAAGAACATGCACATACCAGGCATTTCTTCTACAGAAGACAGATAGCAGTAAAAGCAAGTACAGGCTTCTGGGGACTAAATTTGGTTTAAAACTCTGTTTAAACTTTTTGTAAATGGTAATTAACTTCCTCAGAATTTTTTTTTTTTCCCCCTCAGAATTCTGAACATACGGGAAAAATACTGGATCCTAAATGCTGACATTTTCTATGTTCCAAGTGAAATAACACTTAAACTGAGACTTATTACGGTTCTGCCCAGTCCATTTTGGTATTTTCCAGTAAATGAGCGTTCATTTTGAGACTTGAGAATGGGACAATAGTGATTGGTAAACTTGAAAGCACCAAAACTGCTTACTTAAAAGTACTGGTTTGAAAATTCTTTTTTTTTTTCCTTGTAAAATTCCTTTTTACTCTTTTCTTGGGTGAGGGATTTTCACGTGTATTTGTGTATGGAGGTGTGATTGCAGCCAGACCATGGATTGGAGGGTCTGTGTGTCTGTGGTGCCAGCAACTGCAGAGACCCCAGTGAATGGATGTTGATGCCAGCAACTGGAGTGGGACCTCAGGTCGCAGGGACCCATGTGTCTGTGGTGCCATCCACTGGAGCAAGTGTGGGTGTGTAAATGAGTGTGTGAGCACCAGCAAAGATCAAGCCAGGTGAGCCAGTGAGTTGGTGAGGTGGTCTGGGAGCCAGGGAGTAGGTGGGTCTCTAAGAGTGAGACCACAGAGATGGGGTGGGGGGTGGCTATTGGGGACCAGAGGGGTCCCAGCTGGCTCTATGTGTGTGTGTGCATGTGGCCTCAGAGGCTTATATGTCCAGGTGCCAGCAGCTGGGCAGATGGGGTGTCTGAGCCAGGCTGTGGGTCCACCCACTTTGTACATATGCACATATGCATATTCCCACTAGCAGACTTCCATCGTGCTCAGCCAGAGAGAGGAGCACGATGAGGCCCTTCATGCTGTCTGTGCTCGTGTGGGTGTTCTGTGAGTTTGTTGTGTTCATCCGTGTGGCCAGACCATATATGTGGTGTACACCTGTGCTCCATATACCTCTGCATGTGTGTACTGGGAATGTGTGCTCAGCCTTGCTACTGGTTGGATATGGGGACATGGAGCTGTGGCAGTGTTGCCTCTCTCAGACTGTCAGATCTGGTCCAGTTTTCCCCTAACAAAACCAAAAAAACCCAAGTCCCACTTTTTGGACAAAAGGAGGTTTTTCTTTTGTATAAGACTGAGTCTTTTCCTTTCCACAGATGAATATAGGTGTATTCTTTGTTCTACCAGAAGTCAACATCTGCACTGCAGTTGCTAATAAATAGCTGTTTATTTCAATGAGGTGTTAAGCTCTTCCTTCTCTTTGGTGGCTGTTTGGCATTCCTGACTGATGGAAGATGTCTTTCATTGGGTCTCTCTTTCTCTGTCTGCCCAAGCATTAAAACCACACGTGCCACCAACACTAAAACACGTTAATCATACGCAGAGTAAGTGCTCTTTACTGCAGTCATGTCTGGTCTCAGTCAATCACTTTTGGGTGACAACAGGGTTGAGATTGCTGATCCCCAATCTATTCCTTATAAATGTACTGTAACTCCTATTCTTCTTCCCAACCACATTCCAAAAATGCAACATTTTAAAGCTTTTGCAAGAACTGACAAATGAATGAGAAGGTAAGATTTGAAATCAAAAAGATCATCAGCTGTTGGACAGAAGTCAGAGCAGGCAAGTTGTTGTTCCCCTACAGCCCTTCCAGAATAGTGTTGCAGTTGGAGGTGGGAAGAAGTTAGCCATTAGCAAACTTCTTTTACATCTTCCTCCTCTGAAAGGTGGAATAGATACCTTATTTGCTGCTAGCATGTGGTGCTGGTGTTACTAGTGGAAGTCTAAAGACCTAAAGTGACATGTATGGCTGCACTCAATGGAATGGAATTACAATACAGCTTTTTAAATAGTCCACTGGTATTCCAAGAACATTCAAAATATAAGTTTAAACAGTCTTTCTGCCACACTAGTAGCTGATTACTAAAGTAAAATTCTTACCATTTCTTTTCAGTTACTAGAATTTACAGTTGGCCTCAGCTTGTTGGCATATGCCACACCATGTTTAGAATGGATTGTAATTTTACCTTTAGTGAATTTCTTAACTGAAAAAGAGACATTCAGTATATATGGTTCAGTGCTGTCATTCTGAAGCTGCAATGACCTTTTGAGTCTGAAATGGTTTTATATCAAAGGACTTGCAAATGGACTCATTTATACCTTACAGGCCCAATATTTTGGATTTATCCCAGGACGGAGCCAAGGTTTCTGACGTTATAAATCTGTATCTTGGTCTTAAAATGCCAAATAGAATGCACAGTCAAAACCCTGATTCTTCGAGACCAATAGGATGTTTGCCATTGACTTTAATCAGCCCCAAACTTTATCCTTTATAATATCAGCTTTCTGTTTTATGACTACATATCAAAGGTTAACCATACATTCATGCAGCAATGTTGTGTGCCATGAATATTGTTCTGTGCTGTAAATTTTTCAGTTTTGAAATTATTTCCCTGCTATCTGACAGAGTAGAAAGCCAGTGGAGGAAGGAGAGAGGGAGAGAATGCCACTCTATCAAGTGAAGATGTGTTCTCAAAGAATTCAGACTATCTATCTCCTCTTCTGCTGTAATTAGATTTACAGGACTAACGGGTAGCTGTACAGCACACATTTATCATATTCTCAAAGTCAATTTTCGTGGTTCTTTCACTCACTCATACTTTAAAGTTCACATTTAACTTTTAATTAAATCCAGAGAATATAAGATTGAGTAAAAGTTACGTTTATCAGTTTAATTTTTGAATGCTTACTGAATATACATTATTGCTCTATGGTTCAATTGAATTTCATTTATTGAAGATCCTTTTTTTCCCCCTAAAACTACTTAGGCTCCTATGGCGTCCTGATTTCTTCAAAAGGAGGTTTGATTTTGTAAGCAGTAAATGGTCTCCATTCAGGCTGTAAAATATATGCTAAGATTTTTGTGACAGACTATCCACTTTTTGCTGTATATCTCTTCCCTTGTGGACCTCTATTGGTAATAAGTTTGTCCTACTGCAACGAACAACACGTTTAACATGTTCCAAATAACTGTCACAATGATCAATAACAGATTCCAACTTTCCCATAACATGTACTGATTGAACCAATAAGATTAGTTATTACTAATCACTGTTTGTAGACAATTAGGCATGTCAATGCCAACATATTACTAAAATGTTTGAAAATTATTTTATGTTTATGTTGACTGTGTGAATGCATGGCAGCTTACCTATATGTTATCTAAATGAATTAGGAATGAAGGGCTAATGATGTGCAATGGAGAAGTAGAGTTTATCTCTGTGTGCTCTGCAATGGGATACCTGAGCTAGTTCTGGGTGGCAGTCCTCAGCAACAGCTCCTCTCCAGCTGTGCTAGGATCTTGCTTTCTCTGGGTTCCCAGTTTCTCAGGCTTCTTGGAGTACCTAATTAGCCCACTTCATGTTGTATTACACTACACCCACACTGCATCTTCTGAGACCAGTGCTAGCTTTCTCTATCTTTGTAATTTCCTTTACCAGTAGACAGACCTAAGGTAAACAGAAATATAAGAGCAACAAACAATAACTCTATCTCATTTTGTTCTTCATGGAAACAAATAGGATTGTTCAAAATTGCCAATATTCAACCTCACTTTCATCTTTAACGGAGTTCTGAATCTCAGTATGAAGGTTTGTTCTGCAATCTACTAACAATACAGAATCTGCCCTACGCTTCTGCCAAAAGCTTCGTGGAAAGCAGAACGAACAATCTTTGCCCATACAAAGGTTAAGGTCTCTTTTAATGGGCTTTATTCATCCTTCTTTATCAAGGACATCACGCGGTTCTCTCAGCACCCTTGGAGGCAGGCTGTTGGGTCTCATGGGCACATATGGGTTGACTTCACTCAAGTGATCCCAGACTTGACCCTCATTTGCTGCTAGTAATTCTTGTCCTCCTTTAACCCCCTCTCTAAGGACAGAGGCCTGGGAGATGTTGTTGATGAAGAAGACTGAAGCAAACAACGCAATTAATACCTCAGCCCTATCTGTATCTGCTGTCACAAAGACCCCCACCCCATTCAGCAAAGAGCCCACATTTTCCCTGTTCAGCATTTTACTACCAGTATAGCAATAGAAGCTCCTCTTTTTGCCCTTCATATCCCTGGTAAGCGTCATCTCTAGGTGAGCCTTGGTTTTCCTAAAATCATCCTTACATGCCTGCATTCAGCTGTCCTTAGCCTCTATATTGTGTTCTTTTACAAGTGGCATGGCAGTGAGCTGGAGACCTGTGAAGGAGAGCAGCAGTTCCAGGACAGCAGCCGAACTTACATGTGTGGTAGGGAGAGACTTCCAGATGATGTGGCAGGAAGGTGAAGCTCAGGAGAGAATACAGGAAGAAGATTTGCACAGGACTACTGAGAAGGGCAGGAAAAAAACACAGACAGGACATGTAAATAGAGACATTTTCTTGGTGGTGGATCAAATTGTGCCAAATTTTGTGAGAAATGAGCAAACTACAGCTAAGTTTGGTATCAAGGATAAGAAAATAAAAATGTGTTTACAAACCCTTTTCTCTTTTTGTTCTATCTTACTAGGTCTTTATTCTTAAAAGGCTAGTTATCATAATTTATTCTCTAATAAAAAATTGAGGGTGTTTTGAGTTACAAAATGTTCTCATCCCAAGGGAACTTTCTAAAGGAGAATGCAGATGCACCTTAAAGTGGTGCCTGAAAGGGGGGCCCAACACAGTTGCTGTTTGAGAATAATTATTTTTCTCTGAATTTCTTTTGAATTTGTGCCAAAACTATTGGTACCGAACAGCCTGACTAGAAGTGTGTTCTGTTTCTGTCTAATTAACTCTTAAATACTATTGGTCCTGATATGCCTCCATCATCATAATGTCTAAATACTAAAAGCAGTCTGATACTCCTCTGCTTTTCACCTGCTGAAAAGTACATGTTTCACTAGCTTATCACACTGAACATTACCATGTTTGTTTATACAAAGAGACCCATTGTCTCCTAAATGATACTCCATGTAATGTACGAAGGAGAGCTAGAGAAATGCATTTGATCTTATAATACCAATGCTTAAAAAGAGAGATTTCAGTATCACATAATCTATATTTTCACACTTTTATGTATGTTTCCAGTATTTGGAACAGAATCTATGTAAAATATCACTAAGTATTGATGCATTGGTTAACACCCACCTACCTATTGTCTCAATGTTGCTATGAGCTTGTCTCTACCAGCTGCTGAATGGTTTTTATGGCTATTCTTGGCCCTTCCCCCTCCCTAAAACAAAAACAAACAAAAACCCCCAACCAAACAGAAAAAGAGCATTAAAGTTGCATTTACAAATATTTCAATTATCTGGATTCAATCATAAACCTCAAAAATCTACTCACAGTTGCATAAAATGAGAGAAAGGTAATGCATAGTAGTGTCTTTTCCTGCAGATACACGCAATCTTTTATAGTAAGTGAACAAAGAACACTTCTTAAAGACTGAAATAAAGGACATGTTAAGGTGGATTGTCAAAGTAGTCCAGCTGAGGTGGTAATGTAATGTGAATTATGTATTCCTAGAAATTCAGTTTGGCATTTAAGGCATCTGGGCATATAGTATTATTATGGCAGGTAATATATTAAAATATAGTATAAGGTTATTAGTTTTTCTTCAAAAATTTTCAGATTTAAGTGTGTATATTTACAGATTTGTATATACATCTGTACATAGAAATATATGTGACATCTTTCTGTGTTCTTAATTTTCAATTCATTCCTTGTTTACTTGGAGACATTAGCCATCCACTAAGTCTATGTAGAAATCTTCTTAGAAAAGGCATTGAAATATTTATATTCCATTAGAATATAGTCTTTGTAAAGTTGATTCTTATCTTGGCAGTACCATGCAAGTCCTGGGACCTTTAACACCTTTATTGTGATGAACTGCTTAGAAAGCCATTGCTAAAACTGACTTTTATGTGTCTCAGAAAATGAACTTGCTTCTCTACGATGACATATTGGAGGTTTTTAATATTAACTTCCTTGCAGAAGTGTGATGTATTTTTTAAATTATTCTCTTTTCTAAGTTATTGTTTTCAATAAAGATCAATTTGATATCAGATCCTGCATTCTAAACAGAGGGATGAATCGTAACTCAACTGCAATAGTAGAAAGTTCTGCTTTATTTAAGGTTATAAAAATAGTCAAGGTAAAGGAAAACAAAAGACCATCCATTCTGAACCACATTCTTAAAGAAATAGAAAAGAAAAAAAGTAGAAGAGTATGCTTTCTCTTTCTATATTTCCCCTGGCTTTTAGGAACTTCAGCTATGTTTCATAGATATGGGCTTTCACAATCTTTGTCAATTTTTTTTTTCTCTCTTCTTATTCTCTGCAAAACCTATGGAGATAAGTTTTGCAATAAGACAACTGCTCACAGCGAACAAATACTGCGGAGATTCTCAATGGGATATTTTTCCCTTTGGTGGGAAACTAATTCCCGTTATCCTCTGTAAATACTGAAATTGAGATCTTCTAAACATACTTGTCCAAGCTTCCTACAGATTGCTTGAGGTCATGACAGATTTTCAATTCTAACCAAGTATGCAAAGAACACCATAGTCAAACCATAATAACAAATCTAAATAATGATAGTTTCCACCAACGAGATGTGAAGGAAAAGATGTTATTGAGCCAAGTCAACAGGCAGTGGCAAGAATAATTTTTTATGACAGTAGGTGGTTTTCCAAATGTTCAGAACTGTTTTTCTGCTGATGATCCCTTTCAATGAAATGAATTATACCAGCCCAGGGAGGCTTCTACCTTTTACCTGGCATTTGATGGTACCAGCCCCTAAAATCACCCTTGCAATTTAGCGGGGTCTGCACACTAACTTCTTGAAACATTTCTTTGAGAAACCCAATGACTTTGTCTTAACTTCCATCTTGTCCAAGTGTTCTGCATCTCTAAAAGATCAAAGTACCTCAGGTTTGTAGAAAGTCCAGAAAAACTATTTTTTATTATTATTCTGCCAAAACAAATTATTGGTTCTTATAAAGTTCCGAACAGTTAAAAGAAAAAATAAAAAGGTTATAATAACTTCAAATATACATATAAGGTATACATAAAAATAATCTCCCAAAATGTGATTTGGCTTTTTGATGAGACAGTTCTTAGCCGAAATATTAAAAAAATCCGCTCAAGATCTGGGTGTTCAAAACCCTCACAGAAGATTCTGTTCCTGTCTATGAGACTGTTCAGCTACTTGTTTCTGTGCCAGGCTTGGCATGTCTGTTTTAAGCCTGTTCATATCCAGGTTAATAATATCCCTTCTGAGGAAATGGCTTGTCATCCTTTTGCTTGGATGCAAGTAAATCTTCAAAGTTTGTGGGGCTACCACTTTCCTTTACTTACTCAGAAATTTAGGGGGGAAAAAAAAGTGCAATTTGGATTAGATCTGAATTTTTGTAAGAACATTAAAAAAATGCAAAAAAGTACATTGATCAAACTATGTTGGGTGAATTCTTTTGAAATAGTTCTCACATCAGACATGAACTTCCAGAAAGTATATTTATTTGGATTCTTTCTCATGACGTCAGTCTCTAATAAAATGATATACACTGTGAGTCTTCTCATACCTTCATAAACATTGGAAATTTTGATAGTTTTATATAATGAAAATTCCATATAAATATATTTGTGTATTTTCATAGAAACTACAGAAAATATAAAAATAATGAAGAAGACTCACTTGGCTTTTGGTGTCCCCATCTGTTCCCCACAATTTTGCCAGATATTCAAGGCTTGCACCTACACATTCACGATACTTATTTTTCTACTGCCCTGCTGTATTTTAATTGAATAGGAGATTCATCTGTTAGCTAGCAGCTGTGAAGTGATGTGTGCTCTCTGTCTTGTATTTATTGTTTTTACAAAATCAAATTAAAAAAAAAAAACCTTTCAAAATCTTTGGCTCTGTTCTTCTGTGCAATAAGAAAACTTCCGAGTTTTGGTAAGTCACATAGGATGGGAATATTTTTTTTTTCCTAATGTGGCTGCATTTGTGGATGTTTTATCTTATAACTAGCAGTCAAAATACATCATAAAAGGGACCATGAATTACTTGGCTATCACACTGAAATAAGATTATGTCAGTACATGCAAGTACTGTGTCCTGCCCTACTTGGATTTTACCAATTTCTGACAGATACCTAAGGGACCTGCCTCTTTTTTTACACTTTAGTAACATTTTTACTGCTTGTCACACCAATAAAATCTATCAATTTGAAATCTATTAATTTCTAACATGGATGCATGCTCCTTTGAAACATAAAATTAAGGTTTTGAGTCTAATGCAGTATATTAGAAAGAAGGCCAACTTTTTAGAAGTTTTGTATAATGCTGTCTTTTCTTTGTTTCTGCTTAATAAAATATGAAACACTTCTGTATTAAAAGGGTTAAATCATCATCTACTCGGTAAGTGAGGAGGACTTAAAACGATGCCTTTTGGAAGGTCACAGAATGGTTGTATGAGTAAAAAATACACACATTTAGCAATTACAGCCTAGTGTGTAACTCATGACTTCCACATGGTTTCCTAAAAGGAGTAATTTGGTTAATTAGCCTTCTTTTTTTTTTGTTTTGTTTCTTGTTTACTTATTTTCTTATGCTGTTTGTTTATTGGATTTTTGAGGGGGTTATTGTCTTAACTGAGCAATGAGGTTTTACTGTTTGTAATCAATATACTCACTAGTTTTCCTTAAGATTCTAGATAAAACCAAAATCATTAAGTTTTGTTTCTTATTTGCATCCAACAGACATGTTACTATCGAACCTTATCTGTGAATTACTCACTACTTTTAAAAAATCAATATTTACAGGGCTGCAAAAGGGTTTGTAGGCAAGATCAATCAAATCATACAGCAGAAACAGACTGGCTGGAGGAATATGGTATGGGCAAAGACAGTTAGCTCCTGAGCACCTTGACAGGTCATCATTTATTCATTTGCACACTCTTCAGGCTTCAAATGGCTTTGCATGTTAAACTTTACTTCAGTGTACAAACCATTAAATGAGTATTACCCAACAGGAAGAATTTTCTGTATTACCTGTAAGGATTGAAAAGGTTGACACTGAAAGTTAAGATCAGTAAAAACATTAGGGGTTTTTTTGTTTGTTTTGGGTTTTGGATTTTTTTTAGTAGAGGATGCTATTTTAAATAGTTGTAAAGCAAGATTTTTAAACGCCTCAATATATGTTCTCTCTCACTAGGAAAAAAAAATTAAAGAAAAAAAGGAAGAGAAGAATGAGTCGGCCATTATCAAGTTCAGTTTTACTTGTTTCCTAGTCAAGATGACAAAATGTACTGATAGGCAGCCATAGGGAAAGTAAAAACAAATTCTGTTACCAGCTGGCTAAAAAATATCTTTGGGAGGGCTATAATATTTGCCTCGACAAATTTATCTGAAAGGCAGAGTGGCGATGACAAGTTTCAAAGCACCTTCTGTTTTTCCTGCTAGTGGTACAGTAAGTACTACAGGTACTTACTGTGTGTAATACTGTACACACAGTATTACTGTGATCTGAAATATATAGTGTTAATTGGGTTTTTTTCAGCTATTCAGATCAGTTCCCTTATGGTGCACTAGTGGAGCATATCTTTCAGTTTAGTTCTATTCAGACTTAACCAAATTTGCACCCTTTGAGTTTGTTCTACAAACCAAAGCAATGTGAACTGCAGATATGTAAGTATTGACATATATATGGAAAGCCAGATCTTGCTCCAAACTAGAAAAACAGTGTAAACATCCCTCATGAGGGTCATTGAGAACATAATTTGTGGGTTTGACTAGTTATCGTTTTGTGTATATTCTTTGTAAAGTTATTTCTAATCTGAAAAAACTGTGGCTGGAGTTATACTTTCTTCCATCCTGTTTTTCCTGTGTATTGCTGTGTTCACTACTCTTCACGTAAAATAACAACAATTTAAGTAAATTATTCCTTTTGTTCTTGTGAACTTTTATGATAGTTGCCTAATGAAAATAATAATTATGTTTGCTTTTAACAAGTTCCTTTCATCCATGGTTGGGCCTCTTTTGTGTTTGACTTCTTATAACACTTAAGCTATAATAAATTATTACATTTTCTAAAATGCCCACGTGCCCAAATTCCAACATTTCAGCTGATAGATTTCAAGCTGCAGAGGCATTTCTCTGTAATTTGGCAATCTAATTATTAAAGCATTTTGAGCAAAAAAAAAAAAGCCTAACAAAACTTGTAACTAATAATGTATCTACAGACATAAGCAATGAAAATAAAATTTACTTAAAGAAGCATAGTTATGTGAAATACATTATTATTTATATTTAGGGAGTGGATCGAAAACAGCTCATAGCTTTGAAGGGGAACTATCCTATCATCTCCTTAAAGTGGACATACCAAAAAAAATTATCAAGTTTTTTTTTAACATTAAAAATCCCTCCTGGTAAGCAGAAGATATCAAAGTTCTTTCAAGTTATCTGGACTAAGCATGGTCTTAATGGTGCATGACACATAAAATGTACAAAGGAAATACATGCGCTTAAAACTTAGCCTTGATTTTTGCTATTAAAGCACATTTAATCTGGAGTTCTACTTCGTAAGATCTGGATTTTATCAAATGACAGGCAGCAGGATCATGAGTAAAATTTCCTGTAAATTTTTCTTATGCTATTTGAATGACGTGATATTTAAGATAGATAGAAGCTAATTGAATATGGCTGAGAGTAAGAATGTAAGTTTGAATTTCATATTGAAATTTCAAAATAAATCATAAAATCCATGTTTATATTTGTTAACTTTCTTATATAGAGAACAAAACAATCAGGTATAAGATATCTGAGGTGATAAAATCTGAGGGAATAGATTATAAAAGCAATTTGACAGAAATACACGATAATGTATTAGTTTTCAAACATCTACAAAAAGAAAAAAAACAAAACTCTACAAGTGGTAGATTGTAAAATCATCTCATCAGGGATTAGAAAAAAAATGAATTACTGATGTGTCTCACGGGGTGTGCTTATTGTTTTTTATAAACTGTGACATTTTAAAAGTGCACGGCTTTCTGATTCTTTATTAGTACTGCATGACAGCTACTGAACTTAAAAAGGTAATTGTGGTGCTAGTCTTAACTGTACAGTAAATCAAGAAATCTAAGGAAATTAATATTTTTATTTGAAAAAAATTGAGACAAATTAAAAAGGAAATACTTGAAATGTTCAACCAAAAAATAATCTGGATTATGTAAACTACAATCTCCAAGATTGAAATAAAGCAGAAAAAATCACGCATTATTCTTAATGGAGAAAATTTTATATTATACCGAGTATATTTCTAATGAAATGATAAAAGGAAGTGATAATACTTGTGCAAGGCATCACACAGACAAAGAAAACTAAATGTAGAGTGTATTCAAGCATCCTAAAAACTATCATCCATTTTGAATCATTCTGTGAAACCCTGCCTTGAACAAAGCCATACAAAGAATGTTTGATTACATGACAGAAGGGAGGGGAGTGAGAAGGAAAGCTGGAGATAATATTTTTCCACCTTTCATGGTAAGGCTATGAAACGTGTGGTTGCTGAATAGCTGTAAAGGGTCCAGCAAACATCGAATACTTACCACATTCAGAGAAAGTAAAAGGCTAGTTGTGAACAAAGGCACAAAAATGAAAAATGTCTGGAAGAAAAGATCAACAAAAAGACTTAGATAAAAAGTTGAACCAATAAGGTACCAAAAGATAGCAAGAGATATTTAAAGCAGTATATTCTTTTTCTATAATCCAGTCAATATAGAAGGGGAAGCTGCGGGAAGACCCAAAATACGTGGCAGCAGGGCTTTTTACAGACAGCTTCTAGAGGTTTATTTATACCAGCTTCCCAGGTCAGGCTTCAAAGCAGGTGATAAATTTGCCCACATTCTTCTCCCTTACTCACTCTTTCCCTAGGGAACACATACTCAGGGGAATTCTTAGCCCCTTGTGGCCCACCCTCACAGGTCATTTTAGTTACTGGATCTTCTGCCATTTGTGAAGAGACGCTGCAAGCAGGATCTAAACAACTCAAGATTACATAGCAGTTATTTGTTGGTTAACTAGCTAGCTGGGACTTACGCATGCCAGAAGGTGAGGCATTAATAAGCTCACCTTACCCAGTGAGATAGGTGATGAGGCTGAGCTGGCCAGGCCGTTGTCAGTCAGGATAGGAAGGGTTGATTTCCATTGCTCCTTGGAAGGGATTGATCCTTCATAGAATCATAGAATCATAGAATCATTGAGGTTGGAAAAGACCTCTGAGATCATCGAGTCCAACCGTCAACCCAACACCACCGTGCCCACTAAACCATGCCCCTAAGTGCCTCATCTACTCGTCTTTTAAATACCTCCAGGGGTGGGGACTCAACCACTTCCCTGGGCAGCCTGTTCCAATGTTTCACCACTCTTTCAGTAAAGAAATTTTTCCTCACGTCCAATCTAAACCTCCCCTGGCGCAACGTGAGGCCATTTCCTCTCGTCCTATCACTTGTTACTTGGGAGAAGAGACCGACACCCACCTCGCTACAACCTCCTTTCAGGGAGTTGTAGAGAGCGATGAGGTCTCCCCTCAGCCTCCTTTTCTGCAGGCTAAACAACCCCAGTTCCCTCAGCCGCTCCTCATAAGACTTGTGCTCCAGACCCTGCACCAGCCTCGTTGCCCTTCTCTGGACACGCTCCAGCACCTCAATGTCCTTCTTGTAGTGAGGGGCCCAAAACTGAACACAGGATTCGAGCCTGTGCGGCCTCACCAGTGCCGAGTACAGGGGCACGATCACTTCCCTACTCCTGCTGGCCACACTAGTTCTGATACAGGCCAGGATACCATTGGCCTTCTTGGCCGCCTGGGCACACTGCCGGCTCATGTTCAGCCGGCTGTCGACCAGCACCCCCAGGTCCTTTTCCGACAGGCAGCTTTCCAGCCACTCTTCCCCAAGCCTGTAGCGCTGCATGGGGTTGTTGTGGCCCAAGTGCAGGACCCGGCACTTGGCCTTGTTGAATCTCATACAATTGGCCTCAGCCCATCGATCCAGCCTGTCCAGGTCCCTCTGCAGAGCCTTCCTACCCTCGAGCAGATCAATGCTCCCACCCAACTTGGTGTCATCTGCAAACTTACTGAGGGTGCACTCGATCCCCTCGTCCAGATCATTGATAAAGATATTAAAGACCGGCCCCAGTACTGAGCCCTGGGGAACACCGCTCGTGACCGGCCGCCAACTGGATGTAACTCCATTCACCACAACTCTCTGGGCCCGGCCGTCCAGCCAGTTTTTTACCCAGCGCAGAGTACACCTGTCTAAGCCGTGAGCCGCCAGCTTCTCTAGGAGAATGCTGCTGACTTGCTCTTTTCTGATTCACTGCTTTTCTTCTTAGGGATTTGCATCTTCTCATGCCAGTATTTTCCTTGTGAATCCTTCATTTGTTGACAATTCCCAGCTTAGCAATTGCACTTCTGTGTTTTTACTTTTCTTATATTGCATGGCTTAGTGCAGGTACTCTCTTATATCTTTGTTCCCAATAAACAATTTTCCCAATAAAACTAGGCCAAGGACATATGACCATGCTTTAACAAAATGGGCTTTGGAGCACAGACAGCTGAACTCCTGAGATGAAGGTTACATGCAAGAGTAATGCTCTGTTCCCACATCTGTCGCCACTCTGCTGTGAAATCATTTGGGCTGTATTGCAAAAGGCTTCTGCAGTATTGAAGCTAGGACTATGATTACCCTCTTAACTAGCTTGATTTTTTTAAATAAAAACATTTTATAATAATTTTGCTCCTTTGGTTGTCACATACATTATCAGCAATCTGTGGGTTCTTTATTTCTCTTCCATTTTATGGATGTTAGCAGTGAAGGTCTGAGATATAAATACATACATATCGGGCTTTCACAGCTAGCTTATCATGTGATTGACAGAAAATGATTCATTCATCATTCATTTCAGAGAGCTTTTCTAACTTGCAAATGTAATAGTGAATTGGAACTGAATGTGGAGATACCTGGGCTGATTTTCTAGCACTGGAGAAAGATTTATGGTTTCTAATGGAAACCAAACAGAACTCAGTGAACCTGACTCCCTGTGCTGCCATAACAAAGTCTATAAAATTACACTAGCATAAATTCAACTCATCAGGGTGGAGGATCCACCTCTATGGGTTCCACTATATTTTTCTTTGATTATGCCCTAAATAAAAAGTGAAATATGAGGAAAGAGGTACAGATAGAGTCCATGCAGGTAAGAGTAATAAAAGTCATGTGAAGCGCCAGTGAACATAAACTGCCAGGTTCTGCATGTCTCTCATCTTGAGCTGAAACTATTAATTTCCTCTGTATGAAATAATGCGGCAGCTTCTTTTAAAAGTAGGTAGAAAAGTCTATACATACCAAAGGAATGTAAGTGGTGTATTTATCCATTCACATCACCTCTGGTCTTTCTCAGTCTTAAGCTATAAGTTTTATATTAACATTTACATAGTTAAGGTTCAGTTAAACAAAGAAGAGTTTTAAGGAGAATTTTATTCCCACCTTTCAATATCAGAGTGAGGGAGGTTAAGAAGCAGTTATAAACTACAGTGTTCTTTACTGTAAAGTAGACAGTCTGCTCTTAATATAATAAAAAAAAAAGTTATTTTCCATTTTCACATGCAACTGTGCAGCTGCATTCTACTTTTTGTTTTAGTTGGAAGGTATAGGTGGAAGATGTAGCATAGCTGTTAAATACTTCCAGGTTTAGCACAAGCAAATATTTTCTGAAATATTGACCATAGTTTATTCTTTGCCATATCATTGTTTCTCAAAATGTGTCTTGTGATCTGGTGAGAGTATATCATCATGATTGTTGGATTTTCTTTTTCTTCTTAGTTATATTACAAGAGTTTCTCTTTAAAGATTTTTTTTCTTTTGAAGAATTTCATGAGTACCTTATTTATCCAGAAATATAAAACATAGTAGTACATCTGGTTGGAAGAAGGAAGTGGACAAATTTTGTTAGAGACAATGACTTTTAAAACATAGTCTTCATCACATAGAACTTTGAGCTTGCTCCTTAATAGGTTTCACCAGTGCATGTTTTTCTCCAAGGAAAAGCTTAGTATAAGCCTATCTTAAAGTAGCATATTTTAATTTCATGTTCTAAAGAACTAGATACTTGTAGTTTTCTAAAAAATTCTGTCACTTATCAGATAAATTTATCATACACTTCTCAGAAAAGTTTTCTAGAAAATAATTTAGACTTGTGAGTACTCACATAATTCATTACTAGACTATATTAAAATACCAAAAGACTTATATTGAAGAAAAAGAATAAAATAATTAATGAAAAGTTAGTTCTCGGGGGGGGGGGGGGGGGAACTTGTTAAAATAGTTGATCTTTGTTAATGACTAATAGATCTCTCAGGGCTAACCTATGGCTTATCAGTAGATCATTTACGATGGATGTGAAGAGTGATGACACACTATTCCATTTCCTTACCATGACTGAATATTGAAATATTATTGTTTACTATTCTGTGTAGTGTAACATTAATATTCAGTGGTCTATAAGTTGTTCTACTTAAAATGCTGCATATTTCAAAACTATAACATTTGGGTTTTTCAGAGGATAGGAAAAAGGACTTATATCCTTGGAATTTCTGTGGTTTCAGATTCCTTCAGTATGTCCTTGTCGCAGAATGAGTGATTTAGATCGCTTAAAGAATCACCGTCAAAGGTATTAGCAAAAGTAGTTTTAATATGATGTTGTAAAAGTGTGTCTTAACAAAGTTTGATGGCAAGGTTCACTCTATTAATTACTGCACGGAAGAAACATACAAAGGAAAATTGAGTTACACTCGAGTTAGAATGTTTCACAGAGAGACCGGGGATGCAAAAGGGTAAGGAGGACCCTCCCTTTGACTCACGAGGTTCAGAGCTGACCCCCTTCCTTTCTAAACTCCTTCTCAGAGGGAAGTCTAGGTGCGCCTAGGTCCAAACCTATTCTCAGACTTGGTCAACAGTTTATGTCTAAGGGATTGTACATGCAATGTCTCATTAGCAACAATTCAGCATGCAAAGTTACCAAGACAAAATCAGTTACCATACTACAAGGTTATGCGTGATATTGGTCACTTACCAAAGATCTGTCATTGATAAAAGGTGTCTCTCCCTTGAGGAGCAACCTTGAGAGGTGTCCCAGCTCAAGGGGAGATTAGTCCTGTGCCAAAGCCAAGCCGTTGCATCCTTCTTGCCAGATGAGCAAGTCCCTAAGCCTGAACTAAGCTGGCTGCCTGTTGTTTCTTTTTGGTACAGTGCAAATACTTTTAGCCAAAAAAGTGTTCTTCACTCTGCTCCCACAATGAACAGAGCTATCTTGATGTGTGTGTTTAAGGCAAACCCAGGAGAAGCTCTTACCCGAGGAAGAATGGGAGTACACTCCCACCTGAACTTTTTAAGTGTCACTAAAATCTTTGTCCTGTTTTTATAGTGACATAAAGGGGCAGCATAATGCAGTGGATGTTTAAGAGAACAGTATCATACAAATTAAGAACAATATGGGCTATTCATTGTCAAAATAACACTAACAGGAGAAGAATATGTCCTTGTTGCTCATTGGAAAACAGAAAAATGGCCACTACCTGGTCAAGGACTTTGCAACTTTCTGGCCTATGTTTACCTGTTTCTGTGAGCCTTGGAATAGCAATTTCCTGTGGAGGATCATCATGCAGGCAATTTTGCACCAGTCTGGACAACACAACACACAAAGTATATAAAAATGCTCCCAAGCAGTATCCCTTAGTGAGGATTTTTTTAGGCTTATTTATTGTCCCTCTTCTTCCTCTTCCTCCTGATTTTCCTATGAATCCAGTATCCCATTAAATTTCAGGTGGGCAGGGATTGTACCTATACTTGTGATTTTGAACATTCTGAATCCTGGGAACAGGATACAATAACGCACTTTCTTTCTATCACTAATCTCTATTTCTGCTCTTATGATGGATATTGCTGCACAGTGTTTCCATGTAAGTTAAAAACAGACAGGTGAGAGGGTTATATCAGTCAAAGTGAGGGTCAGTTGCATCTGACAGGTCAAGAAAAGACTGTTTACTTCCAAAACCAACACAAAGAGGAATTAGAGAAGAAGTACCTGATCATCTCTCCTAAAAACATGTTAAATGTACCAGTAGCTTGACTATATCTCCCACTTCTCTAAAAACACACCACTTACTAACCCAGATTAGATGTTTAAATTGTTTCTCAAAATTATCCAAAGCCCCTATTCAATTAAATGTTAGTATTATAAGATATACACTATTTTAATTTCCTGTTATGCAATATTTGCTCCCTAAAATTAATTCACCAATATGTAAACAAATGGCAATAATTAACTTACACAACAAAATGCGATACTCTGTAGAAAGTTAGCAGCTTCTGGACATCAGAACATATTTTACAAGCAGGAAAATTATTCTAATATGTCAGGGCATCCTAAAGGATGTCATTCTCTGTTATTCAAGTTTATTTGGTCAAGTCTATTACCACAAGTGGTGATGTCCTAAAATTTAAGAACATAACTGTATTTAAAAAAATTAAACACAAGGAAAATTCATAAAATGCGTACAGAATCATTACATCTCATTGGCTCACGAATAGCGGTAACTCTCATTACTCCTAATCTGTTCTCACAACCTATATGTACTGCTAACCCCTTCTGGGTGAATGTTAGTAACTGACAGGAGAGCTAATATTATGCTGAGAACATAATATGAGATTTACCTAAGACTGTAGAATTCAAGCCTCTAGCTCCCTCAAAGCAATCACAGAAGGGTAGGAAACAATAACACTGCAATATAAGCTGCACTTTTTCCTCTGTGTGTTGCCTTCAATCCTCCTCCAGAAGATTTGGGTCACTTTACTCCCATGTGAGACTTAAAAGCACAGAAAAACAAAACAAACCAAAACAAACTTTCCTATATGCAGACCAGAAGTCTAACATTTCAAACAATTCTACATCTTTGTTTTCAGGGCATGTCTTTAAAGCTTTTTTTTGCAGCCAGAAAATAAAATATGAGAGTCTTATTTTGGAAGCAATTCATATTTTTGTTGGAAAAATCATCAGAAATAAAAGGAAAGGTATGTAAAGAAAACAGCTGTTCTGAATCTCACAAGTCTTATGCAGAGCTGTGAGAACCACTACCCAACACAGTAAACTGTCTGTGTTGCGAAATGATTAGTTAGGGTATTTCTGGTTGAAAATAAGGAAAAGGGAATCTGTAATAAGCTCCTGGAAAACAAACAAACAAACAAAACCAAAACAGGGTCAGTCAAAAAATTGAGGTTTTCGAAAACCCTCAGCTATTCAACACAGACATGAACGCCAAGCATATAGAAACATAAGGAACATTCATCACAGTGGAATTTCAATCTGTCCTTGCTTCAGTGGAGCATCTTCAGGATATACATAGCTTCTTTCCCTCCTTCCCTCCCTTATGTGGCTAACAGTATGACATTACGTGACTCACTATGCTCAGGAAAGTCTTACAGTAAACAATGTTAGTAATTAATGTTAGTAAAGGTCATGGGCATCATGGTGATACATATTGTAGAAGCAACTCCAAAGTAAGACAGTCAAAGAAGCAGAAAGGAGAGAAAAGGGAAAGAATGGGATACCAGGTAACACAAGTAACACGTCTGTGTGGAAGACATTGAGACTCAGGAAGCACAATATCAGCACTCAAGAGACAACTATCTCTAACTGTAATGCCGCCAGTCATATTAACATGACTTGACCATTGATAGAACTGATAGTAGAAAAACAAATACTCAGCTAACAAAAGAAGTGTCAGTGCTCCACTTACCATGTATTTAAAAAAAAAGTTAAATGTACCTGGTGAGCTCGCAGCAACGGGTGATAATTATGTGCTTAAAGGCTTCCTTTGGAAATGATCAGACTAAGCTTCCAGGTTCTTCATGACATATACAATTCTGCATTCAAAAAGCATGCCATTAATTATATTTTTTTCTGTGAGAAAAGACACTCAAGGATTTTAATAAATAAACATACAAATAAGCAAATAAAGGAGCAGTAAGCATTTCGGTTAAAACATAGAGTAATAAATAATACTAAAAGATCCATCAGAGAAAAATGCAACAGTGACCTGGCTTTTGATTATAGATAAACATATCTTTGCAATTGTTAGCAACAGAGAGTTTAATGTTTCTAAAATTCAGCAGTATCTTTCAAAGAGCAATTCTTCTGCCTACGGATCCTTGGTGTTCTTAGAGGGAGACCTTTCTTGAAGGTTCTGTCTGGGTGGTGTTTTCAGAAAGATGGGCTAGTTGTTCTTTTCTTGTTTCTTTGGGAGTGGGTAATTAATGTAGGGCAACCATCCTATTTTGGCCTGAATTTCAGTTTAATGTTCAGTTATATATTATGACTACTGATCTACCATTCAGAGGTTTTCCATTATTTCTTTTCTATCACCAACGTGCAACAATAGCCTCCATAATATTCTGTGATCCCCGAATACTGTATGAATTATTTAATTTCTACATTTTAGATTGATTGTATACCTAGACATATCAAGCTTATCAAGACAGAAGATACATTAAGAGGGGTTATACCAATATTATAGTAATGTTAATAGTACTGCCAGCATGTTGGGATAATAAATAATGGTGAAGAACATTTAACAACATGATATGAAGTAATTTCTCTGAACTTTTGTTAAAAATATATAGTAGTGATACCAGTAACATTTTGATCCATATATATCTTTTGCAGCCCTCTCAGTCTACCTTTTTCATTGCAGATTGCTACCGAGGAAGCTGTAACTTAAATCCTCAATATGCTTTCAAGCTAATTATCTACCTTAAGGCAAATTAGTTGCAAAGTAGTGTAGAGGAGTTAAGCACATAATTCTTCCTGAATTTCAGTACTTTTTGGGGTGCTTTTAAACTTCAACTGTTTTTCAAATCTCACACAAATTTACCATTCTATTCCATGGATGACTATACAGCACCACAGACTTTCAGAGTCTGAATGTATTGGGTATTTTTTATTCATACCTAACACTTTCAGTTATGCAGTGAAGGAAATGGCAAACAAAAACCTTCACTTTCAGCTATCATTTCCTTTCTGTTTTCACTGCAGCTTGCTATTCTTTCTGATGACCAAAATGCCCGTGGAAAATTAGCATGACATACACAGCTTATTCAAGCAGGCATATAACATGAAAATTGTACCTAGTGACTGATGGACTGACTAGTCCCGGATTTAAAATTAAAATTCCTTCTACAAGTTTAAATTTTATTTATTTAAAAGCAAGATCAAGCACAAATTGTTAGAATACTAATACTGGACAGTTAATCAAGAAGGTGCATTTATTTATTGTACGCTTCAAACTCCACCCCATGCTTTGCAGCCTTGTAGATACTGGCATGAGTAGTCCTCAATCATACAAGCCATCTAACTGAGATTTATTGGGAGAGCTTTCCTGATTAAAATGTACTCACAGCCATTAGAGGCACATGATGTTGAAGGTCCTCTTGAAGCAAATAGCTTGCTGAAGTTAGCTGCTGTTTTTACTTATTTGAATTTCCGCATTAGTGGGCTGGTTGCCTGAATAAACTGAAGATTTGGCCCACGATATATAATCTCTCATGTGATTCAGCTATAGTAGAGGGAGATAGGTTCCAGCCTCAGTGAAATAAGACACCTGAGCTGTCGATCATTATGTAAACTGTCCAACTTTTGCCTTCCAGCATTCTCAAGCTACAGATTACTTTCTATCCAGGAGTCCTTGAGTGATAGCAAAAGCTGTGAGATTTTGATTAGCTTTTTCACCCAACAAACACAAGAAAGCAAGCTAACAGTTTTGTAAATAATGAATTAATTTTAAACTGAGGTGGTGTCTCGCTGGTATGGTAATAATGATAGTTGGTGACTATGTGCATGAAACTCTGGGTGAGTTTAACTGTGGCTTTCTGCAGAGACTACAAAACACACCAAAATAACTTTCTTTCTAGCCTCTTTAGCCTTGTAAGAAGTATCTACAGAAGTCTGAAAACAAAGACTATATTCCAGATCTAACATGCTGGCATGATAGATCATTCCCACTTAGATCAATTGAGCTATATTGCTGCAACAGGTCTTATGGACTAAATATTACTCTACTCCAAGATAAATACAGCGTAAAGAAAGAAGATAATGAGATAACATTGATTTTATATCAGTACATCTGACAGAAAAAGTTGCCCCCGGGTTATTTTTTATCATTAATTTATTTTATTTGCTTTTCCTTTGAATTAACTTATTCCTTTCTCACTGAAAGAGGGAAAAAATCCCTGTTGATGCTGGAGAGGCAAATACAACATTATATGAGACCTTTTAAAGACACAGTATGACTTTATTCAGTGAATTTCATTTGTTATGAAGTTACATTTCTTTTTAATTACAAAAAGTAAATAAATAACTTTTCCCTATTTTTCTTATCCCATCTTAGTCCCTGTATCAGTCCACTCAAACTTCCAGTAGGAATACTAATAGATTTGTAAATAGGTAGCAAAATCACTATTAGACTTAGGAAAGAAAATGCAAAAGATAATTAATGTTGAGGATTTAAGAGGTTTCTTTAATGAACAGAAAAGTTATTGCGGGGAATAGGTGAAGTTTTTTCAACTAGAAGTGAAATATCCCTATCACAAATGTCTGTTCAAGATTATTCCAACACTTACTGTAATTAGTATACCTATCTAGTGATCAAGTCAAACTCAAAATCTACATTTAAATGAAGATATTCAAAAAGAGTAACTGAGTATTCTGACAGCATTCATTTAACCACTCTGTCGATACATGCTTGCAGGTCTTGTATATACATACATTTTCATCCTCCACATGGATTCAGAAATGTTCATTTTTCATGTTGCTGTGAAGTATTTGCAGCGTGAGTTAACAATGTGTTTGATATTACTTTCCTCCAGTATGAGTTTGGGGGTTTCCTTAATGTTTAAAAATGCAGGTGGCTTAGCCTAAGTGATTCATACACAAAAATTAAAATTTAATCTCAAATACAGATAGACCAACAGTATCTAAGATTAACAAATTGCTGCCTGTCACCTCCTAGCTTGCAAACCTGTTATTTACTATAAGATTCAGAGCAATAAAACATTTCAAAGCACCATTATATGAAAAAAGACCACTCAGACATCATTTTCTTTAGATAACATTGATTTTTCATTTTCCTCATAACAATTCACTATGAAAGCAAACAAAGCAACAGGAACAACAAAACATATGGGATGTCTCACATTCATTACCTTTATATATATAGGCTTTACCTAAAGAAATATATCATTTAGAAACAGGTTAACTTTAGACTTTTTAAGGGGTACCTAAATTATATTATATTTAAACTCTTCGGACACTTGAAGACCAAATTGAAAATGTCATAAATAAACAGCTCTCAGAATTTAATTGTGAAAGCAGTTTAAAATATGTTGTTAAAAATCAGGACTTCTCTGCTGTCATTTGAGAAAAAAAGAAAATCTCACTGCCTTCTAAGTGTGAAGAAATATTTGGTATTACAGAGTCTTTGTAGATTTTTCTTTGTTCTTTCTCAGCATTGCTGTCTACTATCTGTGTATAATGGCAACATTAACAGCAAACAAGTCGTTTTTCATTCCAAGTAATGCAATATTTGGCAGTACTCCCAAAAATTCCTTTTCCCTTTTATTCTTCCACTTTCCCCACCATAGGCTGATTATTTGTTTACAGAAGATGAAAGAGTCAATAAGTGAGTTTTCAAATCTGCAAGCAGAGACATTTGTCATTTAAATAGGAAGTTCTGTGCCTGCAGAAAAACTCAGCTTGATCTGCTAAGGAAAAAAATTCATTTGGTTAAATATGCTGCTGAGGATGTACATTGCCTCAGCAAAGGGAATAGATTAAGAACAGATATATACTTTAGCTCATCTAAAAATATCAGAAAACATTATGACATATTTTCTAGCAAAATACAGTCTATATGATATTTCAAGGAAAAACATTACAGAACTCAACATTAACATGCAGGAAACACATCTTTTAAAATGGAAACAGAATGGGCTTTTTTTTTTTTTTTTGATGAGCATATTGTCTTCAGCACTATATTTAAATTTAAGAAGATTCAGTGCTGTTTATGAAGGAGCCAGTACTGAATCTTCAGTTAAGAAAACCAGCTGCAGATTTGATTAGAACGATAAATATTGTAGCGATGCATTGTAAATAAAGTAATGTGTTGGTTTAAACAGCTTAAACGGTGCGACGGAAATCAAGTAGAGAAAATAATGCAACTCGAACCTAGCTCTTTCGAAACAATATAATTCTATTTTCATTTGAGTTTTCTTCAAACCTAAAACCTTCTCTTTCAACTTGGCATACATTAGTCTTTCTACAGTCTGAGGCGCCTGCAAAACACAGTTAATAGCAGTGCTGACTTCTAAGTGTCCTATTTAATAGAAGATGTAGGGGATGTAACACCTTAATGAGATCCAAAACTTTATGTTATTTCCTTAGATTCCCCATAGGTGCATGGAAAGTTAAATTAGAATGGTATCCCAAGGGATCAACAGCCTAAGCTGAGAGACATCTGAAATCAGCACACTCAAGATGCTGCTAAATAAAGGTAACTAAATAGAGATAATTAGGAATGGAAATTCTTAAATTTGGTGTCTGAAGTGGATTACCCACATCTTCAGCCACCTGACTATCACAGCACCCTAAAGCACTTCCTGAATTGGTGTTTTTGCCAACATTTCTTTTTTCTCCTGTTTGATGGTAAAGACTTGACAGAATGAACAATATTAACTTTTCCAGGAAAAGTCTGTAGGTTTTTTCTGGAAAGGGCTCCTTCCTGGTCAGTGGGAAATAAGTCTCCTTCAGGAAAAGGAAGCAACTGACTCTGGACCTCACACCCATGAATGCTCTAACAAATAGACCTTTGCACAAGAGGGGGTGTCACCTATAATAGAACAATTCCTATAGTTATGTTTTCAGAGGGAGGATCTCCCACTGCATTTGGAGTGTACTACAAACCTACACAGGTGTAGGTGTTTACACAGTATTCTATGTGCAACAAGCCCTTTTGGAGACTGAGGAAGAATTTAGTATGTTTCTTGGGCACGAACTGAGTGTAGCGCTCTTCAGGATATTCAAGATTAGGTTAGTTCTGGATGTGAAAAAGTTGTGACTTTGTATGCTTACAGAAACATAAAGTGAAAAATGAGCAATGCCAACAAAATTTTAGTCACATTCTGCCTCAGAATCTGGAATGGAGTTTTCAGACAGCAGTTTGAAATAAGGTGCCTGCGTTCATTTATGGGTTGGACCTAAGACTTTATCTTTTGATATCAAAGAAAATCAAGGAGCTTTACCTACAAGGAGAGCTTGAACTGATGTTTCAGTTCTCTAACTTCTCAGGAGATATGGGAGTAAAGCCCAGGGGAAAAAAAAAAAGAAAAAAAAAATTTAAAAAGGAAAAAAGAGCGTGAAAAAAGTCCATACAGCTACAACACCAAATCTCTGCTTCACTCAGTTTTGAGATATTATAAATAAATACAGCATAAACAGAACAGGAAGTGACAACTGATCTCTTCCTCTTAAGTGGAAGTATTTGACTGAAGCATCATAATTGTTCAAAGCTGCATATCACTCAGAAAGGTCTATAAAGGTATGTCTTGTCAGACTCACAGTCATGCTCCCACAGATTAGTATGGGGGGTCATGCAGCTTCCTGGACTTAGTCCTATAGAACTTGATATTGATCCAAAGGTAAAAAGTAATGGCTTGAGAAGAACATACCCTGGATTTCAGTAATAACTAGGGTGATTATATTGATTCACATCCAACCTGTACATGTAAACAACAAAGGCCATGATAGTTACAGGCAAAGTAATGAATATCACTGAGATTGCTTCTGCACAATGTAAGTGATCCCAGAATAGATAATAAATGTATCCCTCTTTGCTGGCAACTCTGCTCTAAACTGAAATTGTGATCAAGGTAGCAGAAAATAAATTCATCTTACATTTCTGTTATTTAAAATCTGGAGCTGATCATGGAAACCTTCAAACTGCTCTGCTTTTGCTGTAAACAAGCTACATCCTGTCTTCAGCTCTTTATAATACCATAAACGAACATGTGAGGATGCAGTAAGGACTTCTCTTCCTTACAGATGCAAGCACAAGAAATCAAGATTTATTTGAAATGAACTAATGAGTTTTCCTCTTCACTTGGAAACACAGTGTCCCAGGTATCTTCTCAGAAATCTTTTTTTCTCCTGGAAGTGAAGATTCTGATAGCAAACATATATCAGTGAATAGAATAAGATAGAAAGCTTTGGTAAATGGCCCATATTTTATTTTAAGAGAGTGGCATATAACTTTGAATAGGTTTTGTTGCAGTGAAAGGGGGAAAAGTCCTCTAGCTGACCACCTGGTTGATTGAGTCAACATGGCATTAAACTAGCAACAAAAGGAGAAAGAAAAAAAATAATCCCTCATTTAGCAACAAATCAAGATGTCAAGAAGAAAATTCACTAATTCACTATTATACATGAAAAGAATACAGTATTTAATTTCCTATGTATGTCTGCCAAGAGACTGGCTTCTAAACAGGGAGAATTTGAGCTCATAAGTTGCTCATTTATGAGCATAAATTCAGTCTTGTTGGTATCACTGAAACCTAGTAGGTAGAATCACATGATTAGAATGTCAAAATCACAAATTACAACCTGCTTAGGAAAGCTTATATAGGTAAAATGAGAAACAAAAGAAACAGAAGGCCCGTTGAAAACTCAGTTCCAAATATTCTTGAATACTTACAGATTGGTATCCTAATAGATAAAACTCAAGCTGTACTAAAGAAGGTGTGTGCTAAAGACCACAACATCCCTATAGGAAAGAGATGTGCTCATTAAGTACTCTCAATAACATACAGAAAAAAAAAACATGAGGAACTTCAGTTTGTGGTGAAAGCCTGGAGTTACTGGTACAAAACTGTTTTTTGCAATTTTGTGCTGGTTTTGGCTGGGATAGAGTTAATTTTCTTCATAGACACTAGTATGAGGCTATGTTTTGGATTTGTGCTGAAAACAGTGTTGATAATACAGGGATGTTTTAGTTACTGCTGAGCAGTGCTTACACAGAGTCAAGGCCTTTTCTGCTTCTCACACCACCCCACCAGCGAGTAGGCTGGGGGTGCACAAGAAGCTGGGAGGGGACACAGCCAGGACAGCTGACCCCAACTGACCAAAGGGATATTCCACACCATATGACATCATGCTCAGCATATAAAGCTGGGGGAAGAAGAAGGAAAGGGGGGGGCACGTTCAGAGTTACAGCGTTTGTCTTCCCAAGTAACCGTTACACGTGATGGAGCCCTGCTTTCCTGGAGATGGCTGAACACCTGCCTGCCCATGGGAAGCAGTGAATGAATTCCTTGGTTTGCTTTGCTTGTGTGTGCGGCTTTTGCTTATTAAACTGTCTTTATCTCAACCCATGAGCAGCTGTGTGGGGCTTAGTTGCCATCTGGGGTTAAACCACAACAAATTTGTACACACTTACATCAAACAATTGCTACATCTAAGGAGAATCAGGAATACGCATACTCCGTGACTTGAATTTTATCTCAGACTTCATTCCAAGAACTAGAGGGGAGCAGATCACAGAACTGAAAGTTAGTCGTTGATTAGTTCCAAGTGGTTGTAACTTGTCTACATTTGCAAAAAGACTGAAATCCTAAGCGGTAATATATGCCTGTTTTATACTCTAGAGGTGCCAATTTCACAAAGTGGAAAACAATTATAAGCCAGTGTTGTGGTTTAACCCATCAGGCAGCTAAACACCACACAGCCGTTCACTCACTCCCCCACAGTGGGATGGGGGAGAGAATCAGAAAAAAGATAAAACTCATGGGTTGAGATAAAGACAATTTAATAGGACAGAAAAGGAAGGGAAAATAATAATAATGATAAAAGAACATAAAAAACAAGGGATGCACAATGCAATTGCTCACCACCCACTGACTGATGCCCAGCCAGTTCCTGAGCAGCGGTCCCCACCCCCTGGCCAACTTCCCCCAGTTTAGGTACTGAGCATGATGTCACACGGTATGGAATATCCCTTTGGCCAGTTTGGGTCAGCTGTCCTGGCTGTGCCCCCTCCCAGCTTCTTGTGCACCTCCAGCCTTCTCACTGGCAGGGCAGTATGTGAAGCTGAAAAGTCCTTGACTAGTGTAAGCACTGCTTAGCAACAACTAAAACATCAGTGTGTTATCAACATTATTCTCATCCTAAATCCAAAACACAGCACTATACCAGCTACTAGGAAGAAAATTAACTCTATCGCAGACAAAACCAGGACAACCAGTTGCACTGAGAGGGAAGATAAACACCACAATACAATCAATATTTGGGAGTTGCCTGAAAAGATTTTACTAGATTCTCCAAAAGCCTCAGTCTTTGTTAAAAAACATCTTTGCCCAAAAGGCAAAGAGAAAGCAACAATAAAAAATTCAATAAAGAGAAAACTGATAATACTTAGCATAAACTATAAGCTAAAAATTGCAGAAAGCTCATAAGGAAAAACATAGACAAATGTATGGCCAGCAGAACTAGAGAGAATAGTTAGAATTTTTAATAAAGCATTAACAATGGTTAATGTTACTATCCGGCTAGTTACCAGATAGAAATAGGACAAATTATAATAATATAATTCAATAAATATTTCTGTTCTGTAGATGAGGAAAAGGCAGATTATACATATATATGTATATATATTTTTTATAAGGACTTTGGATTAGTTTGCATTAGGGCAGTAATTAAGAGCACGTTGAACACCAACTATTGAAGTTGAACATTTTTTAATCAACAAATCTGGATAAGTTTGATGTAAGAGTTTTAAAATAATTGGCTGATGTCTGGACAATTAATGCTGAATTTTCAAACTTATACACATCTTCAGATAATGCTGTATAAATTTCATTAATAAGTGAAAGAAACATTGAGTTTGAAACACCTCATTTATCTCCACTTTATAAAGTGAAAAATCTGTGTATTAAAAAAAGAAAAAAAATACAATCAGTAATCTCCACAGGTTTTGCTTAAAACCTTCAGTTTGTACTTCAGTACACCTGAAATCTGCCATTAGCTGAGTCATGATTACTGCACTGGGAACAATGGTTTAAAGACAAGGTGGAGCACTAAGATAATTGCAAACAACAATTTCCACCAAAATCACTGTTTGGTGAATGAGCAAGAATGCAGACATTCTTTTATATTTTTAAAAGATATTATTCAATAATATTAATGCAAGAATGCATAAATAGCTTTGCAATCTTTCTATTCAAAATTAAATTTAATACTGGGCAATCAGTAACTTCAGAGTATAAATGTACATATAATGCTGTTATTCAAATAGAATAGCTATATTTACCTGTTCCATTTAATTGGGGGGGGGGGGGGGAAGTTTTTCTTTGCAGCTTGAGTGTTTCTTGACCTACATACATTTTTCTGGTGAATTTACTGTGAGAGTAACTTGCAGTTTCCATTTGATTGCATACACTGAAATTAATTATCATTTTAAAATATACTGGTTTTGCATTGTGTAACATCTGACCTTTGCAGATTTTGACACATTGCCTACCATGTTTAGGACTCTGCTACATTTCATTTACAAAAATAGATGTTCAGCTTTTACATTTGAGCTGCCCTACTGTTAATTTGTATTCTCATTTCAGATGGCCACTATTTTACTGGCAGAAATAATAAAAACACAAAGTTCTTGTATGTATTCATTACTTCTAAGATGCTTTCAACATGGGAATTACCATATCACTGCAATTAATTATTACAGTAATAGAAATCTTCTTTCACATAATGAATTTTGATGTCATAAAATGCCAGACTGCAATGCACAGTTGTGCAAGTGTAGTGATATACCTGGTAAGCACCAGTAGCTATTTTTACCTGCTGAAAAGCACTTCTAGCTAGATATTACTATATCAACTTCAGCTTCCTACTTTTTTAAATCTTGGCTTTCTTTTTTTCTACAGTTTTTCTGAACTGGTTTTAAATTTATTGCAACAGAATATTTAATATATCAGTTTCCAAATTCCTAGAAGCTACCCCAGCAGTAGAGGCCCTTTTATATTACACATTTCATAGACAGACATTTATCAACCTTTTTAACCTCTAGCCTCTCACTGGATTGTCATTTGAGCTGTTACACAATAATTACACAGATAAGATTCATTATTTCTTAGAATAACATTCCCATTCTGAATGTATGGCTGTACCTATTTGGTCCTGGATATCCAGTTTTACTTGGCCATTTTGAAACATTATGTTTTGCTTGGACTCTATCATTAAATAAATCCCATCATTCTGTATCTTCTACCTGTTATTTTCATTATCATGGCATTTTCTACTCTGTCTTATCTAAAAATTGTGCATGTCATTGATACATACTAAATAATAAATAGTTTATAACTGATCTCTTGAGATCAATATTTTAAATACATTTGTCTGGCAAGGACTCCATTAAGGGTCATATTTAGACTCCAGTCACTTGGCCATTTATGAGTCCAGTTAAAGTGTATCATGTTGATTTTCTATTTTAAACAACAACTTAAGCCACACCAAGTCCAGTGGAACTGTGAAAGTGTTAGTGTCATTGTACAAGTCATATGGTGGAACTTCATCCGGAAAGCGTTTGGACAGTTCTGGCTGCTGTTCTTCAATGAAAATGAGTTCAAACTGGAACAGGTTCAGGGGAAAACCACTAGCATGACTGAAACCATGAGCAACCATACAGGAAGAAATTTGAGAGCTCAGTTACTCAGGTTAGCTCAATAAAGCCAGAGAAGGCTTTTGCCTTCACCTTTGATTTCACCCTATAAATGTAGCAGGTGATAAACAGAGAGGAAGAACTGATCACACCCAAGAATCATATCAGCACTAGAAAAAAATGGATATAAACTGTCTGTTAATTAAGCTAGGACAGAAAGGAGAAACAGATTTCTAACACAAGATGCATTCTGGCATAGTTCACCAAATGGAGTATTAAGAGACAAAAAATCCCCTAACTGAACTTAAGATATAGCTTTATCAGTCTGTGAAAATTATAAGTAGCGTGCCAGTTAAAGCAAAGAACTTGAGTCTGTAATGTAGCAGACCACATCTGATACAGTGTTCCTAAGCAGTTTATAAAAGTATGTAATAAATATTGGCACTTTCACCTTTAGCAAAATAATTTGCCAGAAAGCTCTTTCTCTTCTTAGGTATGTTTTGTCTAAAATGCTCCTGTAAGTTGCATCTCAGACCCAACTGCATAACTACTCCAGTAACATTCAAAAAATACATTTAGTGTGTAAGCCATTTTCTGCTGAAATGGTAAAAAAGTTTTTTAAAACCCCAAACCTTATTATATTCTTATAGTTTGCATTCCTGTTTTGGAATAGCATAACGTGCCTTCATTCTGTTACAAGTAAGTGCACATTAAACAATTCCAGCAATGCTTATTCATGCTTGTTCATGTTGGGTTTTGGTGCATGCTTCTGAAAACTGACTTTATGGGATGGGTGATATTTTTACCCTACAGAAAATACCTGCACTTAACTGAACTTAATAGAAGTTCATAGTCATTTTCTTCCATTGTTTTCCACACATGTATGAGAAATAGACTCCTTAGTTAAGTTGTAAGGGATAGTTTAATAGGAAAAATATTTCTTTTTCTAACCTTTGACAGATTTTTAGAATAATTTCTGCAGAATTTTGTACTTTAGTGGTACTTTAACCTATGAGTAAAAATAGAATACGTCATTTCCAAAAGATGATGGTACGGTTTCTACAGATACAGATTTTGAGACTGATGAGTGGTATCTAGTGTCAGTTCAAGATGAGAAGCTATAACGTCAAAAGAAATTCTCTAAACATGAATCCATTGGTACAATTGATGCACTGACTTTCTGGAGGCAGAGATGACTTAAAGACATGCTATTAATATATTACTGAGTTGCAAAAAGAAAAAAAAAGGAAAAAACCCTCCAAAACCACAAAGAATTGCAGATCTTGCTTACGTCTTTCTGTCAATTGCTAGATATAAGGGAAAATCCCGAGCTCTCTACTTCAGGAAAATTCTTAACTGAATCACAGGTTTGCTTAAGTAAAACCAATATAATTAGGATCACAGTTAACATACATCCTGAAAAGTAGATGATAAAGTCAAAAGTGAAGCTGAATTTTACTGACAGTTGGATCATATGCATAGCTAGGAACTACATATACTGTTCTATTGTATTTATTACTTTAAACTATAACTAAGAGAGGAACTATATTAATGTTCCATTAAAATTCATAATTTTGCAAGTTTTGTTTAAAACAACCCACAACTGTCATCACTGAAAACTTACTAAATCAAATTACATTCTTTTTTGGGAACTACATCAATATTCAGTGAACCACTTAATTGTATTTATTTACTTACTGCACCAGTCCCTGGTGCTAGACTCTTTCCTAATACAAAGCCTATGTATTCTATGCTTTTAAAAAGTTATAATTTAAAATTAAACTATGTCACTTCTTATCTGTTTTCTTGGTATCACCTGTGAGAGAATTTTTCCTCTCAAGTATAATGATTAATCCTGGGTAGACTTACATATGTTTGCACTACTACTCAGAACTACTAAAATTACACACCTATATTTACTGGTGCTGAGTTCCAAACTTACCTTAATTTTTCTCACTGCTTCAGGCAATCTCACAGAGATAGGAAGAATTCCAGCCTTCACACGATTATTGAAAAGCAAAACCAGACTGAAAGCAAAATCCATTTTTTTCATGTAATACTCATTAGTCTAGTGGACTTCAAAACTTGTACAAGAATGAAGACAGAGCAGCCTTTAATTATGAAGACCAAGAGTTCCACCCCTTGAATTTTGCTGACTTATTAATATGCCTGTGGCCTTCATAGCTCTTTTGTGACCATGTAAAAGTACTAATATAATCTCACAGATCAAGTAAGAACTTTCAGAAGATCACTGCAGACAGACATGCATGGCATGCAAGAGACATAATGGCCTCAAGTTGCGCCAGGGGAGGTTTAGACTGGACATGAGGAAAAATTTCTTTACTGAAAGAGTGGTTAAACATTGGAACAGGCTGCCCAGGGAAGTGGTTGAGTCACCATCCCTGGAAGTATTTAAAAGATGTGTAGATGAGGCGCTTAGGGACATGGTTTAGTGGGCATGGTGGTGTTGGGTTGACGGTTGGACACGATGATCTTCGAGGTCTCTTCCAACCTTAATGATTCTATGATTCTATGACATGGAAATGAGATGTTGGGCTCTAATATAATAGAACAAAGACTCTGCCACAAAGACTTACAGAAAAAATGTGACATTAAGCTCAACTTTAGCCAAGTCTCAGTATAGCTCTGCCATTCAAAGAGCTAAACAAAATGTATCGCTAATGTTCACTTCACTAGAGCGTACCTATTTTGTGATTGCAGTATAATTTAGATGTAATCAAGTCCCCTCCCAGTGACTGATTAATGTTAAGACACTGGAGCACAGATGCCAGGTCTCTGTCTTCTCAAAGCAAGCAAGTGGCCTTTCTGGTGACAGAGGCATGCTCAGCCTTGAAATTGCTTTCAAAAGCAATATGTCTTGAATTCTTGTCTAACTGGGTGGGGCATAAATAAGAGAAGTGGAGAGCATCGCACTGCCTCTGTGTCGTGGTTTAACCTCAGCCGGCAACTAAGAACCACGCAGCCGCTCGCTCACTCCCCCCCGGTGGGATGGGGGAGAGAATCGGAAGGGTAAAAGTGAGAAAACTCATGGGTTGAGATAAAGGCAGTTTAATAGGTAAAGCAGAAGCCACACACGCAAGCAAAGCAAAACAAGGAATTCATTCACTACTTCCCATGGGCAGGCAGGTGTTCAGCCATCTCCAGGAAAGCAGGGCTCCATCACGCGTAACGGTTACTTGGGAAGACAAACGCCATCACTCCAAACGTCCCCCCCTTCCTTCTTCTTCCCCCAGCTTTATATACTGAGCATGACGTCACATGGTATGGAATATCCCTTTGGCCAGTTTGGGTCAGCTGTCCTGGTCGTGCCCCCTCCCAGCTTCTTGTGCACCTCCAGCCTTCTCAGTCAGTAGAGCATGGGAAGCTGAAAAGTCCTTGACTAGTGTAAACACTACCTAGCAACAACTAAAACATCCGTGTGTTATCAACACTGTTCTCACCCTAAATCCAAAACACAGCACTGTACCAGCTACTAGGAAGGAAATTAACTCTGTCCCTGCCGAAACCAGGACAGTATCCACCCCTTATTCTATACCATCTACGTCATGCTCAAGTCCCATATTTTCCAGTGCAACCTCATTAACCAACCACCCCGCTTTCCATCCTTTGATATAACACACAGATATCATTCCCTTAGTCTATCGACCACCCTTGTGGAATGTCTGTAAAATGTCCAGAAATGTCCATGAAATATCCATTGAGTTCATTTAGTCCATGACTTTGGGCTCCATCTGTGATGGTGGTCACTCAGGACAGGAGAGGTGGTGTGTTGCGTGGAATTACTGGGTACCAAAGCCAGCTCAGGTCGGGTCACTGCTGCACTTGCACTGCTTCTTGTAAGGCTTGTCCTCCACTTGTTCGGGTGGTTCCTGCTATAGTAATTCCTATAACACGCAACTCAAATCATGGGTTACAACAATTTAAAGGTATTTCCATTACAATCTCCACCCCTGGTCCCTTTGGGCCAGGTTATAGGGTTTAACATTGCAATGAACTCCTCCCCTTGCCCCTGCTCCGGCTTGGACTTATCCACAGACTGCAGTCCCTTAGGGTAGTACCTGCTCCAAGTGGAGCCTTATCTATGAGCCACAGTCTCTCCAGGGGTACGCCTGCTGCGGCATAGACTTATCCACAGTCACTTTGAGATGCACCTGTTCCAGCACGGCCTTCTCCATGGGCCACAATGTCTTCAGAGATATACCTGCTCCAGCGTGGCCTTACTCGCAGCCACAGTCCCTTCAGAAGTAAACCTGCTGTAGCACAAACATAACCGCGGCCACAGACGCTTTGAGATGTACCTGCTCTGGCATGGGCTTATCCATGGCCACAGACGCTTTGGGGTGTCCTGCTCCCGCATGGACTCATCCACAGGTCACAGCCCCTTCGACTCGAGTTCACACTGGAGTTCCAGCCTGTCTAGTACAGCAGCACAGAAACAGCAGCGATGCCCTGGCCATCTGCCAGCCCAGGCGCATCGCCATTGCGTTATCAAAATGTTCCCAGGCACAGCAGAATACGATGATAAGCAGTACAGCAGTACAGCAAGCAGTGAAAGCAAAAAACAGCCACTAAGGAGCATTGGACTCTAATATACAGTAAGGCAAGCAAGCCCCATGGCAAGCACAGGAGCCTGCCAATTAATAGCTAAACAGCAATAACAGCTATAAATTCGATCTAGCACATTCCAATCAAACCTGTCATTATCTCGAACCCTTCGAGCCCCACGTTGGGTGCCAAAAAGGACTGTCGTGGTTTAACCTCAGCCGGCAACTAAGCACCACGCAGCCGCTCGCTCACTCCCCCCCGGTGGGATGGGGGAGAGAATCGGAAGGGTAAAAGTGAGAAAACTCATGGGTTGAGATAAAGGCAGTTTAATAGGTAAAGCAGAAGCCACACACGCAAGCAAAGCAAAACAAGGAATTCATTCACTACTTCCCATGGGCAGGCAGGTGTTCAGCCATCTCCAGGAAAGCAGGGCTCCATCACGCGTAACGGTTACTTGGGAAGACAAACGCCATCACTCCAAACGTCCCCCCCTTCCTTCTTCTTCCCCCAGCTTTATATACTGAGCATGACGTCACATGGTATGGAATATCCCTTTGGCCAGTTTGGGTCAGCTGTCCTGGTCGTGCCCCCTCCCAGCTTCTTGTGCACCTCTAGCCTTCTCAGTCAGTAGAGCATGGGAAGCTGAAAAGTCCTTGACTAGTGTAAACACTACCTAGCAACAACTAAAACATCGGTGTGTTATCAACATTGTTCTCACCCTAAATCCAAAACACAGCACTGTACCAGCTACTAGGAAGGAAATTAACTCTGTCCCTGCCGAAACCAGGACACTCTGCAGGCAGGAAGGCACTGCTGGGGCTTGAGAAATGGATTTGCATTTACTTCAGCAGCGAAGAGTCTGAAATTAAATGGCTTCTGTCTGAATGTGTGTATACAAAAATGTTGTTATACAAGCAAAAAGCCTCCTCCTTTCACTTTATTTTGTCAGAAAACATAGAATTCTTCTCCAGTCCTTGAAAGGCTGTCTAGGTTGTAGATCCCAAGTAGATGGAGATGCCCTGCAGCAGCCTGAAGTAGACATCTGGGAACATAATAGAGATTGCTTTTACCCCCAGTGTTGCCATTCTGGCTAAATCTGGTGTGCCAGCTTTATGTATTGACTCTTCAGAATTCATGTATCTCAAACGAGACTTGGAAGTCCTTGTTACTTATGACATTTCAAACAGATGTTTAGATTCCAATCAGTGTTCATCATCTAAATCTTAGGATCATCTAGTATAACTATTAAATACTTTATTGACCTTTAGGAAGTCATCACTTTCAGATGCATCCTGGACTGCATCAAAGCAGCGTGGCCAGCAGGTGGAGGGAGGTGATTCTGCCCCTCTATTCTGCTCTGGTGAGACCCCACCTGGAGTACTGCGTCCAGCTCTCGAACCCTCAGCATAAGACATGGACCTGTTGGAGTGCATCCAGAAGAGGGTCACAAAAATGATCAGGGGGATGGAACACCTCTCCTATGAGGAAAGGCTGAGAGAGTTGGGGTTGTTCAGCCTAGAGAAGAGAAGGCTCTGGGAAGACCTTATCGCAGCCTATCAGTACTTAAAGGGGACTTATAAGAAAGATGGGGACAGACTTTTTAATAGGGCCTGTTGCTATAGGACAAGGGGGAATGGTTTTAAAATAAAGGATGGTAGATTTAGACTAGATCTAAGGAAGAAATTTTTTACGCTGAGGGTGGTGAAACACTGGCACAGGTTTCCCAGAGAGGTGGTGGATGCCCCACCCCTGGAAACATTCCAGGTCAGGTTGGAGGGGGCTCTGAGCAACGTGATCTAGTTGAAGATGTCCCTGCCCACGGCAGGGGGGTTGGACTAGGTGACCTTTAAAGGTCCCTTCCAATCCAAACTATTCTATGATTCTATGACTCTATGATTCTATGATTCTATGATTCTTTGAAGACACATATGCTTTAAAGATGATGTTTAAAGACCTTTTCATGGCTAACCTTTTCACTTGTTTGTTTTCATAGAACAAGTTTCAGAAAGTTTTCTCCAAAGGGCACCTCAGCAAAGATTAATCAAAGTCACAAACTGACAATTCTCATCACATTTAAGCAGCAGGAAAACTAAAAAAAAAAAAAAAAAAAAAAAAAAATAAAATCAGAAAATCTATTCAAAATTAAAAGGGTCTGTCCAAGTACTTGACATAGAACGATTGTCTCCCAGCTCCACTGTTATCACACCGCACTATTGCATAGTGTACAGGGAAACATTTGGTTATTCCTGACTCTCATAAAGCCTCCTGAAGTAGCTGTTTTGAATAATGATTAATACAGGATGGGAAAGGAGCTTCTCCAGAGTGCCTTGTTTGTGCTAATAACACTGCAACTACATTAACAATTCAGTTTGGAGCAATAGCACAAGTTTTTAGCCAGTCCCCTGGCTGTCTCCACTTATGACATAGCATTTCAGTTCAGTAGAAGTTTTAGCGTACTCTAGCTAAATTTCTCTAAGTAGAAACTAAACCAGAAGCTTTTCTCTGGGTTGACACCAAATGCTCTTTAGCACCTAAAGGGAACATAGGGGTCAAGCATCCATTGGTTGTTTGGTTACACTTGAGCCATGTGCACTGTGGGGACACTCAATATAAGGGACCAGAATAAACCCGGACTGATCTGAAGTAAACTCTTGAACTTCATACAGTGCAGCTGCAGGGGCTTCAGCACCAACTACTTTAAAGGACTGATCCTTTGCCTTGTCCTAGAAACAAACTTGTAACCATTTAGATTCTTGGATCCAAAGTCCTACAAAACTATCATCATAGATTAGGGTCTTCAGTTACATAAATACTGGTTTGGGGAACTGGGAACAGTGCACTGTGAAGAGGGATGTGCTTTACCTCTATCGGTTCTACTCTTCACGCTTTGCTCTTCAGATGCAAACAGCTGTAGATTAGGACTCCATATCATGTCAGCCTTTCTTTCAATTTTATCAGCCATGATAGGAAGATCTGTAATAGACAGCACTAGATTGTCGATTGGCAATTTGGGTGCACATCGCCAGTAGGCATTGACTGCTTTACTTGCCATTGAACAGGCACTTGTGGAAGATAACAAAGATGTGAGCATAACTGCGCATATGCATGAACACAGCAATAAAGAAGGGTATTTAAAAGTTTTGCTTAACAATATAATCACAGGTTTATACTCTACTTTTCTATGACCTAATTGTAATAATTCAATCTATTACATTTAGAAGTCATTAAAATAAATTTAAACTAACAGTAGATAATTATTCACTTTCCAGAGACATTCTAAACAAAAGAAAGTTTATTTCAAGGAAACAATATGTTAAGACTACCTACCTTCTTTAAATCAATGAAACAGCTAGTATCCAATTATTTTGATTAGAATCACAGCTAGCACCATTCAGAAACCTCTCAACCTTCTTGTGAAAGGTTAAAGTTATTAAAAAGAAAGAGAACTGCAGGGACGTGCTAATTTTCTTGTACTAAGAGAACAATGTCTTCCTGTAATAAAGGAATCTTATTTTGCTTTGACTAACTTATCTACCTGCTTTGTAGAGGGCAAAGCACTCTAAAATGTTTTCTGGTCTTCCCAACGTATCATTTTGGGGCTGTTACCTCTAACTGCATTACAAGTTGGGGTTTTTTGTTCGTCAGGAAAGTTGTTAACAGAATCAGTGGTAACAGAATGTCGTAAGAATTAACACAAATTTTTAAACAATTTAAGGGAGTCATTAACTCAGTTTGCTAATCCAGTGGGAAATTTCCTGGTTCAAATGGTACAAAAGGATAACATGAATTATAATGTAGGAAATATTCTCTATACAGTCTGATTGTTTGCTGTCACATGCAAATAATCATGAATGCATCAAGCTACTAATTGCTAATCAGATCCCATGCTGTTTTAATAAATTCATCTACTAAAGGTTGTTCTGTCAATATGTAATTAATGCAGCTTAATATAATGACTGTTCCTGTTAACATCTGTTTGTAGCAAATATGGAATTCAGACATTTTGTAACACAGCATTGCTTTTCTTCACAGGAAAGTGGTGTTTAAACAGTGTTTTCCTTTACATAGCAAATACTATCTAAGACATCCAACAGCTTACAATACCACCCATTTTGAATGTAGCAGCACTTACATAACAGCCTTGAAGCCGCACCGTTTTGGGTACTATAAGTAAGCATTTGAATCGTTGACTTAGATGTTAAGTTTATCACAAAACCTGTGTTACAAGTTATGTAACAAAATTATATAACAAAGAACAAGTTATGCTATAGCAAAATGCAACTGTCTGAAAATGTGTGCCCATTTTTCAATGTGATTTCAATTTGGTCATGTGGTGACCCCCCAATTTAAATGGTCAAATAAAGCCAAACAAAAGTAAACCTTCTGTTGTGTGGAATACACTAATTGACATTGGATTTGCTAGAATTCAGATTAATAAAATGCTAATTTTAATTAAGTTTTACAGTTTTCTTCATTGCCTGTCTTTTAAAGTATAATTACGCAATAGCTAAGACACAAGAACTTCATATGTATATTTGCATATTGACCACATTCATTCTCCACCATATGTAAGATCCTTGGGATTTTATTCATTATAATGCAAACTGGCTGTCAAAGCATCAGATGTACTTTGTTTAAGGCATATAAATGCAATTAATAGCACTTTATTCACTCAAAAGTTGTGACTACAGAAAATCTTAAGGCATGATCATGGTTTGGTTTCATTAAAAGTTTAACAACTGGAGAACTTGCTACATCTAATACATTCAGCAGTTATTTCTACTCTGCTTAATAGAAATAGGAGTGTTTTAGAAAGAAAAGAAAAGTAAGTATATATTTATTCATATATTCATGTGTAGAAGGTGTTTTTATTTAAGTACATCAGCAGATTTTAATGAACTGATAGAATACATCAGTTAGTTATTACTTATATATTATTTTTAAACTAATGAGACTTTATGGACCCTATACAAGGGACTTGACATCTCTATTTCCATGCCCAGTTTCTATATAGTTTATCTTCTTTTTTCTTTTTTATTGATTAATTCAAAAAATCATATTTTTACTCCATATACTTCATATTGATAATGGTTTTAATTTTGTTTTTTTACAGAGTTTGTTTTTTGCAGAGCTGAGTCACAGTGCACAAATCACAGTAAAGCTGCCGACTCTCTTGATTTGGAGAGGGAGTAGGAAAAAATGCAGAAAAAAAACTTTTTAAAATTGTTCAGGAAAGGGGTAGACATAGCAGTCTGTGGAAAATTTAGATGAGCAGAAAAATCACTTTGTCATAGTTTGATACGGGGGGATTGTGTGGTTTTGGGTTGTTTTTTTTTTACTTTAAAGCAAACACAATAGAAAAAGTAATGAACTGATAAAGGCAGTAGTGAGGGAAGGGGTGAATGGAATGACTGTCCTGCTGCCAGAAGTGTCATGTCACACCACAGCCTGTTAGCTTTATCAGATGTATGCACAATAAATACTTTCTCTGTGATATTCAATTTATAAAGTGCTGTGACACTCTTGAAAATGTGAATGGCAAGAAGACTATTTAGGCTCAGAAGAGTGTACTAAACTAGATACATAAATAATAGGATCATGTGTCAAAGAGCCCCTCTGGGAGACAAAATGCCTTATCTTTTACATTTTAACTGAATTAATTGGGTTAAAAATAAAAGCAGGTAAGTAAGAGATGCTGTGAAGCTATCTTAAACACAGAGGAAGAGATTTGTCCTTGGAAAGCCAAGCCCCCATTGGAGAGCTAGACTTACTGGGAACGAAAGGAACAATTCCCCTCAAAGCTAGTTAAGTCACTGGACCAAGAAAAGAGGAACTGTAGGGCTTTATTATTCCTTGTGATAAGAGTGACTCTGATTTTGTAATGAAAAGTTAACCCTGTACTGGAATAGACTTCTTTTCTTCTGTAAATTTAGCTGGTGCTATGTGTGATAACACTGGTTACTTTGGAGAGAATAAGACACAGCATCTGTTCAGAAAAAACATGAATTTAAATCAAATGTTGTTGCAAGTTAACCCAAGATCTTTGCAATCAGGCACCTATTTGGGTGTCTCAGGAAACAGTATTTGTTTCACACCATTTTGCAATAGGGGATCTGGCTGTATCAACTGTTAGGTATAAAGACAGCTCTCTTGATAATCATTATACAGTGGAGGAGAGGAAGACGGTTCAAGCAGGATTCAAATGCCCAGAGAATGTATTTTTAGTATAGGCAGCTCAGCTAGAATAAATCCTACCCCTGCTCACTGCAGACCTACATGATGAGATGCAGACAGTTCTGCAGCTGTTCAATTTTCCAGTCGGGCAAGTAGAATCATAGAATCATAGAATCACAGAATCATTAAGGTTGGAAAAGACCTCTAAGATCATCGAGTCCAACCATCAACCCAACACCACCATGCCCACTAAATAGAGAATTTACTGAGAATACTAACTATAACCTCTGTTTTCATTCATTATTGTTTAATTTGTTAGCATTTAGTGGTTTAGAAGCATTTTTGAAGTTAATTTCCTGATCAACCTCATTTACCAGGTTCGCAACAAGAAACAACTTCAAAGGATATAAGCAGCATTTCGTTCAGAGCAAACAGAACTAGAAGATGGACTACTGGAGTGCAACTAGTGCACTCCAGCTACTATGGACACTAAATCCATAGGACAAGACTAGAGCTGAAGTAAAACTCACCAAAAGGCAGATAGAATGGACATTGGGTCCATAGTACTGTTTTACTCTACAAAAGTGCTCCTACAGTTCTGTACTACTTTTTAATGTAAATATAACCTTACAGGACTTACTATTTGCAACAGCTAGTCCTGTCCCTCAAGTGAGATAAGTGGTATGTTAACATGGCCATAAAGATTCAGAGCTGGAGATGGTTCATGTCCCACAGGCTTACAGGACAGATGAAACCCTGACTGTGATTTTCTGCCCCTTTGTAAACATAAGCTTTGAGATATCTAATATGTTCAAGATCTCCTGAATAGTAAGGAACAGGAAAATGCAAGTCCTGTAGTGATGGAGATCTTAGTATTCTTATTTGTATCATTAATTAACTTTGAATTTTAAATTACTAAAGTATTTATTTCCATTATCACTACCTTTTCTCACTCAAATACTTTTGAAATCAACCTTTGTTTTTGTTATTATCTTTCCTATCTTAAATCGTGTATGACAAATTTCAGGTAAAAGTTATTTGTCCTTCTATAATAATAGAAAAAAATACCATAATTCATTTAATTGGTTATATTACAAAATTTCAAATTACTTTCAGTGTTACACTGGTTCAGATCTCCAACCAATATAAAATGGCATCTCTTTTTTCCCTCACTAGACAGACAATCTAATAGTGCTCAATTAAATGTTCCAAGGATGTCAAAGGCTATAAATCCTCAGGTAATCCTAATGGACATCCAGTCTTTTCCCATGTATAACAGGCTTTATCAGTTGTTCCCTGTTTGAATAAAATATATTGAAATTTTATCATGACTGAGAAAAACCCATTTTTTTATTTAAAATTTGCCATCAAGAGAGGCAATTCTTCATATGTTATTCCACCAGTTAATTGTTGTCACTATTCAAAATAGTATCTTAATTCTCATCTATATACACTTCTTAATACTAAACTTTGGTTTACTTTTAGTCTAGTACCTTGAAGAGCACTCTGCTACCAAATACCTGTTTTCCATATATGTATTACACTCAACTGAGCTCATAATCTTCAGACTTTGAATTCTCCATAGACTCTTGAAAAAGGAAAGTGTTATAGTTGCTCAGCATCTTTACACCTCAGAGTTAGACATCTGGATGTGTGAATCAAATCCATGTTGCTAAGTAAATATTCAGGTTCATAAGTTCAGGAGAAAAGCAAACAGTAGTAACCCTGGTTCCACAGCCTAGTGGTTATGACATGCAGTGGTGAAATAGAAGAAAATCCTGTTCTCATTATATGGGTGTCATCATTGCCATTAGCCACATCTGAAGAAAGTGGACCTTTTTATTTGACTGTGTAGTTATTTCTGACCTACCATGAGGAAACAATATGTGTTGTTGATCCCCCATGAATAGAAACATCTATTGTTTAACATCTGATTTAAACAATTCTGCCTCAAGGACAGCTAGATATCATACCTATATTCTAACACTCCTTACTTCATATTTGCTAAATGTGTATTGGCCCTCTGCTCTGCATGCTGGGGATCTCATTTGGAGGTGTCCAGTTCCTTCGTGATCTTCATAAAGGTCTCAGTGGTTTGCACAGAATCATAGAATCATAGAATGGTTTGGGTTGGAAAGGACCTTTAAAGGTCATCTAGTCCAACCCTCCTGCAATGAGCAGGGACATCTTCAACTAGATCAGGACTCCACCCTAGAAGTTAATACTTAGAAGTGAATGAAAGTAATGCTCCAATTTAAGTATTAAAACTTTTTACTGAACCCATCTTCCCTGAAGTTGTGTTAGCTAGTAACTAATGATTAACCCATAACCATTGTAATATTTTAACCAATTTTGTGATCTCTCCAGCTTAATATGACAAAATCTATTTTTCAAAAAACATTGTTGACAAACTACTTATACACTTCCTTATTTCTTAATGAAAATAATCCCATGTCAGCTAATCCATTTTTTTTCACAAAATTGTTGTCAGGATTGTTAGCTTACTTTAAAAAAAAAAAAAAAAATTGGAAATCATTTAAGTTATAGAACTTTTTCAGCACTCCAAATACAAAAGTTCAGAAGCATTTGCTGCTCATATGTGTTTTTTTAATATCCTTTGACATTTCTATAGTTCTTTTCTTTGATGTATACTTTCTGAAAATAGGACCAAAATTGACTAGCATTTCAGTCTGTGGCATAATTCTAAAATACAATACTTATTATGAGTTACCATAAAGTTTAATTCTGCCTCAGAAAAATCAATGTTTTCTTATTGTTATTCTTAAGAATTCTAAAACAAAGCATGTCAACGTTGTCCGGAATTCTAGAGCAGGTAATGAGGTATACCTCATCCAGTGAAATTATGGAAAGAATTTCTGTAAGAAAGCTATAATTAATTATATTGGATTGTAGCCAATGTATGCAAGTTAATAGTTTTATGAAATGAGTCTTGGGAGCTTTAGTAATTTGAAAGGGTTTAGACAATGTTTTTTTTAGATCAGAAAAAAATGGTATCTCTCTTAGTGCCATCCAGCTCACTTGAGAGACTGCACTGGAGAGAAATGACACTAAATGGCCAACTTCATTTGCTGTGACACCTATAAATTTTCTGAAGTTTTCCTACGTAGGTGTTAAAATTAGCCCATGCTTGTTTAGCTCTTTATGAGATTTCAAGGGACTACATTTACAATTACGTTAACTTACTATTTACTTTCTATTTATAGAAAGTATGTAGAATAAATCACAATTCAGAAATTTTATTTACGTAAAGAGAACCCTGCTATTTTATTTTGGCTACATAAAACCCTAAAATTCATATCTGTTCTTGACATTAATTGGACATGGAATTATATTTTTTTTCATTGTTAAGATACTGCAGTGGAAGAGAAGAAATCTTGATCTTATAATTTACACTGAACATGCTTTACTGCAAGGCACCTGAAGGCTGCCTTTGGCTGGAATGCTCATTTCCCTCTACATTGCAGGTTCTAGGACATCTCTAGAGCATCACAGATCCATGTAGTGCACATTCATGAAAACATTTATCATAACAGCATTTGTTGTACTTCCCTCAGAACACTTTTTGCATGAACCACTTTATAAACGACTTTGTCCTTCCTTAACAACTATAGTGATCTATCTTCATCAGAAAGCTTCTCTTAAGATAGGGGAAAGATGAAGACCTCAACAGGTTACATCTTTATTAGCAAATAAAACAAATATGACAGGAAGTGTCCTCTGTTTATAAAGACACATGGCATAACCCAACTCTAAAGGCATGACCCAACCCATGTACTTGCAGATAAACCTTCTCTTTGTCTCAAAAAACCCAACTCATAAATGAAAAGAAAAATACAAACAAAATAGGCCACCAAACCTCGAGTGGCTGCATCTAAACTGTCAGTTAAGAATCTTCCCTCATGTGACTTCTTTTCCAAACTGTGCCTCAACACTTGCAAAATCTTAGAACTATTCATTGGAAGGGACCTCTGGAAGATATCTAGTCCAGCCCCCTACCAGAAGCAGGGCTGTCACTAACACTGTATCAGGTCAGCCACAGATTTGTCTAGCAGTGTCCTTGAAAATCTTTAAGAGTAGAGATTACAAAACCTCTCTGGACAACCTTCTGAGCAACCTGTTATTACATTACACTTCTTTCCTAGTGAAAAATGTTTTCCCCAGTGACCAAGATGAGCCTCACAAGCTGCAACTTCTGGCCATTGCTCCTTATTATATTGCCTGCTTCTTTTGGAAAGGGCTTGGGTGAACCATCCACGTAACTGCCCTTCAAGTAGTTGCAGGCTGCTTTTAGATCACCATGTTGCTCTCCTTCTGGGCAGATATTTCCATTCCAGTCTAAGCAATTATGTAGGACAAGAATGCCCACCTTTATCAGGTTGGTCCTCTGAAATACAGTCACTTTGTGCACAGGAATAAATAAGTTAGTCCACAAGCTAGCGTACGAATGTGTGTGTACTGTGATCAGAAATGAAAAGAAGTCATCTGCTGTTATGCTGCATCAATTGAGCATGTACTTGTTGTTAGCCAAAGTCTAGCAGTAGGGAAAAAGTAGACCGCAAGAGCTACTCAGCTTAACATAGTATAGTCATAGTGTAAATTAGTGGCTGAATGTTCTTAATCTGCTGATAAGTCTTTGAAGAGAAATGTTCTTTGCGGATGTAGGCCTGGCATGAAAAGCTTGGCTTCTAGAATAGGTTATGGCAATTTGGGATTGAGGTATGTCAGGTCTGAATGGACAGGATGAATTATAAGGGCCAGAAACATGCATGGTTTTGACTCCTAATGTATGGAAATGTGTGTGCCTGTGGCTGACAGTGTGTCCTGTTAGAGTATCTGGTCCTACAGTGTCTCAAGAGCCAGGATATTTGCAGCAATCCAAAACACCTTTTCTCCTGTTATACTCCCACCGTTCTTCCCTCTTTTTTCATCTGTCATTCATAGATATGTGAATCATATTCTCTTATGAAAGCAAAAAGAGAGCAAAATTTTTCAGTAACAGAGGTTACTGTACATAGGCCACCAGGGATGGGATCAACATTATAATAACCAGCTTCTGCCAATATGACAGTTTGCTACTCTTTCAAAACAGAAACCTAACAGTCCAGTCTTCCTTCCCCTCATCCTTAAAAAGATTCTGCTTATTCTGTTTGCTTCCCTACCACAGCCTCTTTCATCTTGACCTCCCTTTTTTCTTCTAGAGTAGTCAACAGTAATGTGGGAAAACAGAAAGCTTTATACTACCATGATTATTCTATAGTTTGTTCCTTGAGTCACTGCTGAAACAAGAATACTGGCAATTTCTCAAGGTGCTTTCATTTGCCTTTTCTAATAGATAAAGTTTTGGGAGGTCTTTTTTGTTTGGTTTTGCTTATTTAGTAAATCAGAGAAGCCCTAGAAGAAAGTAATAATCAAATCTAGCACTTTTCCTGTTGGTGAAGCCTATCACAAGGAAAATCTTGTAGATACACTAGTAGCCATTGGCAAGCCCTAAAATCACTTTAATTATAAATCCTCAAGGACTGTATATAGGTGAAAAGGACAACTTGTACCTGTCTGCTCTTCCTGACATCCAGTACAATGACATGTGACTTTGTGTGAGGTGAAATTAGTGCATAACCTCAATACTCTCCTCATTTACATACTGCTACCAGGAAAAAAAGCTGTTGGTCACTTTAAAGTGAGTCTTCTGAGATAGTGGCAGTCGATAATGCAAACTGAGGTTTCCACGTACTTTTCTTCTGTGACCTGCTCATCTTTTTTTATCACCAGGAGTTAGCAAGGCTAATTTTTCAAAACGCATTTTCCTATGGTTTTTGACAATAATGAAAGCCCATAAGTTAAAGGACAGAGGGTAAGAATGCACAGAGGGTGTGATTCTTAGGCAACCTAGTATGTTAATGATAGATTTAAACAGTCTTTAAAACCGGAGATCTTTGAGTTGATATATGACCTTGCAAAAGAGCAGTTCATTACAGTTCTCGCAATGGCAGCTTCAAAAAAAGTCATCAATAACTGCTTGGCAGTTAACACAAAAGAGTTAGCAGAGAGGGCAAATAACACGGTCTTACAGTCAAGGAAACACTGGAAAATATGCAAGCTTCTATCAGGAATGCATATTCAGTTCTAAACCAATTAACCTAATAGAAGATAATTGAATAAGAGAATAAAACTATTGTATTTATCTAGAAGACTAAACAGTTTCTTTGACATTATTTCTGTATTGCATTTGTTACTTTTACCCTGTATGAAGGATGAAGTACTGCCACGTCCATTTAAATGGGTCACACTTCATTGGAGTATTTGCTTAATTGGGACATCTCCCAGAGAAACAATTTGGTTGAAAGGCAAAGTGTTCTACTTAATTCTGGATATCACTGCAACCAAAATGATCCTTCTTCTCCCACAGAAGTCGAAGGCAAAAATTCCAATGATTTCAGTTATTGCAGAGATGTTGATAAAGTTGATGAAGAGTGAAGTAAGTATGAAGAATAGGGTATGCCTTTTTGTTTGAAAGACAGAAAGATTCTTTCTGTACTGAAGAGTCAGATCCAAAAAGGAACTTGTTCACCTAACAGTTAAATGCTGAAACTTTTAGACAACAGCACCCTGGAAGAGAACCCAGAATGCTGTGTTAGGCACCTGTGCTCCCTGTGCTACACTTGAGAACCAATGTGGAATGGGGTCTGAAACACATAGCATCAACAATTAATGCAGTTAATGCTAGTGTACTGTTAACCACTTACCAGTGGAAAAGATGAAGGTTAGAGTGTTTCTGAAGTGCCATGCTCTTCTTGGGCCTGGTTATTATCCTACAAGGCTGTAGAGTCATGCATCTCCGTCCCTCTGATACTTTTTTCAGTGTAAGTGTAAGGAATCTGTTGTCTGAGAGAGGTGAACAGTACTCACTCTTCTCTCAAAATATGCAGGAAGAGTAGTTTTATTGAAGCTCTGTCACAGTTCAACAAAGATTATGAGTTTCTGAAAAGCAGAATCGTTATTGTACAGCTGAAAACAATGTTAGATTCCAGAATTTTTACTGTAATAGTTTTTATATAATTTGCATTAAAGATTCATTAGAGAAGAAGTATGAAGACTGTACCAAGACAAAATGCAGGTTATTATTCTGTCAACATGCTCTTGTTTGCACTTTTGCTAGCTCACTAAATGTGATGGCTTTTTCCCCACTGAGTGATATGATTTTGAAAAAAAGGAAAGGAGGATACCCCTATTCAGGTAAGCATATAAGCTGGTGGTTAATTTTTTGGTATCATTGTGTTTTTTCTCCTCAAGCTAAGAAGAATTCATACCTGTGGTTAATGCTATGACAATGCTATGATAAGCCTTTATGCACATAAACTACAAGCTTTTTCTCTAGATGTATTTAATAATAAAATGCCTTTTTTTTTTTTTTTTTTAGGCTCACGTGAGAGTAGAAAGTATCACAGAAGGGCAACTGTAGACTGAAACCCTTGGGGAACTTAGATTCTTTTTTGGTCTTTTTCATATAATAGATTTTCTTTATATTTATGGCTTGTTTCTTAGGGAAGACTGTTACTTCAATTTGTCAAGCAATAACTAAAATGCTTTCATTTACTTCAATATAATTAATCCAAATACCTGCTGGAGCAATTGAAACAAGGTTCGAACTCTCAGGACAAACATTTGTTTAGGATGATAGGTTGCTAACAAGCATGATTCTAAAATATTTAAATATTACAGTCAGGCACCCATACAGAGACGAAATCCCAGTTTTCAGCACTCTATTGTGCACTAATGAAACAATAATCATATTGTTTCCCTCCCTGTCTCAACTGTCATACTTTTTGAGTAGCTGAACATTTATGCTTCAGGATTGTGGTGAATGGAGTTCAATCCAGTTAGCGGCCAGTCACGAGCGGTGTTCCCCAGGGCTCAGTACTGGGGCCGGTCTTGTTTAATATCTTTATTGATGATCTGGATGAGGGGATCGAGTGCACCCTCAGTAAGTTTGCAGACGACACCAAGTTGGGCGGGAGTGTTGATCTGCTCGAGGGTAGGAAGGCTCTGCAGAGGGACCTGGACAGGCTGGATCGATGGGCCCAGGCCAACTGTATGAGGTTCAACAAGGCCAAGTGCCGGGTCCTGCACTTGGGCCACAACAACCCCATGCAGCGCTACAGGCTTGGGGAAGAGTGGCTGGAAAGCTGCCTGTCGGAAAAGGACCTGGGGGTGTTGGTTGGCAGCCGGCTGAACATGAGCCGGCAGTGTGCCCAGGCGGCCAAGAAGGCCAATGGCATCCTGGCCTGTATCAGAACTAGTGTGGCCAGTAGGAGTAGGGAAGTGATCGTGCCCCTGTACTCGGCACTGGTGAGGCTGCACAGGCTCGAATACTGTGTTCAGTTTTGGGCCCCTCACTACAAGAAGGACGTCGAGGTGCTGGAGCGTGTCCAGAGAAGGGCAACGAGGCTGGTGAGGGGTCTGGAGCACAAGTCTTATGAGGAGCGGCTGAGGGAACTGGGGTTGTTTAGCCTGCAGAAAAGGAGGCTGAGGGGAGACCTTGTTGCTCTCTACAACTCCCTGAAAGGAGGTTGTAGCGAGGTGGGTGTCGGTCTCTTCTCCCAAGTAACAAGCGATAGGACGAGAGGAAATGGCCTCACGTTGCGCCAGGGGAGGTTTAGATTGGACATGAGGAAAAATTTCTTTACTGAAAGAGTGGTGAAACATTGGAACAGGCTGCCCAGGGAAGTGGTTGAGTCCCCACCCCTGGAGGTATTTAAAAGACGTGTAGATGAGGCCCTTAGGGACATGGTTTAGTGGGCATGGTGGTGTTGGGTCGACGGTTGGACTCGATGATCTTAGAGGTCTTTTCCAACCTTAATGATTCTATGATTCTATGATTCTATGATTAGGTTATTTTCTTATTGCGAGATAAAGTGCTTGACAGAACACAGTGTATTCTACTCTAGTCTAAATTTATTTCAAATATGCATGCTTTTGAGGAGAGATATGGGATAGCAATGCCAAATCAGAGCTCATAATTGATACAGACAGAACTCATTAAAGCAAACCTGAAACAGTCTTATCCCAGACTGTCTTATAGGTGCGATTCTTCTTTAATTCACACCATTTTTATATGTTATAGCAATACCACCGAAACTTATATCAATGTTGAAGACAACTATATACTATTGAATAGAGTCAATTCCTATCTTTTCACTGCATAGAACTTCCGGATCATTTAATATCTGGTATTATTTTGTTGACCCAGATAAGCCAGGAATCTGGCTCTGCGTTACTATGCGTTTTTGAAAGACAGGTACCGAAATGGAAAATAGTTGAAATTCATCATATGTCCTTTTGACTTCTGCACTCATTTTTTCCCATGTAAACTGTGGTGCAAGAAGGATGGTGCATTCATAGGTCATGACACAATACATACTTTTCACAGGCATGTCATGCACATAGTCCTAAGAGCAGTGAAGCATTTAAAGGTTTCTCACAGTTTAGACACAGCATGGTAGCCTCAGAGCATATGGCGGCATGGCCTAACAGAGAACAGTTCAAACTCCCACTTCTAAATACCTGGTTCTAAGCAATAGTAAAGTCAAAATCATAAAACTTGGAAATCAAGTGATTCAACTCTCAAATATCATCATGCACATCCTGATACTTGCGTCATATTTGATAAAAAATAAACCAGTTGTCACACCTGATTCTTGGCTTCTCTTCATTTACCAGACTTTTTTTCTTTAACCTTTAACGGTCTTACGCCGTAAGAAGAATGGGCGGGGAAGACGACCGGCCTGGCTGAACAAGGAGCTCTTGCTGGGACTCAGGAAAAAAAGGAGAGTTTACCGCTTGTGGAAGAAGGGGCAGGCGACTCAAGAAGAGTACAGGGATCTTGTTAGGTCGTGCAGAGAGGAAATGAGAAAGGCAAAAGCCCAGCTAGAACGCAATCTGGCCGCTGTCGTTAAAGACAACAAAAAAAGCTTTTACAAATATATTAATGACAA